>NW_021604602.1:1995775-2012732 GCF_004785775.1 Grammomys surdaster | reverse complement strand
GGGAGGGGGAGGAGAGGAGGAGATGGGGAGGGGGAGACAGGGAGGGGGAGGGGCAGGGGAGGAGGAGGGGGAGAGAGAGAGAGAGAGATCCATATCCTACCATCCCTATAACAATAGAGACTTACGGTCCTATTACCCTGCCAGGCTGACACTAAACTATGGTCAAATTGTAGTCAAGGGCAGAACCCCCTGGGGGTCTAGTAGGCAGTTTTTCCTTTCCAGCATCCAGAGACTGCCAGCATTCCTTGGCTCATGGCCCTTACCCATCTCCACAGCCAGCCTTGAGGCATCTCCAGGCTTCTCTCTCTCAGCCTCTCACCAATGTATTGCTCTAGCTGAGCTATGGGACGGCACTGCATCCGTCAGAGTGATGCACGACCCCCTTCCCTGGATTCTCATTCACCCTGCACAGTCCTGTGCTACGGCAGAGACCACACTCAGAGTGTGACATCTTAGATCATGGGTCTTATTTTGATGAGGGAGTTTGTCAGTCAACATGTTTCTTACTTTCCTACAAGAGTTGAGCCGCTTCTACAACCTCAAGTTCTCTACCCTGGAGGAAGGGTTGAAGTCACAGGTCACAGGGAAGACCTAAAGAGGAATGAGGTGAGAGAGCAGATGGGCTGTGTCAGCAGACGCACGCCGGGGCCACGGAGGGTCCAGCCTGCAGTCTGAGGAGTGTCTTCAAACAGAAGCCTCACTGCTCTCTGGGCGCAGCAGGAACCTCCTCCAGTCAGGACAAAATCCACTGACTATTCAATGGAGTAAGACCATCTGGGCCCAGGGACTTAGCCAAGAGCATCATATAGCCAACACTGTCTCAAGTTCCATGATCCAGGGTCTATAGTGATGGAGCCAAGATGTCCCGAGAGGATGGTGGGATCTAGACACAGTATAGAGGTAAGGCAGGAGAGAGAGGGAAGGGAGGGATAAAAAGCAGAGAAGAATGTCATAACCAGGAAAAGAGGAATCCTGCCACACGTGGGTATTTGAGCTCACAGAACAAAGCCCACCTGATCTCTGCAGTGAGCAGACACTCGCTCTCAGTAGCCTCGGACCCGCTCAAAAAAAAAGTCTCTAGAACCTCAAGGTGTGAGGTGTGCTTTCCCATGATGCTCCACACCTCGAAGTACATTTGTGCTAGATGCCAGTGTCAGGAAGAAGGGTAGCAGACAGTGAACGCCAGGGTAGCTGTGCCGGGTAGGTTTTTTTTTTTCCATCAACTTGACACAAGCTGAGACCATCTGAGAAGAGGGAACCTCAGTTGAGAAAATGTCCCCACAGATCGGCCTGCAGCCACACCTGTGGAGCATTGCCTTGATTCATGGTTGATGTCAGGGCTCAGATCACAGCAGGCAGTGCTACCCACGGGAAGCTTGGTCCTCGGTAGGGTAAATAAAGCAGACTGAGCAAGCCATGGGGAGTAAGCCGGTAGGTAGCTGACCTTCATGGCCTCTGCTTCTGCCTCCAGGTTTCTACCTTGGGTTCCTGTCCTGACTTCCTTCAGCGATGGAGTGTGAGCTGAGAGTTGTGACGTGAAATTGACCTTCTCCTCTCCTGTGCTCTGGACATGGCTTTTACCACACCAATAGAATCCCTAACTACGGGCTGGTCAATTGTGGCGCATGCCTTTAATCCCAGCACTTGGAAGGCAGAGGCAGGCGGATCTCTGAGTTCGAGGCCAGCCTGGTCTACAAAGTGAGTTCCAGGACAGCCAGGGCTACAAAGAGAAACCCTGTCTCAAAAAACAAAAACAAAAACAAAACAAAAAGAATCCCTAACTATGACAGGAGCCCATAGGCTAAGGCACTAGAAAGATGTCTTGTGATTGGCCTCTAGGCCCCAGGACCTGCTACAAGAAAAGAAGCTCAGCTTCAAGTGGATGCACCTGGCGCCTGCAGACTACAGGCTGGAGGCTCACACCCAGGCAAGGTGCAACTTCCTGCAGTACATTCAGGGAAATAAAAACCTCGGATCTAAAGCATCTGTCCCTCTCCTTGTATATGTCAAAATGTAATTGGCAACGGTCGGGGTTTGTTGCTTTTATTGCTTTTAATAGCTGTATAGCCACTGATTGCCCGAGCTGATGGTTAATTTAATTTCTGTCAATACAATATTGGGGCTGTCTGCATATTCAGACTGTGATTAACTGCCACTGAGTCCATAATACTGGCATTATTATTACTGCATTTAACTACCTCTCGGGAGAAGACAAATTAAATTATGTTGAAAATGCTGTTGATTATCATTACGGACGTATTTGTAGAGCACAATTACTGATGTGTTGTAAAATAAATCAAATTTTTTATCATCTTGGTATAAATTACTGTAGAGGGATGGAGAGAGGAGCTTGCAAGGGTGCGGGCCACCTTCTCCAAGTCAGTGGGACACCCGATTAAAATGATAACCGCGCAAGGGCGCAGTATTATAGTTTGGTTAAGAGTTATCTCGTGACCACGAGTGCCTCGGAGAATCTGGCATCTCAGGCATGACGCAGCCAGGTGCAGGTGGGTCCTTCTCTGTTGACAAAAACACAGGTAAAGGCCTAAGGATGAATTAACCCTGGACTGTGGCTCTGATCCAGTCTGAACTTACCGACTGGGTAATTCGAGGACGGGGAGGTGGCCTTAAGAACTCAGTTCTATTAATGGCTTACAGGGAATCCTGGCTTAGCCTCTGCAATCCTCTTACGAAATGCTCTGCTGTGTTATACCACCCTGCAAGTTAGACGAAGTCCATGGGATCAGTGGGCCATAGTCTGTCACCTCTGCAACTCCAAGAACAGAGGGCCCCAGGCCAGTGGACAGACCCACCAATGGAGCCCTGAATTCTAGTGTGAAGGCTGGTATCAAACTCACCAGTAAGGGCCAATGAAGACAGTGACACCGCTTGCCCCTTCCTCTGACATTTTGAGAAATCCCTGTAGTTTTAAATAACTACCTGGGCTGAATAGTTGAATGATTTGAATACAGGATATACACCAGGAGATAAATAGCACAGGGCTGTCAGCAAAATGGTTCCCAGAGACCTCACCGGATTCTAGTCCGGCCCCACCCTGCCATGAGGCTATACTCAGGTAGGAGGACGGGAGCCATTGGTCTTCCCAGGTTGCTCATGTTTGTAGCTCAGAACACACTCTTATGGGCCTACAGCTGCCCATGTCAACATTCTGCCTCTGTGGGGTGCAGCCAGTTTCTCTCCTTAGATACAAGAGGCTGAAGGTCTGTGGAATGGGCTCACAGGCTCAGCTGGAGTCAGAAGGATCTAGTTTCTTGGGACCTTAAGTCACTATTGTCTTGTTCACAGGGGCCTAGGCCACTGGGAGGCTAGCCCAGGGCAATTTGGCCCCTTCTAAGCTAGCCACCACACGGGAGGGGTCTGTCTTGGAACTTAGGATTTCTTCTTCTCAAGCAGCCATTAAAACAGACAGAGAGGGAGAAAAACAAAGCCCTCTCTGCCTTAGACAGTGCATGGTATTGGAGAAGCCCACCCAGGCAGCTCACTGTTTCAATGTTAACGGAGCACTAATAACATTGTCACAAGCTCTTTTGCCAGGTAACACGGTATCGCAAGTGGGATCCATCTCAGAACACAGCCCACCATGGTAGGCACTTACAAGCTTGTTGGTTTCGTTTCTTAATTTTTGAAATAATAATATAATATAATATAATATAATATAATATAATATAATATAATATAATCGCGTCATTTCTCCCTTCCCTTCCCCCTCCCTGTCAGCCACCCACCCACCCACACACACACACACACACACACACCCTTCCTTGCACACTCTCAAATAAATGGCCTCATATTCTGTTGCTCTTGGCATCCTTTAGGTGCCTTTGGCTCTTTGTCCAGGGCTCAGGCCTTGTGATTTTGCCCCTTCCGTACTTGAATGGCAATTGTCATTGTCTTGTTTCAGCTCTCATCTGGGCCGCCACGCTGATGAGTCATCATGGCGGACGCTTCCCTGTATGACAAGTTTGCACTGTAAACGAAGCGCTCTTATTCTCGTTAACGTCGTTCAACTTTGAAGCCATTGCAGCGTGGGGAGGCTCTGAGCTCTCCACAGTCGTTGTATGAAGAACCGGGGCAGGCACTAGTTACAAGTCAGTGATTGATTCCACCCTATTTCATGATTAGGGCTGGAGATAGAAACCGATCAGAGAGGGCAGGGACCCAACAGCAACAGCAGAGTCAAAGATATCCTTTCTGGAGATCAGAGATGCCAGAAGCGAACTCTGGTAGCTGACTCTTTATTACCTCCTAAGCCAGCACACCAGCTCAGAGGCTGTGAAGACTGGAAGTGACAGGAGATACCTGGACACCTCATGGTTGGGCCAACTGGACCAACTGGGCCTCATGTCCCACCCTAGTTAGTCATGAGTCTGCAGACTAGCAGCTCCGTGACACTCTATTTCCTGGGACTCTTCCTGCTATGAAGGAGTTCTGCCTTCCCTCCCTCCCTCCCTCCCTCCCTCCCTCCCTCCCTCTCTCCCTCCCTTCTTCCCTCCTTCCCACTTTCTGACCTTTTCTCCCTTCTCCTTGTCTCCCTGTTTCCCTCTTTTTCTCCCTCCTATGAGTCTGAAAGAAAGCACTCTCTAAAATATATCCCATTTAGTCTGTGAGTTTTATTCTACGAATTCACAAAATAAGAATTCTAAAGCCACTAGCTGGGGGTAGCTTTGGTAGCCATCACATTTTCTATGATCTTAACCCTACTGGTCAAGCTCACTGAGAGCAGAGAAAGGCTCTATCATTCTCAAAGATAACAATTTTTTTGTCCCATGCGATATAGTGGATCTTGTAAGCTGTAATGGTTTTGGAGGGAGGAATCCAGTTGCCTACACTGCCAGCATCACTCTAGGACCCAAGTTCCCATCCCCTGAATTCCCTAGTGTGCTGGCTAGCTTTTATTGTCAACTCGACTCAAGCTAGAGTCACCTGGGAAGAGAGAACCTTGACCTAGGAATTGCCTAGGTTAGATTGACCTGTGGCCATGTCTCTGAGAGACTGTCTCAATGAGTGATGTGAGAGGGCTCAGCCCACTGTGGGTGGCACCATTCCCTAGGCAGGTGAGTCTGGATTGTATAAGAAAGCTAGCAACAGGAAGCTCATTTTTTGCATCATTTATTGCACCAGGAAGCAGCATTTCTCTTTGGTTTCTACCTTAGGTATTTCTTGAGTTCCTGATCTGACTTTCCTCGGGGTCAACTGTGACCTGAAAGTATAAGCTGAAATAAAACCTTTCCTTCCCTAAATTGTTTTAGGTCCTGGTGTTAATCACAGAGACAGAAAGCATACTGGAGCACCAAGCCACAGGCAGCCACTGTGACATTTACATCAAGACCCTGCTAGGTCTTCCTCCAGGGAAAATCAGGCTCCCTCAGACAGTGTCTGAGAACACTGTTTTTGTTTCTGGTCCTTCTGCAGATGAAGGCGCTCCCCTCTTTCCTTTGGTTAAGCTCTGTTAAATGGCAGGAGCCTTTTCACTTGTGAAAAAAATTATTTCTTTAATGCTTAACAAAGGCTGGACCCTTATACAGTACTGGGTCAACAGTTCTGAGCATTGTCTGCATGTTGGCGGGTATGTAGGCCACTGAAGACTCCATCTTCAGGACCAGGGCTTGCCTCTAAGGACTGTCATTTGTCTAACACACTGGCCCCCTGACATTTTGGTTCTCTGTTCCCTTTCTGCCTGCTCGGAAGTGCTGAGACACAAGCTAAGTTACAGGTGATCAAACCTCACCAAAGTCCAAAAACATATGTGTGACAAATAACTTCCACCATAAATAAGAGCCACTTAATTGAGCTCCATCATAATGTTCTAATGACCAGCTCTGTTTCTGAAGATCTTTCCCCAACACAAGCTTGGATGCAGCGACATGTGACATAATACGGCATTTCCTCCCTTCACAGAATCGCACCTGCTGCTCCTGCCCTCTTGACCACATCCACAGCTTTTCCCCAAGTGCTATCTTATCCAGCCATCTCAGCCCTCCCCCGACCCCTGTGTAGCCAGGATATCCTCCTCCTCGGCCCTGGAGTAGCCCTGGAGTAGGCTCTCCGGCTTCCCTTACTGTTATAACTCATGACGTCCTGTACATCAGTGTTGTTTTCCCTGGACTAGAGGCTTCCTGAAGGTAGGTTTTGCATCTCTTTCCCCTAAGAGTGAACCTGGCTTAGAGAAGAAGTGAGAAAACACGGGCAGAAAGAAATAATAAAGGAAAAGATCTATGTAACAGGCTTCACAGGGCCAGTGCTGACTGTCTACTACAAACAGGACCACAGCTCTCCAGGCCCCCTACTGATTTTTTTCCAGACAGGTATGTGCAATGTCAGTTTCTCTTTCTGTTGCTCTGATAAAATATTCTTACGGGAGAGAAAGTTCTTGTGATTCACAGTTCACAGTAAGGTCCATCATGGCGTGACTGTATCACGGGAGTCAAGTCAGCGGGAGCCGGAAGCATCAGGTCATGTGACACTCAGGATTCGCAAGCAGTGTGCATGCACTGCTGCCCACCTGGCTGCTTCTGTTTACACAGCTCTGATCCCTGAGACGAAATAGTGCCACTCACAGTTAGCTGGTCTTCCTATCTCGGTTAATTAGAATAAATGGATCACTCCCGGGGGCTAGAGAGATGGCTCTACAGTTAAGAGCAATTGCTGCTCCTTCAGAGGGCCTGGGTTCGATTCCTAGCACCCACACTAGTGGGTATGTGTGATGGTAGTTCATAACCATCAGTACTCCAGTCTCAGAGGACTGATGCCCTCTTCTGCCCTTTTTGGGCACTGCATACACATGGTGCCAATACATACATGCAGGCAAAACACTTTTACACTTCAGGTAAAAAATAAATAACTAAAAAACTTTTTTATATAAAAGATAATCTCTCAGAACCTAACCTAGATAATTCCTCACAAGCGGACCGACCCATAGACTTGTTTTCTTGGTGATTTTAGATGTTGTCAGATCAGCAAGCTCAGCTTCCCAAGTGCTGAATTAAAAATGTCTGCCACCATACCCAACTCTTTCCCACAGGATTTGCTGAGCTTGAATTTTCTGGACAAGATGTGGTGGAGCACAGGATGAGGGGTCCTTGCTGCTTCACACAGTTTAGAAAAGAAACAATTATCAAATAATCTCGCAAACAAAACTTTTCTATTGGGAAAGCTACAAAGAGAAGAAAGGAGTCACGTGACGTCACATGGGAGTCACATGACATGACAGGACAGCAAGGTGAGAATTCTATACATCGAGAGCATATGAGTGGTTTCCCTAAAGGAGTAGTCTTTAAGCCCAGCTCTGAGGCTGGGGCAGGAGTCAGTCCATGTGGATTAATCTTTCTGGAAGGCTCAGGGAGGAAATGGACAGTCACATACAGGAAGGGAGAGGCGGAAGGCCTAAGAGCAGGCTGGCTGGGGGTTGTCTCTAGAGCCTGGGAGGCTGTTCCAGAGAGCTGGTGAAGAGCCCTTGGTGCAAAAGAGACTCCATCTGCAGCCTGAGGGTGGAGTTGGGCAGAGAGGGGGAGTCAGAGGAGTCCTGAGAGTATTGTGCAGGAATCTGGTAGAGATCTGGTGTGTACTGCTCATGAAGGGACACAGAGAACTTTCTAGAGATAAGAAACAGTTGGTCCTCCTATCTGGGTGGCATTTACAGAGTGTACCAAAGTACAGATTCTCTGTTCTACACAAGG
This sequence comes from Grammomys surdaster, assembly GCF_004785775.1. Taxonomy (NCBI): domain Eukaryota; kingdom Metazoa; phylum Chordata; class Mammalia; order Rodentia; family Muridae; genus Grammomys; species Grammomys surdaster. The sequence goes on along the minus strand of NW_021604602.1, from coordinate 2,005,035 downwards.
ACAGTCTCTCTTATCAACATTCACAGAATCTCAACTTAAAAACTTTTTCCCAGCAATGTGTTGGCTCTGACGGCCTGGAGAGACTGCCCTGCCAGAGCATGGTGGGTTTTCTGTATTGTGTGAATGGGGCATGCTGGGAAATGGGTGGGTTTACAGGCGCTGTCTTCTTCCTGGTCTTCCCTACAGGTGACCCAGCCAAGAATGGCTTCCCTACCAACAGTGCTGTAAGGGAAGACAGAAAGTAGCCGTCTGGGCCTCAGATCGCTCTCTTTACACTCTCTGGGTGTGGCCTCCTGTCCGTGTGCCCTGCGGTGACAGCGGCTTGCAGTAAGAGTGGATGAGTGAGAAGGGATTCCCGCCTACTCATGTCGCGATGGAGAAGTCTGATTGGCCAGCTTCTCACTCATTCATTCACTGCTCCATCCTTACGCATCCACTCACAACCCTGACATTTTCCATGCTAGGGTAAACTCATTGCAGGCGATGGTGTCAGGACGTGTCTACTGCCATTTCTAAGAACCTCCTCCACAATTTCCCGGGATTGATGTCGTTGTTATGAAAAGTAGCTGATGAAAGCATCTGAGGGAAGGAAGGTTTCTTTCGGCTCACGGTTCCAGGGTATGGTCCATGCTGGTGCAGTCAGGAATCCCGTCAACAGGAGCCTGAGGCAGCTCTTCCCATTGTGTCATCACTCAAGAAGCAGAGAGGGACAAATGCTGGCTCTTAGCACATGCTATCCCTTTAATTTGTTTCATGACTCCAGCCCATCGAGAGTCATCTCCACTGATTCTACTGAATCTCCACCTTCTTGGGATTTTCCAAAGCCAGGGCAATATCCTGAGAATCCCCAAAGACAAATACTCTCAGTGGTGACCTACGATACAAGGCTGATTCTCCGCAAGTAAAAATTCTGGAGAGAAGCCATGGGCTGAGGAGCCGTGGTACACCACACAGCCAAAACCGAAGCAGCAGGAGAGTCCGTGCTGCAAGCGGTTTGGCAGATTCTTTTTTTTTTTTTTTTTGTTTTAAACACTTTATTTATAAAAAAGTACATTTTTTTTCTCAGTACATTTTCAACCCATCATTTTTTTTTTAATACAAGTAAAAGGGGGTGGGGCGACCCCTCCCCCCTCCAGGTCAAGACCAGGAGAATCTGCTGGGCTGTCCCCAGGACCAAAGAGGAAAACAGTGACATTAGAAACTGAAGCAAAGGAAGCTTAGTCACACTCAGGCGAGGGTGGCAGCTTCTCCTGGATTTTGTTCCCATTTGTTAAAAACAAAAACAAAAACAAAAAGTCACCCCCTTACCCCCCACCCATTCCTCATAGCCAGGGTCAGAAAGCAGCATCGGTGAGGCCGGGTCCTCACCTCTGGGTATCTCCGGCCAGGTCAGCGTGAGTCACCTGCCCTCACCAGGAGAGGGTTTCAGTTGGCAGTTAGGCTTGGGGAAGTCTCTACCTGGACCTCCCCAGAGGCCTGGGAGCACCCCCCTCCTCCCAGGAAAGGGAATACAGTGTCTGCTGGGCTGAGAGGGGTGGCCTCACCCACCTGACATGAGTCCTGATTCTCCCACCTCGAGGATGGCAAGAGGGTTATTGCACCAGTGACTAGCACGCTGGGGTGGCTGGCAGAGGGTGTGCCTTCCCAGGGCTTGGGGCCCGAGCGTTAGTATGGGTTTCTCGCTCCTCGTGTGTGTACTTGTGCACACACACACACCTGTGCTTGGTCTGTGGAAGGCGCGATTGTGTGTTGCTGTTTTTCAGGTCCTTCTGGTAAAAAGAGACTCAGAGGGCTGTTTCACACCAGAACAATACCAAAATCTGTAGGGACACAGGGGTCCAGGGATAGTGGAGGGACAGGAGGGGGAGGGCAGCTAGGGATGACAACCAGAGGGGTCTGGGCAGGTAACACACCAAGTTTACTCTCCACAGTCTGGCAGAAGCTCAGCTATGTTGGGGACATGAAGGTGAAGCAGAATGCCCTCCTCTCTGTCACACTGTCAGCTGGCTGTGTCCACTGTCCCACACAGGGCAAACAAAGCCCCTCCTCCTTGGGCCCAGCTACCGACCCCTGCCTCATGTCCTCTTTTAGCCCAGGTGGCGGCTGCCTGGAAGCGCTCAGTGCCACAGCTGGGGATCCTAGATCCTGCTGCATGGACCCTATAAATTGTGCTTTGCTTGGGGGGAAAGGCGTGCAGGTCTGTAAAGGGAGCTCAGGTGCTTTTTCCGGGCCCAGGGCCTCCTCAGTCCATCATAAGACAAGGGATAAGGGGTGACCATGTAAGGTGAGAGAGATGAGGGAGGGGGAGTCTTTCACTCTTATGGCTCCATAGGGACAGAAATGCCCCTATGGGGCATTCAGGGTTCTGCCACCTGCCTTGGAGGGAAAGGGACCAAGGAGAGGGACACAGTAGTATGAGAAACAGGACGAGCTGTGACATGGGAAGGACACTAATACTTCTGGAAGAAGCAACCCAGCTCCTCCATCTTCCTCCACCCGATGGCTTGAAAGGGTTTGGCAGATTCTTATAGACATACATATGAAATTGCCACATAACCTCGCCATTTACCACAGAGGTGTAAAAAGCCCGCACATCCACACTCTCGGGCCATTTCATCCCCCCTCGATAGACAGGGGGCTTAATACACGACGATTCGTAAATACCACGATATACTTACTTAATAAAAAGGAATGAACTTTGGATGCATGAAGCGATGGCCCCTGATGCAGCTCCAGGGGATGAAGTTGTGTGAGAAAGAGCAATTCCAAAAGCATAAAAGCTGCCGGAGTCTGTTCCGGGACAGTCTTTCAGTGAGAGAATCCTAGAGGTGGAGGAGAGGGTTGTGGATACCGGCGATGGAAGACTCAGCGAGCAAGAAGTGAAAAGAATGGTCTGGTAATAAAAGGGGATTTGTGAGAGACTCTCAATGGCCTACCCCTAGCAGAGAAACATGGCTGCTGATCGAGGGAGAGTCACGTGTCTCCCTGGCTGCTGATCGAGGGAGAGTCACGTGTCTCCCTGGCTGCTGGTAGATTGTTTATGTCCCAGAGGATAACCACTCGCTCCTGTGTATAGGGTCAACACCAATAGGTTAACAGTAATACTAACAACAAGGAAAATATGAAATTAGGAGATGGGTTGGAGGATCCTGGGGAGAGCTGGAAGAAGGCAGTAGAGACTGACCACGACAAAAATACATTATATACATTTTCAAAGACTAATAAAAAATTATGGTCTAAAGCAAAAAGATCTTCGTGTCTATAGACTCGTTCTAGATTCTCCAAGTGGTATGGCACAGGGACCCAAATAAGTTACAAAATTATATATATATATATATATATATATATATATATATATATATAATTTATCATATATATATATGATAAACACATATATACAGACAGAAATGAGTAAAAAATAATGATGGGGAAATTTTTTTTAAAAGACTCATATATTGTATTGAAGTTGAAAACATAGTTTCATAATATGCTGTCATCTCAGGATATGTCACCACACCACAACAGGAGACTGGGCAAGCCAGTGTGGGTTCCTCTGTACTCGAGGCTGTGCTGATCTGGGCATATTTCCACTTGGGAACTTAAAAGCTGGACAAAACCACTTTGTTTCTGAAGTTTATGAAGATGGGATTCTAGTCTGAAAGGTTCTCCTGGAACTTCCCAGAGTCTTTAAAGACAGTTCACGCAGAAAAAATGGATCTCCACAAAATGCACCACATCTCATTCAGAGGCAAACCTTTCTTCCAGCTTAGAAGGTCTAGAGTCACACGATCCGTGAAAAGGAATTGGGCTGCATCGTTTTATGTCAACTTGACACAGGCTAGAACTATCTGAAAGGAAGACCCTCAATAGAGAAAACGTCTCCATGAGATCCAGCTGTAAGGAATTTTCTTAATCAGTGATGGATGAGGGAGAGCCCAGCCCATCGTGGGTGTTTCATTTCTGGGGCTGGTGATCCTGGGTTCTGTAAGAAAGCAGGTTGTGCAAGCCATGGAGAGTAAATCAGTAAGCAGCACCCTTCCGCGGCCTCTGCATCAGCTCCTGCCTCCAGGTTCCTGCCCTGTTTGACTTCCTGTCCTGACTTCCTTCAGTGATGGACTATGATCTGGGTGTGGGGGGTCTGTGGGGGGAGTAAATGAGCCCCTTCCTTCCCAACTTCCTTTGGTCATGGAATATCATTGCAGCAATAAGAAACCCTAACTAAGACATGAATACAGGATGGAAATTGATTTCTCCTCTTGGGTTGATGTGCTGTTTATAGCTACTGGATATTAAACATGTGCACTTATTCATGAGTACACACACACACACAGTAAACATGAAAAGGTTTTCCCTACAATACGCAATACAAAGTATTAGTCAATATCTGCTTGGTATAAACCTCCAAGTTTTGCCTCTCAGGTCTCCTTGTGAGGTGCACAATAGATCTGAGCAAAGTCTAGATTAAAATCTGACTTTGGACTGTGTGCCTATGTTTAAATTGGATTTCTTTATGATTTAGGATGTGTTGGCCCATTCACAATTCATCACAGGTATACCTTGGCTGATAGAGGAAAGCCGGCACTGCCCAGTCTTCTCTCCGAGGGGAGGGAAGAGTGTCTACTCTTGCCTAAGGATGCAAGAGCAGCAGGGGAGGACCGGTGTGTGGTGTTTCTGTGTGCGCATCTAAATGCATGCACTCCTGTAAATAAAGTCCCAGTTACCTCCGGCCTGTGACTTCCAGGCCTTCTCAAAAGCAGTTAGAAGCGAGTGAATTCACTTTAATCTCCACAATTGCTCAAAGCAAGAGCCTCGCCCCACACGAACCTTCAAGGAATTGGGTGTCCTTAGGTGCATGGGGGCTCTTTGCCCAGAATTGATAAGATTTACTATCCAGAGGGAGAGGACTCACACAAGGGAGATGGTCCTTGTGAGAGGTCTGCCGTCTGTCTCTTAGCCAGTGTTCTGGTGTTGAGAAGCAAGACCATGACCAGGGCAACTTAAAAAAGGAAGTATTTAATTGGAAGGTTGCTTACGATGATTTCAGAGCTAATCCATGATCACCATGGTGAGCGTTGTGGCAGGCAGGCCACCATGGTGCTGGGGAAGTAGCTGAGAGCTTTACATCCCAATCTGGGGGAGAGAGAGACAGAGAGAGACAGAGAGAGGCAGAGAGACAGACAGACAGACAGACAGAGAGAAACACAGAGAGAAACACAGAAAGAGACAAACATACACACAGAGAGAATAAGAGGGAGGGACAGGGAGAGGAAGAGAGACACAGAGAGAAACACAGAGAGACAGAGAGACAGAGACACACAAAGAAACAGAGAGAGAGAGAGACACAGAGAGAGAGAGAGACAGAGGGGGAAGGAAAGGAAGAGAGAGAGGTGGAGGGAGGGAGGGAAGGAAGGAGAGAGAGAGGGAGAGACAGAGATATATAGAGAGAAACACAACTGGGCCTGGTGTGGGCTTTTGAAACCTGAAAGCCCATACCCAGTGACATACGTCCTCCAACAGGGCCACGCCCCTAATCCTTCCTAAGTAATTCCACTAAGAACCAACCATTTAAACACGTGAGCCTCTGGGGGCCACTCTCATTCAAACTACCTCATCATCCATGTGCTCAGAGCACAAGGCCACATTCCTGGGATGTGTTCAAGTAGCTCTGCCTCTTTCCCCTGTGGAGCCTGGGACTCCCTCAAACAGCAGGCATGCCTCTCAGGAGGCATGAGCAAGCAGATGCAAATATTCTAGCATGTTTTCTTCCAAAGATATGTGTGTGTGTGTGTGTGTGTGTGTGTGCGCGCGCGCGTGTGTACGCATGCACATGTGTGCCTAAGCATTTATAAACAAATGAGAACTAAACGTCCTTCCAGCTTCTCCAATGAGGTGAAAATTTGGAAAAATAGCAACAATAAACAGCCAACACGGCCTTGACCTCTTTTAATTGAATCGACTGGTGCCCCAGAGACAGAGAGCCAAGCAGGGCCAAGCCACATGATAATAGCGATGGCCGTTTCATGGATGCACGGGTTTCTGCCAGGTTGTTACAGTGGGGGGAAAGGAATGGAGGAAGCCTTGCCAAAGGAAAATTATGCATCGGACCCCAGAGGAGCCAGCACAAAGGCTGCCCTGGTAAAAAACAAGGCTTACCGTGTCAACAAACAGACAATGAATGGGGCTTGTCATAAAGCTCGAATTTGGGGATCGTTGCTTTCCAGGCATTTTATGGTGACAACAGAGGAGAAAGGAGTAAGACAATTCATCTGCATTGAGCTGGCCGCTGTGGCCTCTTGCAGTTCAGGCCAGCCATCCCTAAAACCTGTGGAGCCAGCCACACTGAGCCCAGGAAAAGGCGCCTGCCCTTTCTGAATGTGGCTGTCCTCTTCAAATCCCTGGCTTGGAACCCTAAACTCTAACATGGCAGTGTCTGGTGGATGGGCTTCTGGGAAAAAATAAGTCATGAGATGGAGTGCCCATGTCTAGGAGTGTTGCCTTTATGAAAGAGGCCATAGCTGGGGCCTCAAGGATGGCCCAGACAGCCAAGCATTTGCCTTGCGGGATGAGGACTTGACGTCAATCCTAGAACCTAGGTAAAATATCAACGGCGTACACTTGCAATCCCAGTCTTAGGGAGGCAGAGACATGAGGGTCCTTGGAGTTTGATAGCCACCCGGTTTTACCTAATTGGTTAACTCCCAGTCTCAAAAGAGATAGACACTCATGTTGTCCTGCAGGCTTTAACCACATGAGCACACACATGTTATAGCACCTCCCACAAACACACATGAGCACACACATGCTGTAGCACCCCCCCACAGACACACATGAACACACACATGTTATAGAACCCCCCACAGACACACATGAGCACACACACGCTGCAGCACTCCCCACAGACACACATGAACACACACATGTTGTAGCACCCCCCACAGACACACATGAACACACATATGTTATAGCACCCCCCAGACACACATGAGCACACACGTTGTAGCACCTCCTACAAACACACATGAACACACACATGTTGTGCACCCCTCACAAACACATATGAACACACACATGTTGTAGCAGCTCCCACAAACACACATGAGCACTCACAAGTTATAGCACCCCCCACCTGAGCACACACGTTGTAGCACCCCCCACAAACACACATGAGCACTCACATGTTGTAGCACCTCCCACATGAACACATACATGCTGTAGCACCCCTCACAAACGCACATGCGCACTCACATGTTGTAGCACCCCTCATAGACACACATGAGCACACACATGTTGTAGCATCCCCCACATGAGCAACACACATATTGAAGCAACCCCCCCACAAACATACATAAGCACACACACCTTATAACACCCCCCAAAACACACATGAGCACACACATGTTGTAGCAACCCCTCACAAACACATATGAACACATACATGTTGTAGCACCCCACCCCTCACACATGAGCACGCATATATATTTTAGAAATTATAAAGAGGCCCCAGAGAACTTTGCTGTGCCATCAACTGTGTGGGGACTCAGGAAGAAGGCATTGCTTATGAATAAGGGACAGACCCTGAGCAGACAGAATTACAAGCACCTTGATGTCCCAGGCTCCCAAAAGATAGTAAAGACATTTCTGTTGTCAATAAGCCACTGGCCCATAGCATTCTGTTACAGCAAACTGAACATGCTACAGAGATTAATGGGCTTGGAAACCCTTAAGGATGGGCTCTTCCTTGGGGTCCACTTCGGACTTCTCCTTCCCTTGGGAAACATTGGCTTTGACCGTGTAAAAGGAAGAGGCTATCAGGGCTCCTGGTCAAAACATGGAATGCTCAGTGGAAGCGTGACATTCTGATCAGCTCTGGAGATGAGAACGTTACATGTTATTCTCTCCCCTCTTAAGACTTCATCCAGGAGAACTTGTCAATCACAAGACCAATAGTTCACCACCCTCCCAACCCCCACCCCCACCCCAGAAGAGTGGATTCACCCAAAGACATGTTAAAGAGAGGAGAGGAATAATTATCCCTTTAATGAGATAATACACATCTTTCCCAGAAACCCTCTCTCATCACAGCTGCTTAGAGCCCCACCATGCACCCTGCCCATTTTCTTTACTGAACTTTGATTTTTCCTGGGAGCTACACAAAGCCTAATCATGCTTCCTGGACGCTCTGGACTTTGACATTCTAACTCTTCAGGTCCCTCCCCTTCTGCCACACAACTGCTTGCCAACCCCCACTGGGGAGCGTAGCGTGCCTTCTTTCTCGGATGCTAACTCAAAGAGGTTTGTCTTCCCCCTTTCCATCTTCTTCCTCCAGGCAGCTGCCAAGATTTACAGCCAGCCCAGCCTGTTGTCTTTTATCTCGAATTTTAATAAAATTGTCTCTGGGTTTCCTTCTCAATCCATCACTAAGTTCGTTTAACTAAGAAGTCAGAGAGAGAGAGCGCCTAGCTTCCCTGGTAATAGTCTCACGTAAAAAGGCTTAAAGAGTCTACAGTCACAGAATTATCAGGTCATTAGTGACATTCCAAATTCATTCTCTCTGACCCCAAACCTGGTTTTTTCATTTCCTCGGGACAATGGGACACACACAGGGAGGAGGTTCGGCTCAAAGAGTGAAGTCTTGAGTGTCTGTGGCAGTTTGACTAGGACTAGTTCTTTCCCTTCTCCCTGCACAAGAAGGCTACGTTTCTCAACCTCTGCTGCAGTGCCCCTGGGTCACATGATTAAGTTCACCGAATGAAAAATGAAACAAAAAGATATACTCTGTTTGGGCTTTGGAATTCTTCATTCGTGAGTGCTCTGTTCCTTCTATATGACAAGACCATGGTGTGTGTGTGTGTGTGTGTGTGTGTGTGTTTCAGATGTGATGCCTCTCCCTGAATAGTCTCCAGCATTTGAACACTTGCTCTCTAGTTCTTGGCATTCTTGGGAGGTTCAGGAGGTCCAGCCTCCATGGAGGAAGTTACATCCCTCAGGGTTGGCAGTGAGGTTTCAAAGTCTTACAGTTTTTTTGAGCTCACTCTCTGCTTCCTGTTTGTAGTTTAAAATGCGAGCTCTCTGCTTCTGCCTCGGCTACCATGTCGACTGGCTGTTACCACTATTCTTACTCAGGATAGACTCCCCTCCTGGGACAGTAAGGGAAATAAACACTTCTTTCTATAAGTTACTTTAGTTGTGGTGTTTATCACAACAATAGAAAAGGAGCACAAACACACACAGGCACACACAGAGATACACACACACACACA
>NW_021604602.1:1994277-1995765 GCF_004785775.1 Grammomys surdaster | reverse complement strand
GTGTGTGTGTGTGTGTGTGTGTGTGTGTGTGTGTACCTAGAGTGGAAATCAAAGCTGCCTCTTTTCGTAAGTTCATGGAGACAGGTGTGTGAAGCCGATCCCAGAGGCTCCTGTGGAAACAGCAGCACAAACCTTTGACAAGCATAATGAAAACTATGGACCCTAGGTTAAGGACCTCATCCAAAGTTCAAGGACAAGCGGCAAGGGCCAGAGTTCACCGATGCCTGAAGAGAGTCCTCATCACTTACAAGCATTAGTGTTGATGAGTGAGAAGAAAATGGTTGCCTGGAGTTTTGGTGAGAGTGTTAGAGAGGGAACAGGGAGAAACCCCACAGGAGCATGCTCAGTGAGAAGGTTCCATTTATAGCCGTACTCCTTCAGCAGGAGCATGCGCAGTGAGGACATTCCATTTATAGCTGTACGCCTTCAGCAGGAGCATGCGCAGTGAGGATGTTTCATTGCTATAGCCATACTCCTTCAGCATTCTTCCTCTGTGCCCGCTGTCCTGCCAAGCAGCAGAGTTGTGTTGTCGTGACAAAGTCAATGTCACTCAGACATTATATGTTTACCACCTGTGTGCTTACAGGCAAGGTTTGCTAACCGTGGGGTGGGGGGTGGGGGTTGAAGCCTGAGCCCCTGGAGCTACTCAGACCCAGATGTTACCTGGCAAGGCACCTGGAAGCTCAAGGCCTCAGGCTCTTCCCAGCATATGCTCTGGGTGTGAGAAATCCTCTCAACCTGTGATCTCATACAAGTCAACATTCTGTGTCCACCCCCAGTGGATCTCATGCTCTTGACCTGGTTTAGAATATCTGATATATTGATATCACATTGTTGGTATCATGTATTGATATCAACACATAAATTGGTAAACACCTTGTTGACTAGATAGGTTGATGGAAGGAAAGAAAAATAAAGCCAAGCTCTCAAGATCTCTATGTGGTCTTAGATGAGAGAGTTTGGCAACATCAAAGCTTTGGGAAAACGTTAACTTCTACCTCTTGAGTGAAAAAGAGATTTACAGAGCGAGACTGTCGTCTATCTTGAGGTACACGTGCCTGGAGATATTATTTACAATGTATAAGCAAGACAGTGGCGACTGAAGGGGGCAGCCAAAGGCAGTGACAACTTCAGCCCACAGATGTCCCAGTGTCCTCATCAGAAGCTTAAACCTGAGACATAGCCACTCAAAGAATTGACATCAAAAGGACTCAGATTTCACTAATCTCTCTCACTGTGACCACGGGTGACATGTATTTGAAAGGTGCTGCTTTTCTGCAGGGTCCTGAGGACTCACAGACCAGAGAGCCTAACATCCCCAGGACCCAGCAAGATGATCTGTATTAAATAAAAACAGAGTGGATGGTACCTGAGGAACAGCATCGGACTTGATCCCAGCCCCAAATGCATGCTCTCTCTCCTTCCCTCTCTCTGTCTCTGTATCTGTCTCTCTCTGTGTCTTTCTCTGTCTCTCTCTCCCTCTCTCCC
>NW_021604602.1:1971777-1991777 GCF_004785775.1 Grammomys surdaster | reverse complement strand
TCTTCCTGAGAGATTCCACCTCAGGTTGACAGCAGGCTCTTCTCTGACACAGCCATCAAAGAATCATCACATCTGACTCCCAGCCTACAACAGGTTTGTTCAGCTATCGATGTCCAGAGCCATTTGGACTGGTGTCATGGCCTATTTAGAGATCTTACTGGGCACAGTGACGATATTGTTGACTTTCCCAAATTAAAAGGGGAGGGCCAGCTTATACCTTTTAATTTACAAAAGAAAATCCTTTAACTTTTAACCTTTCGTAGAGAACATCTTTGGGTACTGGTAACGGGAGTGGAGGGACATGTTTCTTAGATGTGAGAGCCACCCAGATCTGAATCATTGAATGCACACATGGTAGAGAAACCCAGTTGAGACTCTCCCCTGAGAAGCCCACACCCACAGATGGACGTGCTGTGCTCCTTTCCACAGTGTCTCTCTGCTATCAATCCCCACGACTAAGATCTAAGCTAAATATTCTGTAAAATAAACCCCGACTCCACTTCCAAATAAAAGAGGGAAGGGTCTCAGAGCAGAGCCCTTAAGATCTTTGTCTGGAAAGCAAGCTTTTTGGAGAGATCATGTGTCTTTGCCTGAGGATCGTTTCTTGCTTTGAAAACATTTTGTTGGATGTAATGATTGTCCCAAGCTCTTCGTGTTTCCTGTAATATGAAAAAAAAATAAAAGTTCTGAGCATTTTTCTTCTAGTTCATTCGTCTTGTATTATAATCAATCCCAGAAAAAGCAAGTTGGCACTTTCAAGGTCTGTCTGCAGGTGCTCCTTTTTCAGTGCTCCTCCTGTGGTCTCTTTTTCCAACACCGACACTTCCTTTTTTGGCTTGTTTATTTTTGAGGCAAGATCCCATTCTGTAGTTCAGGCTGACCTTGAACTCTGGATGTCCTTGCTCCAGCCTCCTGAGTGCTCGAATTCAAGACATGAGCTCTCAGATCTGGTTCTCCATCCACACCAGGTTTGTCCAGCTGTCCTCCAGCCTCAGATAATATTGTCCTCAGTGCTCAGGAAGCCCTCACTACAACCTCCTGGGGGGCCCTTCCAGAAGCAGCTTTGAAATTAGAGTTAGAATCCATCTCACAGCAAGGAAATGGCAAAGAAGCAGTGTTTGTTTTCGATGGACCATGGAGTTGGGAACACAGCTCCTGCGGCCTCAGATGCCTGGGCTCAACCAGTTTCTCCATTTACTCAGGAGCTGTGGGGTCTCCATACATGCCTCTGCTTGTCTGTCCCAACTCCTATAAAGAAGAAGAAGGAGGAGGAGGAGGAGGAGGAGGAGGAGGAGGAGGAGGAGGAGGAGGAGTTTCCTCTCTCCCCAGAAGTCATGAGGATTGAATAAAGTGTTTCCCCATCAAATCTTCAACTTTGAGGCTGGCCTGATGACTCTTTAGTTTGCTTGCTGTGGGACTATGAAGATCTGAGCTCAGATGCCCAGCAGCTGTGTAAAATCGAGGCACACAGTTCACACATATAACCTCCCTCTGCTGAGGCAGAGATGGGCAGGATCCCCAGAGCCTGCTGGCCACAGACCTAGCAAAAACAGTAAGTGCTACTGAGAGAGAGAGAGAGGAGAGAGAGAGAGAGAGAGAGAGAGAGAGAGAGAGAGAGAGAGAGAGACTCAAAATCGAAGTGAAGTATAATAGAGTAGGACTCCCCATGTGAGAGGAAGCCTCCACATTGTCACAGGTGTGTACACAGACACAGCCTTCAGCTCAGAAAGCACTGGGACACACACACCATACTGTGGTTAGAGGACCGTCTGTGATCCAGACCTCGTCAGTCAAGCTGAGTTATACAATGAAGTCACTACAGCATCTTCGATCATTTGGAGAGCAAGTGAAACCGAGTCTCGGGATTTAAAGGAGTCTCTCAGAAAAACAATTTGTTTGCCAATCCTAACAATGATATTGCTACAGACAACCTATCCCTGCCTCCCCAGCCTCAGGGCTCAGGATCTTACCTCTCCTCCATCGAACGACTGGGTCTATTTCAGAAAATGCTGCAAGGTTAAATAAAGACATATATTTTAAGACTTTTCATATATTTTATTCATACCATAATATTCTACATATTATAATTGATCCACATATATATTTAAGATTCATAATTATTTAAATCTTGTCTTGGGATGACCGTTTATTGCATTTAAAAATGTTGCAGGTTCCCCAAAATAGATGTCACTGTGACATAAACTTCCTGATTTCCAAACCTTGCTCCCATAACGCTAGAGGCGAAAATTTTCATCTAAATATTATTGAATTCCAGTGCGGCATTAGCATGCGGAGATATTTACAATAACAGAGCCATTACAACTCAATCAAAAGCTGATTTCAGCCAGAATTATGCAGAATTAAATCTTGCAGGATTCAAATTATTAAAAATCAGAGACTCAATAAAGTGTGGTCTGGAAGCCCCATTTATCAAGGGAGTCGAAGAGCCTCCACAGTTAGAGGGACTTCTTCATATATATTCTGCAAGAATTTGCATGCATTTTAAGAGACCAGAGCTTAATTCTTACGGAATTCAAGTCACCACGCTATATTTGTAAGGCAATGGAAGCCAGCACCGACAGCGTTCTCTCCGTTTCCTTTCTCTGTCTCACATTTGAAATGCATCGGGGGTTTATTTCTGGTTCCCACTGGGTAGGGAGATGAACGGCAGGGCCACGGAAGTAGAAAGATACGCTTGGATCCAGAGAGGACAAGAGCGGGATGGCAGGGGAGGCAGCTGAAGGAGACATGAACCCACCGATAAGCCGACATGTTAGATGGGTCCCCCTTTCCCTGTGAACCATCAGACCAAGATACACATGCCATGTGTCTGATGAAGCCTCACTCTCAGAACCTTCCATACAATGGGAAAGGAATTTGTTTCTAAGGAGAGAGATAGACAGGCAAATTGCGGAAGGAAAGGCAGGCAATGGCAAGAAGTGGGCGGGGCAATGGAGGAGTGGAGCTCAGGAGGAGGGGCCAGGGAAGGGAGGTCACCATGGAGAAATACAGAACTTGTTTCCTAATTTTAATTTTTAATCTTTTATTAGTCCCTCAAGAATCCTGTACTATGTATTTTGATCATATTTATCCTCTCCCTCTACTCCTCCTAGATCTACCCACCCTTCCTACTTCCCTACCGATCCAACACTGTACCCTCTTCCTTCAAAAAAAAAAAAAAAATACAATTTGGCTCCTTCTAGTGAGTTTCACTTTATAACCCAGGTTAGGCTTGAAGTTCTGCTTTTCCTTCTTCATCATCATCTCCCCAAATTCTAGGGTTACAGGTATGAAGTGAACCATCACCAAAGTCTTCCAACAAACAATAATTCTATTAACACCTACCCAGTGCTGAAGAAGCAAGTGAAAGAGCTATTTTCCACTCCAGCCACTCACGGTCTTCCTGGGGTGACTGTGACATACCAGTGCTCAGAAATTCAGAACAAGTTATCGTAAAACCAGGCACAAACATTTATGCCAACCAGGATGCCATCAGCCAGACCAGGGGAAAAAAAACATGAAAAGTCTGACAAGAGGTTAGCTCCCTCTTGCAGGTTAGCTGTTTTCCAGAAGAAAGGGAAGGCAACGAAGCCTGAAGGAAGGACACTTGCCCAGAGCTCTGTCCCGTCAGGCAAGAACTCCACCTCATGAACCCTCTTAGCTCAAGGATGTCTAGTTTTTAAAATAAAGAACGTTTAAACCAAGATGGATGGAAGTTGAGTATTGAATAAGTAGCCAGGCCTGCCACTAACCTGTGGAGGTCTAAGAACCAAACATAACTTGTAGGCGGTGGCAGGAGAGCCAGCATGGAGGGCTGTTTCTGGGGATGCATACTGGAGAAGAGGTTTGCCCAGCAAAAAGAGACCGGGGTAGACAGTGCCAGGCAGGTCTGTGGCATGAGAGCTGGATGAGAGGCAGCATCTTCTCAGGTTCTGTGATGCAGAGTTCAGGAACATGGCCTCTTGAAGTACCGCTTCCAGATGCAACCATCCACAACCTCCATACTGACTGAGAGAGGAAACAGCCTTCCGAAGACCCTTTGAAAGCACGGGCTTTTAAATTTTCTCCTGATGCCCTACTCAGTCCAAAAGATTGGAAGACGAATCAGAGGACTGTCCTCTCTGGAGCAGCCACAAAGAACTCAGCAGCCCAAGCAAAGCAGAGAGATGAACAAGGCAGAAGTTCCAGCTTGGACCACACACATCCTCCTGAGAGAGGAATGCCAGTCAAGAAATGAAACTGATGGCTGATGGCTTGATTTTTTTTTTCCTAGAGCCTCCTGAAGGCAAAAGCAGTCATAGCTACTTTATGTCTTGAGGTCGCTGGGGTTCCGGTATCTAGATAATTTTCCTTCTTTCCTTTGTCCCTGAAGAAGTTTCAAATCTGTGTGTAACTCTTCCTAGGCCAACTAAAGAAATACACACTAGGAGAATCTTCATCTAGGACTGAATTGTTGTTGTACGTGGAGTTTCTCTTCTTTCCCTGACCCCAGTGTGGGTGGAGACACACCTTACTCTGCTGACTCCGGGTTTGACAGCATGATCTTCTTTGACTGGTGGGCCCTTGGGGGATAAATCTTGGACATAGGCTTCTGATAGTGCATCTTGCGTGTGGTGTTTGAACACACACTGTCACAGACCATCCCTGGGCCACTGTTAAAGAATCTGGCAGGCCCATAGTCTAGACCTAAGCATACTGGGAGCCTCAAAAAGACCTGGAGAGAACAGTCCAAAGCCTGGTGAAGATGTCCTAGAGCCACAGACTAAGGTCCAACAAAAGTACAAATAAGGCTGGGATATAGTTCAGTGGAAGAGGGCTCATCTAGTGTGTAGGGAACCTTAAATTCCATCCATAGAACGGAGAGAGAGAGACAGAGAGAGAGAGAGAGAGAGAGAGAGAGAGACAGAGAGACAGAGAGACAGAGAGACAGAGAGACAGAGAGAGACAGAGAAGCAGAGACAGAGACAGAGAAAAAATGCAGAGAGAGACAGAGAGAGGGAGAGAGAGAGGTTCTAGGAGGGAAACACAAAAGTATGGGAAGAAGAAATTCTTATGGTGGTGGGCCACTCTGTCTTAGACATCATTTGTCACAGAGTCGGGGTGACAATGTCTAAAAGAAATGAAAAAACGATGAAGAATGACTCTTCTCAGTCACTTATTCACAGGTTCAACAAACACTCCAGAATGTTCCACCCCAGGCCTGCCCTTGGTGCTGAAGATGGTTAATGGAACCCCACTGGAGAAGACAGCCAAGACACAGCACCATGCCATCTCTGTCTGTGTCAACAGGTCTTAAGATCTTGAGGTCCCAGAACTGTGATCTCACAACGAATTTCTATTTAATCCAACTGTTAATCTCCTGTGGGGGGGGGGGGGAACCTGACAGGCAGCTTATAGAAATTAAGGGGGGGTGGGTAGAGAGAGATGGGGGGGGAGTAGGGAACAGTTACAACCAAAGCCCAATTACAATAAAACTGACAAGGATGTTTGTAGAAAGAAAGATGGTGGAAAGAAGGGGGGAGGGAAATGAAGGAAGGAGGGAAGGAGGAGGGAAGGGAGAGATGAAAGGAGATGACGAAGAGAATTGATAAGTCTTTAGAGATTACAAAATGGTGTTCAATGACACTGTCCTGCCCCCTGAACCCGCACACAGTCTTACCCACCCCTGCCCGGAACATCCCTAGACACACATAGTAGGGCTGTGTGTCTGAGACTTGTCCTGAGATCTTGCTTGTACACTTCCTGGATCCACCTCTTTATGCAGCGGCTTGGGTAAGGGGAGTCTGTTTTTGTTTTTCTCCCTGGTCTGAGTTTTCTGTTTATAAAAGCAGCAGGTTAGTCGGAGCCAGGAGAGAGCCTTCTTTGGATGTGACATTCCAGAGCTGATGGCTTTAAACACAGTTCATCAGGTGACTTCTGTCACATCCAGTGCAGGTTAAATTACGAGCTGTGTGGTTCCTGCATTTTGTTGTATAATTCTTTGGAAACTGGCATTTCACAGATGGCATGTGAGAGAGAAGTCTCTCCTAAGCAGACTATTTGATTAATGAGTCTGGTGTGTGCTTCCATCTCACTGAGGAGCTGAGTCCACTCCGCTCTCTCAGACACAGCACCAGAACCTTCCACTCCCTTGTTTGTTTTGGAGGAATAATACAGTCGTGCCCAAAACAAACCAACACAGCCAGAGGGCACCCTGACGACCCCACTTCTGAGTCTACTTCTAGACAAATACCTGGCACCTCATTAGACGCTTGTGTGTGTGTGTGTGTCTGTCTGTCTGTCTGTCTGTCTGTCTCTTTGTGTGTATTTCTGTATGTGTGTATCTGTCTCTCTAAGTGTATGACTGTATGCCTGTGTGTCTGTGTGTGTGTGTATGTTTCTCTGTGTGTCTGTCTGTCTCTCTCTTTGT
Source organism: Grammomys surdaster (assembly GCF_004785775.1). Classification (NCBI taxonomy): domain Eukaryota; kingdom Metazoa; phylum Chordata; class Mammalia; order Rodentia; family Muridae; genus Grammomys; species Grammomys surdaster. The sequence continues at coordinate 1,985,368 of NW_021604602.1, read as the reverse complement.
GTCTGTGTCTCTGTGTGACTCCATGTGTGTCAGTGTGTGTCTCTGTGTGTGTGTCTGCCTGATCCTTTTGCAGACAGAGGATTCCTACACATCGGTTGATAGAGTAAGCAATGTGTCCCCAAGAGGGCTCCAAACACAAGACAAAACAGGAACAAGCCAGAATTCACAGGTGACCTCCGTGACCTCAGGTAAACCACTTGCTCCCCCTGAGCCTGCAAGGAGCGAGAGAGGGACAGAGGGGCCAGAAGATGTCTTTCAGCTGCCTCAGGGCTCTGTAGGCCCACGATATGCAAGATATTTTATCTTTGAAACAATGATTTTTAAAGTGCTATTTGACTCATAATCGAGTTTCTTGGAAGCGTTCATTTAGAAAGTCCGCAGCAGACACAAAAGTGTTCTTCCCGACATCGTTTAGCAATAGGAAGAAAATGGAAAGAGCCCTGGTAGTCAGTAGCAAGGAATGCTGGGAAACCCTGGCATGCCACAGTGAGGATAGACTGACATGTGGATCCTAAGATTATTTACAGTTTCGAGAAATGTTCCAGGCAGCGTCGGGCAAGCCAGATGAAACTAGTCACTGAGAGGAGCAACACCAGAGGCCAGGGCCTGTGTCTCCTAGCTGTCCTCTGATCACTGCTGGGAGAAAATTCTGCCTTCCCCGGGTCTGTCTCTTCATCCAAAAGTGGGAACAAGAAAGGAGTAGATCTCACAGAAGTGCTGAAGTAGTTTCCACACGGCAGATAGAGCCACATCCATTGGGAATGAATTAGACACAACCATTATTAGTTAATAAACTATGATAGATGTTTCCAAAGCGGAGTCCTACAGATGATCCCCTGGCTACATACCCAGGAAGGAAACAGGTGGGTTCGTGCAATCTGCCTTGGAATGGTGGTGGTACAAAGCTCACATGCTTTTATTTTGCTTTCTTCAAATCATGATGTATTTCCCCCCAAAAAATCTCTGTGATAAGCATGCAATCAATATGGCTAGAAAAAAAAAATAGAACCTATGATATTTCTTTGAAAGTCCTCCTCTCAAGCATTAGGGGGAGTATGCAATTCTTGGACTCGGAGAGGCCTGGGCATAACCATGCTTTTCTGCTTACAACCTCTGCGACTCCCCAAGCCTTAGCTTCCTCACCTAGACGCTGGGCACCTCCAGCACAGAGTGAGCCAGCATCCAAGCATACAGCAGAAGCTCACTCATGAGCTTCATCACAATGAGAAAGATCCGGTGCATCTTAACTCTGAGCGTAGGACCTATTCTGGGAGCACAGTCTGATCAGTCTGCGCAGGCTCCAACACCATGAATGCGGCTGTCCATCTTCAGAGTGATTGCAGGCTTCAGCTACAGACAGACACTCCCGGGTCCTTAACCAGACATAAAATTGAAAGAAGGGAGAGAGAGAAAAATTAACGGAAGACGGGAGTCCCTCTGGTGCTCCAGATCTTTCCATGGAAGCAAATGTATGTCTGATTGAGTTATCACAGGAAACCCAAGCCAGCTCTCCCGTCCTTCCTGGTGCCGGAAGTTTCCAGGGCACGCTCCCAAAGATGAAACCGTTCATTTTTCTCCCCGGCATGCCAGGTGTGTTTTTAAGAAAACAAGTGCCGGGAAGATAATTTTGCGAAAAAAATATAAAAATCCATATAACACCCAGTTACCTTTTCTTAAAGGAAGATGAACGATCCGAGGGAGGGATAAATGGCATTTGCTATGAAATTCTGAATTTCAAGAAGTATATTATGTCCTCTAGTGTTCTCGGTGAAAAGAAAATTATTCCTTTCTTGGGGAAACACTCATGGCGTTTTAACGTTTATGACATTTCTGATTTGGAAAGATGAGTTCTTGCACGGGAATGACTCAAACTTCCATTTTTGTAGCGGGCATGTCCTTATAAATTACACCACCAAGAAGGAGGAAAGACTTTCTTCCTGAAAGGGGGGGATGCTCGCTCGCTCTGCTGACAAACTTTCTCCTGATTCGGGTTGGTGGCCACTGAGGTTTACGTAAAAGGGAGAGATTCACTCCACAAGGAAAAGTCTTATCCGTTGTGTTCCCTATGGATGAAAATTGCTTCCCTTCACCAACAATGAACAAAGAAACACTTTGCCAGGTGCAATGAAATGTGACTGTGAGACCAGGGTGGGATTCAGCCCCTGTCCCTGTCACGACAAACCCCAGGACTCGGGGCCACCCAAATCTGTGCTCTAAGCACACAGAGCCAAAGACGCCCTCGATGTCCTTCTTGAGCATGAAACCCTGCGAGCCGAGGGAAACTCGAGTGATGATGTTTATTTAGAATTAGAATCGATTTTCATTTTACATAACACCTTTCGTTTTTTTGAGGCTCCCGGAGCACTCTACAAAGCAATGAGCTCAGCCGCAGTGTCGCTTAAGACAAGTGCAACCGTCATTATGCTCCCTGTAATAGCTCGCAGGCTTGGAAATTAGAAATCAAGGGAGAGAGGTGGAGAGACAGATAAAGAGGCAGCGAGGGACAGGAGAGGAGCTGAAGGAGAAGTCAGGAAAACCGAGTAGGAGATCTGAAGCAGCCCGTGAGCAGGAGGAGAGACAAAGACGCAGGGGCTCATGGGTCAGGATTCCAACTCTTCCTTTGTTTGGGAATGTGTGCCAGAGAGCTATCATTTTCGTCTCTGAAGACAGACGGTGGCATCTGAGCATCACATTCAAAGGACATGGACAGGAAGGCCTTTGCACAGAGACCCCACAAGCATCATGCCCTAGGATAGAGAGAGAACTGGCCTCAGGTAGCTTAGGACATACCTTCCAGTCCCAAGTCTGGCTAGATGGCCCAGTAACTTGCTTGACATCCCTGGGTGCACAGGGCTTGTGAGATCTACCCCCCAAAGAATGTGAGGCAGGATCAGATGCTCACAGAAGACTCAACTTCCTCCCAATCACAAATACAACGTAAACAGTCCCTAGGTCACCTAGCAACTTAATAACCCCTGCCTAATGCCTCATGGGTGGTAAAGTCTCTGATCTCATTTGACAAAATGGAGGCGACATAGGCAGAACGATAATGTGACCAAGCCCGGTGATCCTTTCTCAACCTCTTGACACTCCCAAGAGTCTGATGCTACCATGCCCATCCCTTAGTAAGGAAGTCAGACTTCAAGGGGCCTGGGGTCCTCCAAGCCTCACCTCTGGCCTCAAGCCCACCAGGCCAAGCTGCCTCCTGGTAGGGACCAATGGCTTTACCCCACTTTATGATACCCCACAAAGAGTCCAGAGATCCTCTAGAAAACAAAAGGCACCACTCCTTCTTGGCCACCAAAATAGGCTTTCTGCAAGTGTGTGTGTGTGTGTGCATGTGTGTATGTGTGTGTCTGTGTGTCTGTGTGTGTATGTGTGTGTGTGCATGTGTGTATGTGTGTGTATGTGTGTCTGTGTGTGTATGTGTGTGTGTGTGTGATTTTGCAATAGAAGCTTGCGATGCATATTACACTGAGCAGTCAGTGTGCTTGCACGCTACACACACACACACACAGTGGGAGAGACAGAGAGAGAGACAGAGAGAAAGACAGACAGATAGAGACAGAGACAGAGAGAGATTGAGAGAGGAGGGAGGGAGGGAGGGAAGAAAGGAGGGAGAGAGGAGAGAGAGAGGGAGGGAGGAAGAGAGAGAGAGAAAGAGAGAGAGAGAGAGAGAGAGAGAGAGAGAGAGAGAGAGAGAGAGAGAATCCTAGGCTCTCCATGTCTCTGACACTGTGCTAGGGTCAGAGCCCAGAAAGAACAAATTAGGAAGTAAGTATGTATTCAGATTCTGGAATTATCTGGAGAACAACTCGACCTATCCTGATCAAAGTGTGTTACGGAAATGAACGAAGAAAGAATGAATGCAAGAAAACCAGGAGGGGCTTTGGATAGTCTAGAAGAACTGAGTGTGAAGCAAAGGAGTCGGTGTTCTGGAGATAAGACAGAAAGGTCTTGGGGGCTGGGAAGACAGTTCGGTTAGCAACCAGACCTGAATTTATTCTAACATGAAACCCCAGGCACACTGAGGAGACAGAGACAAGAGAATTCTTGGACCCTCTGACCAACCAGTGCAACTGAATTAGGGAGCCCCAGCCCCTGGTAAAAGACCCTGTCTCAAAACAAGAAATGGTTCCTAAGGGGTAACGCTTGAGGTTGACCTCTGAACTGCACACACACCTCTAAGCAAGCATGAACACACACATATACACACACATACACACACATACACACACACACACACACACACACACACAAACATTTATGCATGTATGAAAACACAAACGGCCAGGCCTCGTAGCCTGCTTAAATGCAAGGAAAAGATTGCATCCTTTCTCTTCGCAAAGTCTCCTTCTCGGTGCCAGACAAACACCAACCTCAGCACCACATAGTCGTGTTTCCAAGGTGAACTGGACCCCGGGCACGCTTTTGCCAGAGTGCATCCTGGGCCTCTCTCTTCAGGACGGGAAGCAGAGCATTGCGTGATGTATTACTTATTTTAATCAAATACAATTTTTTTTTCTAATTGTCACTGCTCCGGCAGCCTCACGGGGGCTGGTCTGACTTGTGTACATCCGTGACAGGGGAAGCGGCGGCGGCAGCTGCTTTGTGCCGCCCGCCCGTGTACCGTACCTCTCCAGTCTTGTCAGTCACAGCTCCCCTAATTACAGAACATCTGCTTGCTGTAGCCATTAACACCCCTCTACCAGCTTGTCTGGTTTAATACCAGTGACTCCTGACCTTCCCCAAGGAAGGCGCTTTCTGTCAAAATTTTCCCCCAAAGAAGCCAATTCGCCACGCAAAATTTGCACTTTTAAAAAAAAAAAAAAAACACTACCTTACTAAAGGCTTCTAGAAGGGAATGGATTTGACGAGGCGTCAGTGGGCACGGGTAGGGGAAACCTCTTTCCCTGCATTATTTGGTTCATATTTGCATCTTTTGAAAATTAAAAACAATGGGAATCATTTGAAGGGCCAGGACCTTAAACTTGGGCGCTCCACAGCCCGGTCTACTGCGTTCCTCGTCCTCCAGCTAGGGGGCAGTGTAGATGTCCTCTCTCTCTCTCTCTCTCTCTCTCTCTCTCTCTCTCTCTCTCTCTCTCTCTCTCTCTCTCTTTCCCACCTGCCCTACACACGGGCTGGCGTGGGAGACTCCACTACCTTCAGCGTTATTATTTGAATCATAAGTCCCACTACGGTGCCCTTGTTCCCTGGCATTAAAGAGCCCTAAAACTCAAGAAAAGAATTTCCCAAACCCCGGGCATGATCCAGAAGCAGCCCACCTCTTTGAGAACATCAGACGGTATTTAAAATGCTCTGTCACCTCAGCCTTCTGAAGGCAAGACTCAAACAGGGCACAGGGGATGCGAGGAAATCCAAGCGCGGGGCTTTCCATTAGAAGTAACTACGGACAAGCGTGGTCCCCAGCTGAGGGCCAGCTACAAATTCCCCCAGTGACTGTCCCATCCATCCTGGGAGTCCCTGGGTGTTCAGTGGGGATCCCTGTGACAGACAATATGAGGGAGAGAGCCTCGGGGGAAAAACAAACAGGGCTATTCACTTTAGAAATCTTCCCTCGAAATGATCTGAGTGGCTTTAAAAAATTTTTTTGTTTTTACCGTGCTTTGATAAGGCGGGTGTTCTCTTGAAATAAGTGTTTGTTGAGTAAGAAAGATTTCCCCACCGTTTCTGCCAATGTGCGACGCAGAAAAGTAGCCGGGGAGAGTGAGCCGTCTTTACAAAGCCTCTGGACTTTGCTTCAGGAACAGAGAAAAAGCGATGTCTTGTGAAAACCCTGTACAGAGCACGCAGCTTAAACTGGAGGCTTGCTTCCCTGGTCAGAAAGTAGGGTAGTTAAGAACCGGTTTTGAGTCCGCCCCCCAACCCCCGCAAGAATGCAAAGTGACCGTGACCCATGCTCAAGTGAATCCCAAGGAGAGAAAAGTAACCAAGGACGAATAATCCAGAAGGTTGCTGGTTTGTCACGCAACCATCTTAAAAAAACATCCTCCCCACTTGGCTAAAGGGGATTTCTTTGGGCATCCCTGCCACAGCCAGTAGTTAGCACTGCTTCTCTGGAGACAGAGCAGGGATGGGAGGTGCAAAAGGGAGAGGGAGGAAGGGATAAATGGGTTAAAAAAAATTACGCACACAAAAACACTGCCAAAGAATACCTGTAAATACCTTGTTTTAAAAATGTACATTTCCAATATAAGGCACCATCTTAATTGCGGACCTCTTCAAAGCACCTATTGGAGAAACAGTTTAACAAGGGGGGGAGCGATGATCTTGTAATCTCGACAATAAAAGCGCTTCCATCCTTTGTATATGCTGACTTACAAAAAAAAAAAAAAGTGCTTCCAGACAACAAAAGATGGAGCCGTAATTACATAAATCTCTCCATTCTTGATGAAGACACAGTGCCACATGAGCGAATCGATAGTGTCTCCGAGGTAATTCTTGTTTTTCTTATGAGCCCAATGCAAACTTGTTAAAATTGAATTCCACGTCTTGTGTGTGTATGTATGCATATATATAAAAAAATATATATATATATATATATATATATATATATATAAATCAGGATTTGCACAAATCCAGAGGAAAAGAACATGTGTTCTGTAAATGTTTAATTTTTTCCTGTGCTACTGAGGGGGTTTGCAGTGGGGTACTGTAATACCACTCACTAACAGATAGCCATCATGCTGCCTCCACCACTACCCGGGGAAAGAAGCCACTGTCAGTCCGCTCCCTGAAACTGATCCGTGGAGGCGCTCTGAAGGCCCCGATATCACCTCCCTGATTCTTAATCCCACTATTAAATAAACTAAATGTACCCTAAAGTCAAATATCTCCGACTCACTGCCAATAAATTGGTGGTAATCATTTCTCCCCCACAACCCACTTTTATAATATTTCTCATTCAAGAATAAGTAATTTTGTTGATTTTTTCCAAAGAAAAGGTGAAAAGTATTGCATTTAAAAATAATTAATAGATGGGCCCTGCATACCTCTGAATTAAATTAAAGGAAAAATATTTCTTTTTTTTTGTGCAGATGATTGCATTTATACACTGTTTGGTGTGAAAAGAAGATTCCAAAAAGCTTTTAACTAATTTGTTCAATTTGTTTCAAAGCCAACATGAATAGGCTTGGTGCAAATTCAGATTCATTAAAACTTAATTAATATGCATCATTATGCAAATGAGGTTGCAGTTAATGAGTTCTTAAAAGAAGCTTTCTTTAATTAGTTCAGTTTTAATGGCACCATCATTTATCTGACTTGTTTTTAAAGCCACATGACACACAAAAAGTGACCAGCCTCTACAATGCACCGTCTAATTGTGCTTCTTCCTAATTGTTTAATGCTGAAACTTCGCAAAAGTTAAAATGTTTTTGATATTCACGGCCTATTAAACGGCTTGCACAAACTTTCCCATTCTGACCATGATTTTTTTTTTCCTACCGTGGCTTCTCGTTGTTATTATTTTTTGACTTTGCCATTTCTGTCTCATTTTAATCCACAGAAGCGTGATGTCTGAACCAGGCTATTTCTACAGGAAGAAGCTCATCCACACAGGTACGCGTGAGGCCGCGGAGAGCATCACTCAGCCAGCATAATTCATTGTTACGTGCACACATTGCGGGGGGGGGGGGGATATTATACTTACATAGTTGAAAAATTAAAACGAGCCTTTCTTGAGACCATCTGCTTACTTAAGGAGCTTGGTAACATGCCTTAGCACGAGATTTTTAAGAGTGCTAATTCACAAGATACACGGCCGGCCATCGTCACTATTGCCGGTGACTGCCTGAATTGGCGAAGCCAGCCTGGGAGATATAACCACTTAATAATTATTGAGAAATATGGAAATTAGGAAAAGAAAAAAAAAGAGGCAGGCTTAGCACAGGGTTGGGGATAGGAGGAAAGCTAATCCAGAAAATGACTGCTGCAGGGCTTTGGAAATACAATGCGTGTTTTAAACATGCTCAGATTTACGAAACATTGTATTATATAGCTACCACTGCATTTTGACATATGGGGTGGGGGTAATTCTTACAGGGTGGGGTGTATTTTACACAGAGTCCTAGGGAGGGATACAGCCCCTTGTTCCATGTTTTTATGCCACTGTCAGAAGTTTTAGAGCTGACACCAAGTCCTTGTATTTGGGAGATCAAGAAAGAAAGAAAGAAAGAAAAAGACACAAGGCTTGAGATACTTTAAGTGCCATTTTGTTGTCGTTTTAGTAGCTGTTTTGTCTGGGTAGTCGTTGAGTGTGCCACACATCACAGTAGCCCTAATAAACAAGCAAAAGACCACCCAAGCCAGTATCCTTCAGTTTGCCAAAGGCTGTACACATCATATATTATACATAGGGGGGAAACGAAAAGAAAACTATCCCAGCCTCTTGTGGCATCTCACCTCCTTGGAACCACCAAGAATATCCTGATTAAATAACTGGGAGTCAACGAATCTCCAAGTGAACAACACCGACAGCCCGTTCTTAGGGAGAGGGATTCTTGTAATGAGGGTGTGTCCTGGCTCCGAAGATGGCCTCCTTTGTGAGAAGTCTGCTGGTTGCAACAATGTAATTGGCATCGTTGCGCCATATGGTGATGGGGACCACATTAATAGAATTACAGGAGTATCTATGGGAGGAGACTCTGCTCATAAGCAGCATTGTACAAAGAGCACTGTGAAGACATGTCATCCAGGGATGTCTGTGAATGACAGGGCTAGGACAGACCTTGTGATTCCTCGCCATCGAGGTGGGAAAGTCATCCAGAAGGCGCTCCTTTACCTCAATAAATATGGAAAGGGAAGGAACCAGAACCAATCCACAAACAGATTAGTTCATTAAAATATTTTTTTTGTTTATGAGATCGAGCAATGCCATTCTTAAGGGTCTCCATTATATCTAATGAGCCTGGAGCAGAGTACTTGGGTCCGACCGGTTCTCTCTAAGAGTGTTCTGGAGAATTCACTACGTTGGATCAGGAGGAAGTGATAAGCCCTTTCTCCAAAATACTACAGCAGAACTGCATGCACAGAAACAATCATACGGAAAAGGCATAAACATGTTTGCAACCCTGAATCCCACGGAGACAACATAAAGTAAAATATTTCTGTCCCTGTACCTGACAAAAGGCCACTCTCCTGTTCCAGTTGGCACTATGCTGTCATTTATAGAGCCGTTTTTGTGGACTAGTCGCTTGGTAATTTTCATAACATCCCTTTGAAATGGACAATAATCTCCTTTGTTCATGGTTTCATTAAAGGAGGAGAAGGGGGGAGGGAAAAAGGGAGAAAGAAAGAGAGAGAGAGAGAGAGAGAGAGAGAGAGAGAGAGAGAGAGAGAGAGAGAGACTTGGGTCACTGGGACAGAAAACCTACAGGCCACACTGGACCAGGGACCTCACGTTGAGCTCTCCTCAAAGAAGCTTGTGCAGATTTATTCCCAGCTATACGGGAAAACCCAGGGGCCCCAGTTCCACCCGGAGAGATTGGGAGGTAGCTCAGCTGCCAGTCTCCGCTCCCAGCTAGGAGCGCTAATAGAAAGGGTAAATTATCTGAATCTGCACCGCCAAGACACACTGCTAGAGTTTAGGGCTTTTAGGGATAAATATTCAAAATGATAATGTAGTGGCCATCAATCATAATTATTTTAAAATTCAATAAACATTTAGTGAGCACTTTCTTTGTGTTGGGGCACGGTGCCAGGTGCTGAAAAAGCTTGCCTTTATTGAATCCTCCAAGTACTGCCGTTTCAGGGGCGAGGCGTGCGCGCTCACGTTGGGAGGTTGCTGGAGCAGAGGAAGGTAGGATCAGTGCAGGATGCAGTGTCCATAATCACTAAGCCCTTCCCGCTATGGCCTGGCCAAAGACATCTTTAAATGGGTTAGGAATAGAAAACATACCAATGAACGACATTTACGAGGCATGATATCAATTTGGCACGGAGAAATTTATCTGAATCGGAGCGTCAGACACGATTCTGTTCAAACACTGGAATTGCTTTGCCTGGGAAAAGGACAGTGGTCACCAAGCAACATTGCCTGAGCCTCACTGACCTGGGGACTTACTCAGGAGGGGCTGAGCAAAGGACTCCTGTGTCCTGTCTCACTCAGTTCTGAGACTCACTCCGTCTCCAACACCGTTATAGACTGAGTCACCAACTGTCCTCTTCAAAGGTCACAAAACCAAGTCTCAGAATGACCGAGAATATCACCCGGGCTGATCATTGGTGACACAGAAGGATGACTTTCCTTGGAGCAGGGGGGACTTTCACGGCCTCTTCAACGCCCAGGCGGAAGTTCTGTTACTATTTTTATAATGGAGTCAAATTGGTTTCTTTGTTTGAAGGGGAAAAAAAGGTTTTAGAAGAAAGTAATTTATTTTCTCTATTCCAAAGGTACAATCAGAAGATTCTGACGAAGTGTGTCATAAGCTATCATTTGGGCTGAATATGGCTGCCATCCTATGCCTTAACATGTCCCAGGGCTGAGAGCATATGCAGCTACCTATGTTGACTGACTCATCAGGGATCGCAAGACTGGAAACTTGGTGGGGGATGGGAGTCAGGTTGGAGAAGCCTCAGTAAACATCAGCAGAAAACTGAACTTAGGGTGTGTGTGGAGAGACTCAACAAAATCCAAGCAGTGGGGAGGCAGAGGCATAGGGACATATCTGGGGTACACAGTAAATTAGGGGGTCAAACTAAGCTGGGAACCAAGAGCTTGTCTCAATAATAAAAAATAAATAAAACAGAAGAAAAGAAAGAACAGAGGAGGAGGAGGGATGGAGGACAAGTGGAAGGAAAGAGGGAGGGAAAGAGGGAGAAAAGGAGGAGGGAAGGAAGGTGGAAACAAAGAGAAAACAAAATCCTGAATTTGGACCTTGTGGAGTTCGTGCCCCACAGAGAAACTGGAAGAAACCAGAATCTGAGGCACACAAGTCCCTCAAAGCAAACTGGATATCATCGACCCACAAATGTACCCACCTGGAAGCTGTATCCTTCCCTGATGATTTAGGTTAGGCCAGTGCAATAGAAGAGCCCCAGAAATGTTCGACTGTTTTTATTTTTGTTATGGTTTACTTATCATGTGTGTGTGTGTGTGTGTGTGTGTGTGTGCCACAGTAAGCCTGTGATGGTCAGAGGACAACGTATGGGAGTCTGTTCTGTTCTCTCTGCACATGAGTACCAGGGATCAAATTCAAGTCATCAGGTTGGCAACAAGCACTTTGTCCACTGAGCTCCTTTGCTAAGCCTGAAGTACATAGTGTGTGTGTGTGTGTGTGTGTGTGTGTGTGTACGCACGTGCGTGCACTCACATAGGTACATAGATACATACACACAGATATGCACTTATATAATGCATATATGAAAAATAATAAGAAAAAATTGACACTATGCATTCAATCTATATGTAATGTTTTCCGGCCACTGTTGACTGACTACCTAGAAGAAAGGCCCCAGCTATAGAAGGCCACTGAGTGTTCTGTCTATCTATCTTTCTGTTGAGACAGGGTCTCCTGTTGCTTAGGCAGTTCAAGCCCACTGCATAGCTTGGGATGGCCTTGAACTCCTAATCCTCCTGCTTCCACATTCCGAGTGCCAGGGTGAAAGACCTATGCCTGCAGCATACCTGGCTTTGCACGTGGCAAAGCCTAAGCAAACGGAGCAAACGGTCCATGAAGCCAAGGAAAGGAGAGACAGGACATCACCTGAACATGCTATGATGGGCTTCCCTAATTTTCTCATCCAGTGCACCATCCTGCCTGTCTGTCTAGGCTACCCCTCCCTCTTATTGGCGGGTCCCACAGATCTGCGTCCTCAGTGCCACCTGTACAGTGAGACCCTTCTACTCTGTGCACCAATGCTGGTTTAAGACTTTTGTCCCTTTGTCAGGCCCACCCCAGTCTTTAGACCATCACCACCTCCCTCTCTCTCTCTCTCTCTCTCTCTCTCTCTCTCTCTCTCACACACACACACACACACACACACACACACACACACACACAGACGTTCAATGGCTCCCCAGTGCTTTTTGAGCAAAGAGCAATCTGCTTATCTTGACACTGTGGACTGTGTGCTTTAGTTCAGAAGCCTGTGTTCACTGTGTTTCCAGCTTGTTTTCCAGGCTGTCTCTTAGAACACACAAGTAGCCTTCCAGTATCGTTTCAATAGCTGGCTTCCTAGTTAGCATAAAAATAATGGGTTTTACACTGTGAGAGATAATTTGTGAGCCATCAGAGAAAATGAGAAAGAAAAATCAAAATGCCCTGGATGTAACGACATAGATATCATCCTCATAGTATAATGCAGTGGATTATTTTCTATATATTAATATATAACATAAAGATATAACAATAAACACATACAGGGTGTTAAAACAACCTCATCTGGCTTTTTTCTCCCACCGAGTAATAGAGCGCTAGCAGTTTGTCATATCCTTAAATATCCTTAAAAATCCTAAATTGAAGGAGTTATTTTGAGCGAGGCACTTAGGATCGTGCCTGGCACACAGCAGGTGCTCAATAAATGTTGGAACATTAGCTCCTATCATTATTATGAGCTATTATTATCCTCCCAAAACTTAATGTTTAATGACAGTATGATATTTGATGATACAGATATTCAGCAATTAATTTGAAATGCCCCTTGCTGCTGGGCATGCAGGCAGCACCCATAAGTAACCCTGAAATGATTCTCTCCATGTATGTGTATCTAAACATGCATGCCCATTTGTGTCAGAGAGAGAGAGAGAGAGAGAGAGAGAGAGAGAGAGAGAGAGAGAATATCTGTGTCTGTCTGTCTGTTGGTCTGTCTGTCTGTCTGGTTGTCAGCCTGGGAGAGTCGCTAATATTGTTTTTGACTATTTCCTTCTCTGCAGACTGTTCAAGTGTCTTTGCTGTGTGATTTGCAGCTTGGAGAGCCCTGACTCAAGACTTGTATGCAAGCTCCCAATATCAAAGGTGACTGATAATTTCTTACTATCGGTGACAGTGTGGGGTTTGAACATGTCCAGGGAAGCCAGCATATTCATGCTGCTGTGTCTGAATGCTCACCAGTGTGTGCATGTGTATGTGAGTTCCAACGACGACACAACTGGTTCAGGAACGCTTCCCAAGGCCATGATTCTTGGTATGTAACTCTTGGGCAGAGTCAAACCCAGACGTTACCACTGTTCTTTGGATTCAGGCAGTTTTTATGGAGATCTATTTGTTGTATCCTTGGATGTGGGGCAGTCACCTCTAAACTGTCACTGAGGTATCTACTCATCTATGCATCTATCATTCATCTCCCCTTTACACTTACCATCCACCACTTATCATCTGTCCATCCACCCTCCCACCCACAAATCCATCTACCCACCCACCCATCCACCCATCCATTCATCTACCCATTCACCCACCCACCCATCTATCCACGCACCCACTCAGCCACCCACCCACCCATCCATCCTCCACCCAGCCACCCATCTATCCATCCACCCACCCATTCAGCCACCCACTCAGCCACCCAGCCACCCATCCATCCCTCCACCCACTCAGCCACCCAGCCACCCATTCATCCCTCTACCCACCCA
>NW_021604602.1:1914705-1971677 GCF_004785775.1 Grammomys surdaster | reverse complement strand
CCATCCATCCATCCATCCATCCATCCATCCATCCACACACCCATCCATCTATCCATCCATCCATCCATCCACCCACCCACCCATCCATCCACCCATCCACCCGCCCATCCATCCATCCATCCACCTGCCCATCCTTCCATCCACCCATCCATCCATCCATCCATCCATTTTTCACTCATCTCATTGCTCATTCATTCCTTCATTGGTTTATAAAATATACATTAAATTCCCACTGCAGCCAAAATTAGTTTAGACACCAGAGAAAATACGTAAGTAAAATTAACATTTAAGCAAAAATGAATTCCAACATAAAAAGTTTCTGTAGGCTCCTGATATACATTGCAGCCCTCATTTTACACTACGTGATCCAAGAAATTAAGTCTAACATGATTTTAAACACCACAGCTAAAGCAAATGGGAGAAATATTGGCACAGCGAATCCCTTGAGAAAATGACCTTCTACTGGGATGCTATTTCCAAGCCCTAAGCTCTTTTCCTCTAACCCACGTGGCATCCTCGAGTACCACTTGTATAAATCTTTCAGAGTCCTTTATGCAAAAGGGTCAACATAATCTAAAATGTCATAGTTTACATTATCACTTGCAAATTAAATGTAGGTTGAAGTCCCACCAAGTTATGAACCTTCTTCTCATTTTTAAAAAGATTTTTTAATTATTATTTTTAAATTATGCCTACGGAGCAGTTACGCAGGTGCCGTTGGAAGCCAGAAGAGGGTGTCAGATCCCCTGGGGCTGGAGGGACAGGTGACTGAGACCTGCCCAGCATGAGTGGTGGGGACTGAGATTTAACCTCACTCTGAACCCCCAAACCATCTTTCCAACTTGTGAACCGTTAACGTGAGAGACGGCAACGTTTTAGATAATGTATCATAAACAAATGTATCTTTAAGGTTGAATCTCTCGGCCCTTCTGTTCGTCTTAACGTAACCATGTATTAAACTATTTTTTTTCCTAATTTGAAAAGAGAAGAAAAGGTTTAAACATCCCTGATACTCCCTCTCAACGAAAAATGAGAGGAAAATGCTATATCGCCCTCTTTTAATTGATATCTTGTCCTTCACTTAAATTACATGTCAGCGTGAACTGTCAATTGTCAGGAAGATATTGATAGTTTATTCCCATTACTTTTTTTCAGCCGTGTAAGGTATAAAACATCGAAACGGTGATTATATATGAATCACATCTTATACATCAGAGGTAAAGTGTAATTAGAAAAATAAGTCTTACCACTTGTGACACAGTCTTACAAAACAGAGCCCTCCTCATGCTGGGAGCTGCGCTCAGCTCACATAATTCAACCGCATGATTGCAGAAGCCTCCAAGAGTTTGATTCCCATGACATTTGTCTCTTCTTCTTCCCACAAGGTGAATGCAGTCTCTGCTTGGCCACATCCTCGCTCCCATGGTGCATCCACGGTGACAGGGAATGGATGGCTTAGCACAGGTTTGAATGAAACTCCCTGGGGCTATCGGAACCCAGGGGAGAGCTTTGGGTGAAAGGAAAGCAGGGAGTTTTGAGTTGGGATGTCATCTTTGTTCCTGCGGTCACGCACAAGAAGGAAGACTACGCAGCAGAGAACCTTCCTCAGTGACACGGCTCATTCCCTGTTCACTCACTTCTGCCACCGGTGACTCTCACCCACCGTGCATCTGGAAATCTTCTGGGAAGTGGAAATGGTCCCAGCGACCTCAAAATCACTAAGGTGTTTGGGTGGCGATGCTATGTGCTTTGTTGTGGCACAGTGTCATGGCCACTGCCTCTATGTTCACGTGAAGTCCTCTCTGTTGATGTAAACTCACAACCCAACTCAAAGAGAATGAGAAATTGTTTGTTCTAGAGCCAAATATGAGTGGTCAGGACCCAGGAACACTGATTCAGGTTGCTTCAAACACCACATTCCAGCTAATCAACCATTTCATTGGGGTTTTATAATAACAGAACAAAAGAGGTCAAGGCATTTTCAGTTACAAGGGAGGAATGCCAGGTAGGCAATCTATAGCAAAACACGGAGATCTCTGCTGTAGGTCTTGTTGGACAATGTTCGGGCCTGGGGGTCGTGGGCGGCAAGAGCAGACGGGGGAGGGGGGCACAGGGCGTGGGCTCCGAGGCTGTCCCAGGACTGAGGCTCAGCACTCTTTGTTGATGGTTTGGTCCCGCCCACGAGGTGGGGTTTGAATAGTCTATATGCTGCCAGTGACCACAGGGTCCCGAGAGCAGAGACGCCGGGAAGCTGCTGCACACCCAGCGGGACACAGCACGGGTCCCCAGGGGCCCCGCGAAGGCGGTACAAGGGTCTCTGTTGTCAGGAGGTGTCCCGCGGGCCGCTAGAGTGCAAAGAACACAGGGGCGGGCGGAAAAGGCTTCCCTCCCTCCCCTGCCCAGCCGCGCAAGCTTTGACTTACACAATGAGTCCAAGATTTCAAGAGACCTGTGGAGATTGAAGACGTGTGGATTTATTGACATGGCGGTGGGTTTAGATGGTGACAAGCTCTCCTAAAAATGTCGGAAGGGGTTTGCTTATATTGAGGAGAGGAGGGGCTTGGGAGACCTGTTAGCCCGCCCTCTACCTGGGCCTTACGTGACCCTCGTGTCAGGTCTCTGGGTTCTGGGGGCGTGGCCGAACACCCAGGATTCCACAGCCCCACAAGGTCTCAGGTGTTATATTCCATGGCATTGGCCTTGGGACAGGTCATGGTGGTGGGAAACAGTGTGAAAGAGTTCGTGGTACTCCACTGTTCTCTGACTTCCAGAAGTTACTGTTTTCCATCACCCTTGACCGACGCGGTATCTCCCAGGCCTTCTATACGTGTCAGAATGTGATGATCCCTCGGAACCTTCCCAGCACAGATCAACTCTTATGAGTTAGCAACCATCACTACCACGATTAGATGTAAGCTTTCTCCCACAGGCTCAAGTGTTTGAACATTTGGTGCTGTTTTAAAGACTGGGGAACCATTGGAAGATGGCATCTATATAAGAAATAGGGTCTCTGATGAGGAAGGCAGACTTGGAGGTTTATATCCCAGACTCTATTACTGACCCACCCACATATGAACACACAGCCTCATGTACCTGCTGCCACAGCTGAGAGCGGGCTTCCTATCACTGGGCCTTCCCCATAGAGACAGACTCAGCCTCAAATGGAGCCCAGACAAACACTTCCTCCATCAGATTGCTTCTTTTGGGGTAGTTGGTCACAGCCATGAGAAAGCAGTTCACAGTGACCTTCTGTCCTGTACCTCTGCCCACCCCTACGGCAAGATCATCCAAGTTTGAATCTAAGACTCCATTTGGGAGACACTGGGTCACCTCCTGCCTTGACCTCTGGGTTTCTAACATTTCATGACTGCATCATGGTGACAGCTAATCTGCCTGAGAGAGGATGGCTGTAAAATCTCAGCGGGGGTGCTAAGCATCCAAACACCCCACACTCTGCATGGCAACGGGCACAGCAAAGTTTGTTTACTGTGCGTACGTTTTGTGTCTGAAAGGCCCCTACCCACCACAATGGCTCGGCTCGCATAATGAAGGTAAGCAACAGACGGGTTGTTGAATTTACTTGGCTAAAGATTGGGTTGAATTATAAAACCTTCAGGGAAGGGAACGAATACTTTTTCTTTTTTTCCATTTGGATTTTGCACTTCTCCTCAAGGCTTGCCTCAAGCCTCGAGGCCAGGGGGTTGGTCAGAGGTAAAGGCTGGCTGTGGAGTCTGAGCTCGATCCTCAGACGAAGGAGAGAGTTGACTTCCACAAATTGTCCTCTGACCTCTATAAATGTGCTGGGGCATGCATGCACAAGTATATATACACACATAAACACACACACACACACACACACAGGGTTTCGGTAACAGTTATGGTTAGGGTTGGGGGTTTAGGGTGTGTGTGTGTGTGTGTGCACTCGTGTGCTCGTGCCTGAGAGAGTAAATAAGTGGAAGAGAAAAGCAAAGATCAGTTCTTAACTGCATCTCCTAAAAGATCCTGAGGTATGGTTGCTCCTTGGCCTAATTCCTCTGTGGCTTTTAATCTTATGGGACAGGATGACATACAGTTAAAAAATGGCCTCATGCCATGTAGTGAGAGTGGTTTGTATAAGGCAAGCCAGCACAGAGGGGTCAGAAGTCAAACCTCCTGTGACTGCGCCTCCCCACTGATTTTTAACTCCTCATGACCTCAAGACCCCATCTTACCTTCGATCCCACAATCCCACCTACTTCATTATTTTATCCCCAATACAGACACAAGTACCCCCTTGGGGCCCCTATCTCTACTGTCTCCTCTGTCCAGCAGGCTCCAAACCTGTGTCCTTTGTTCCCTGTGTTAACTTTGTACCAACTTGACTGGGTTACGGGGTGCTCAGATGCTTGACAGAGCGCTGTCCTGGGGGACATCTGAATCTTGAGAATAACACTGGAGTCCCAAGTAGATCTCAAGGTGGGGAAACCTAAACACATACAGCAAGGAAGATTGCCTAAGGTGGATGGCTCTCATGAGGCTGACCGTCTGAACAGAATAAAGATAGAGCAGACGGGAAGTCCCCTCCCCAACCCTAGCCTGGACCCCTGTTCCTCCAGCTTTCCAACATCTGCAATACCACCAGCTCCCCTTGGGTTTTATGCCTGCCCAGCTAGAACTCACAGCAGTGGGTCCACCTAGTATCTATCACCTATCTACCTACCTGTTTGTCTGTTTGTCTCTCTGTCTGTCTGTCTGTCCGTCCATCCGTCCGTCCATCTGTCTGTCTGTCTGTCTGTGTATCATCAGTCCATCAGTCTGTGTCTGATGGCCTTCAGCTTCCAATGGTCCAACTGTCAAGTTTTAACTGCCTTCTATTACACTCATTGAAAGGTATGCCTGCCCCCAGCATGCAGCGGGAGTCAGAGAACATCTTTCTGTGACTAGCTCTTCCTTCCACTATGTAGGGCACAGAGTGGAACTCAGGTCATCAGGACTCACAGCAAGGGCCTTCACCCTTGGCTTCGTCGCAGGGTCACTCCCTGCTTTGTGATGGCAGGGAACTAGTGTGCAGTGGAGTACAGGTTGCCCTTTGAGTTTTGATCTTTACTTGTGCTATTGGCATAGGGTCTGTCCCCACCTCTGGCTCCTGATTGGTGGCAGTTTGGGTAGCTCCCACTCAGCTTTGTGATCCTGAGTCAAAATGACAGACACCCCAGTGTGTCGTGTGACAAAGCTTGGCCACCCAGGGGATGAAAGTAGAAAGTACATTCTCGCTTAAGTAGTTTCAAACTCAAAAGGGTCAAACAGACCTAAACTCATGCTCAGAGTTATGTGTCCGGCTATTCTATATGTGTCCTATGACTCCATATCTAGATAGCTGGTTTCCCCTCCTTTGGAGAGCCCTAGACAACACCTCCTCCTTTCATTCGGGGCTCCGTGAGAGTCCACTGCGAAGTCTGGGAGATGTGACAGTTCCTACCAGTCTCTGTCCCTTGTCCCGTCTTTCACATATGGCACTGTCTGCAGCTTCGCAGTTAATGTCTAGTGTGCCTACTTAAAAAGCAACTTTCCCAGGTGGAATTTCCCCGGTGCTTCTCGGCTGTGATGTGGGCTGTGGGTCGGGTTTTGTTATTCAGGAAGCCGACAGGAGAGCTTGCCTAGTATGCCTAGGCAGAGCTTTTCAGGATTGCTGTGAATGGGGAGAGCAGAGAGAGGAGCCCAGTCCAGACACACAACCCCAGCCCAGCTTCTATGCTGTAGACTCGGTGCTTCCGCTGGATACACTCAGTGGACCAGATAGTGTCTTTTATAGACAATCAGCAGTCATCATAACTCTTCAATGAGAAGATTGGAAGAGGCTTTTAAAGTTTCGATTGAATGGGCTATGCTTACCCATGATACAGAAGAGCCCCTGGTGAGTCAGGAACCAAACTCAGTTCTTCATGGTTATTAGTGACTTTATGGGAGCCTGTGATGGAAGCTTCCTCAGACAGCTTGGGTGAACTTCCACGATCTCTCTTTAGCCCCTCACTCTCGCCCACCACTCATGGATTCTGAATCCCCCATCACACTGAATTTTCCAGAGGATTCTACATGCTGTTTGGCTGTTGCTCCTGAACCCAGGCCTGCCCTTGTCGACGTGAGTTCTAATCCTTACACTAACCCACCGTATACACCTCATGCATCCTCTGTTCTATACAGGGGTGGTTTACATCAGGGGCTACCTCCCAGTACACCATGAAGGTGTAGGTGTGAACCGTGGCCTACTTAGCTAAACCACCTTCCCCTCACTGTCCTCCATCTCTCCCTACTTCAGTCCAGGATCTCTACCAGGCTGCTCCTCATTGGCTCAGGATGGGCATGTGACTTAAACCAACCTCTCTAGAGAGATTCTTATTCTTTGTGATATATTTATTTATTTATGTTGCTACGTGTTCATTACTGCTGTGTCTGTATGTATGTCTGTGTGAGAGTGTCAGGTCCCCTAGAGCTGGAGTTACAGACAGTTGTGAGCCCCCACGTGAGTGCTGGGAACTGAATCCAGGAACTCTGGGAGAGCAGTCAGTGCTCTCAACCACTGAGCCATCTCATCAACTCTAGATTTTTAGTATCATTTGGAAGACTACCTAAAGAGAAGCTTGGCCGTTCTATTACCTCTAGAACAAAAACAGAAGCAACACTCAGAGACTACAGGAGAAGCCAGACCTACCCAGAGCACCAGGTGACTGAATCCAGCCATGACTGAAGTCAAATCTATCCCTCAACTTCTCGGAGAAGAGAGTCACATTTCCCTCCTCTTATTTGTAACAGAAATTGTCCGTCATGTGCCTTGGAAGTGGGAAAAGGAATGGTGAGGTGGTGAGGTCCAAACAGAGACGAGAGGAAAGGAGGTAGAGGTGGGGGGGGGGCGGGAGAGGAGCAGATGAGGGAGTTGTAACAAAAACTGTAATGTCAATGTTACTTTGCACAATGACCCAAGAGATAAATTGGGGTCTGGAGCGATGGCTCGGTGACGAGTAGCACTTACTGATCTTGCAGAGGACCCACGTTCAGTTTCCAGCCCAATATTGCTGGGGTTTCCAAATGCCTGAAACCCCAGTGGATCCAACTCTGGCAACTGAGACCAGCCACAAGGACTTGCATGTCCCCACTCACAAATAAAAATGATTCTTTTAAAATTAGAAAGTGCATTGAAATAAGAAGGAAATGCTCTGTGTGTGTCAGTGACTACTCAGGGTGATGATGTCGTTCCTTACTCTTAGGTGACCACTTCATGTTCCTCAGATGTGTTACGTAACATGGCTGTGCCCTCTGGACTAAATTGCCCAAGCTTTTATTTGAGGTAATTAGGGAATAACACCATCAACCACTTTACTAGGTTAGAAAAAATTCTAGTGGACATATTTGTCTTCGCTCACGTGTTTCTTAAATATCACTTGTCCTCCTCCTGGGAGAAAAACAACTCAAGGCATTCTTGGTTTTTGTGCTGACTGTGAGGCAGAGCACCTAAAGACTAATTTCCCAGATTACTTATTTTATATTTCCTGTCATTAATTCCACATGTGTGAAAAACCTATAATTATACCCACCTTATTAGTACTGAATAAAATTCGGTATTTTTCAAGTGTACTAATAGGTGAGTTGGCACTAGACTCGTGTAAGCAAATGAGGTTTCTGAACTTTAGAGTAATTTCAATTACCTCTGTTTACCATCAAAAGTGCCCAGCAAGTGCCAGGACTCTGCGTCTGACAAATGTTTCCAAACCTACCCCCTCCCCATCTTTCTCTGTCTCTCTGTCTCTGTGTCTCTCTGTCTCTGTGTCTCTCTCTGTCTCTCTGTCTCTCTCTCTGTCTGTTTCTCTCTCTCTCTCTCTCTCTCTCTCTCTCTCTCTCTCTCTCTCTCTTTCTCTCTGACCTTGACTATGGATGCATTGCCCTAAGCTGCTGCCTGGACTTTCCCGCAATGGTGAACTGTACCTTGGAGCTGGGAGCCAAACCCTTTCCTCTCGTCAGCTTCCCTCTTCTCCAGATGTCTGTCACAGCTATGGACACAACGGTAGGCCAGTCAGTTCTCAACCAAGTATCTCCCATCTATTGATTTCCAGAACGAGAAAACAAAGCCCACAGCAGATGGCCACAGGGCAATCAATGACTGAGCCACAGGTTCAGGTGTGGCTGGGAGCCCTCGTCAGAAGCCATGCTGGCGCTCAGTACGGGACCCATGGCTGTCCCACAAGGAGGCCCGTGGGTGGAAGGACCAGTCAGTCTCCCTCACTCCAACCTCCCTCATCCTGAGTCTTGGTGAGAATGGAGAGTGTCCTACGTCCTCAGTCCTGTGATAACAGTGAGGAGAAAGAACACGTGTGCAAATGGCCCAGCTGCCCTGGCAACTCTTACATGACTGGGTTATCACTTCTGTGATCTTGGCAAGAGACTCACAGTGTACCGGAAGGGTAACAGTCCAGCTGAAGACTGGAGTTCTGAGAACTGCTACCCATGTAAGACCGCTCTGCGTTTCCCTTAGTCTTACCCAATCTGCTGTGTCAGCGTCTTGAGTTGCTGCCAGGGGAAGGCAGATGCTAAGTTGGAAAGGCCAAGCCTAACCCAGAGAGGGCAGGGATACCACAGAAGAACTCTTATGCATAGGAGTCACTAGTCAGGGGGACTCCTCGGGGTGAGGAAGCCAAGCCAGGAGTCAGGCTGTTGTACAGATGTGAGAGTAGAGAAGATGATTAGACACATGGTAGACAGTCCCTGTGGAGGGAGTAGAGAAGGGTGTGTCCTCACAGGAAAGCTCCTTTTCCTATTTATACAACACTAGGTCTCCAGAGGATCTACACACTGGGGTAGAAAGCAAACCTTTGTGGATGTCATTGTTCTTCAGAGGGCATGGACACTGGCTTCATGCATGTCAGTGACCATGTCTTGCTCTAGAATTTCCCCCAGTACTCTGGATGGAGCCTTACCGGGAGCCAGCAATGTCCATTCCCGGTTCCATACCCTCCCGCCATGCTATCGGTGTGAGCCCCCCTTCTGGCTGTTTCTAACCTTCAGCCGTCTTTAAGAGTGCATTAATTTCCTCTTGCTGACATAACAAATTATCCCAACTTTGGAGGCTTAAAGTATTACAAAGTTATAGCTTTACGAACATGAGAGTCGCACGTCCATCTGAGCGTGGTGGGACTTAACATCAGCAAAAATATCATTCCTTTCCAGGTCTGCTGAGTAAATCATGTCATTCTCAAAGCTACCTGCTTTCCTTGGCTCTGGGCAGCATCCCCTCATCTGAACTTTGTCCTGGTGTGTCCCTCACAGACTGTCCTGTCTCATGTTCATGAAGTCCCTGCGCCATTCTGGACTCCCAAGGATCATCAAAGGTCACCTCTCTGTGCGAAGGTACTTCAGGGGATCTCTTTGGATGAAAGTGGTAACAGGCTCACGGGGTTTGTGAGGAGTAGGTGGAGATCCTACTCTTCTGATAACAATGGTCAGGGCCAGAAAGGTGCTGGGTCCCTTTGAACTCCGCACAGCCTGCTCTTGGACGGGACTGCTGTCTCTCACACCAACAGATGTCGCTTTCTGCTATACTTCCCCAACTGTCCACACAACTGTGGTTCCCAGGGTCCCTTAGACTTGCATGAAGTCATGTGATTGCTCTGGCCTGTGAGTTGTAAGCAAAACAATACACAGCGCTTCCTGGTGAGATCATTGGGTCGAGACCTTCTTTCGTTTCTACCTGGTAACCAGATGACTGGCACTCCTGTAGACCATCGGAGATCAAATACAGGATGCCTAGCTACATCTGAAGCTCAGGAAAACATCCCGTTTCCAAACTTGATTGTCTGAAACTCCAGCGAAACTGAGTATCTAGTTTGTACTTTCGGAGAGTCTGACAACCCCAAGCGTGAACAAGACATGAAATTCTCCTCATATAGTGACATATGAGGCTTGTCTGTCACCAGGCAAAGGCCTGTCCTTCTTTCCTTCCCACAGCTGGCACTTGCTTAGGCAACCATCGGCACAGAGACAGGATGATCAACCTTCTTCAAGCAAATGACCACGCAGAATTATAAGCTCTGGAATGCAGCTTCATCAGCAGAGCCTGTAGCAGCCTTGATCTGCAGCTGGTTCATCAGGTCCAGATGCCCACAACGCGCCTATTACATGTGCCAGGCTGCTGAAGCCCATGTGTGGAGGACTTGTCGGTCTTACCCAGAACTCGGGCAGACCAGAGAGATCTAATAGGTGTTTGTAACACACAGCAAAGGCCTGGGCACAGGATTCCAAGATCTCTCCTTCAGATATGTGCAATGATGTTCTTTCTTGTTAAATACGTCAGTTCCTGAGTGTCAGAATACCGGATACTGTGTCTACAGAAATCACAGTGGGTGGAATCCAGCCCACGAGCTACCTAAAGGTGGCTCAAGGACAGCCACCTTAGCCTTCAAGGACAGCTACTTCAGCCTTCCTTGGACATTATTAGAACTGTGACATCTCTTGTGCCAAACTTTCTCTTGCCTCTCCAGCCCCACCCCCTACCTCAGACCTATAGAGTTCCAATCTGAGTTCTAGAAAGATCCTCACGTGGTCCTTTCGGAAATATGAAGCAAGAATAGTGACCCTCAGACTTGACTACATTTAGAGAAACTGGGAGACTCTTACATGTGTCCCCTGTCTGGCCCAAAACCAAAAGAATCTGACTTAACTTGCTTAGAAAGTGCCCAGCTGTGGATATCTTTTAAGCCATACATGTGGTGATTCTCACGTGCAGCCAGGCGACAGAAAACCTTTCTTCTCCAGGCGTCTCCGTTAGGCCAGGCCCAGCCCTTCCTATAACACAACAAGCCCATGAGGCTGAAGGTCACATAACCAGAGCTTTGGAGAAAGAGGGATCCCCAAGACGAAGGGCTTGATGACTGGATCCCCATAAGCGAGCATACATTCGTACCGCCTCATTAACATACAGTCACACGCTGTGTTTATAACGATAGAGTTGCCAAAAAAAACGGGCGTCAGTAAAACAAACCGTATTGTCATGATGGTTATTATTATTGTAACAAAACTTTAACATTTCCTACCCCTCTGCCAATGCAGTCACAATGCATAATGCATTTGCGATTGCTTCCAGCTGTCTCCCCGCTCTATGAATGGGGACACTGTGGTACACGCAGCTTTCAGACTGCCTCGTACATTTGCATGAGAAGCAGCCATCTTCCCATTCATGACTAGAGGCTCCTCTGGGGAATAGTAGGTGCACGCTCTCAACCCTAGAGGGAGAGCAGCATCCTCCTGAGTCCAGGAGGTCCACAAAGCTACAAGCCAAGTAGGTACAAGACAAAATGGACTCTGTGTCAAGCCTGAAGACCTTCGTCAAGCTCTCTTACGCTCAGGTCCTGGTAAGGTGGCTGAGCTGTCTTCCCCGTGTCCTTCCCTGTAGAAGACAGGCCAGGCTGACTCCATCCAGTGACTGTCAGGAGATGCCAAGGAAGCAGGGTTCCAGTATATGAGGTACCACAGCAGAAAAGGTCCTGTAGCACAAGGCTAGTGTGATCTGACACCACAAAGAGAGAGAGACCTCTGTCTCCCAAATCTTTCTATTTCCACGTTGTCTGTGCAGAGTAGGGGGTGGGGGGAGAAGGTTGCATGGGATGGATGGGTGGGCTAGTTGGTGGGAGGGTGGATAGATGCATAGATGGACGGTATACAGCTGGATGGAAAGGATGCCTTCATGCATGCGTAGGTGAACGGATGGTTAAGTGAGGGAGATGGGGAGATGGTTGAGTGAGGTGAACAAAGGAAAAATTAAAGACAAATCAATGGGAGAAGGATGCTTTCCCGGATGAGTGACTGAATGGATGAGAGGTGGGATAAACTTGTAAAAGGATAGGTGTATGCATAGATGCCGGTTGGATATACGAGAGGATGGATGGGTACATGGGGAGGGATGGAGGAAGGTGATGGATTTTTAAGTAATGTAAGGGTTTTGCCTGTATGTGTGTACATATCCCACCTGCATGATTGGCACCCGCAGAGGTCACAAAAGGATGCCAGATCCCCTTGAACTGGAGTTACGGAAGGTTAGGAGCTGCCACATGGGTGCTGGCAACAGGACCCAGATCCTCTGGGAGAGCAGCCAGTGCACTTAACCACTGGGCCATCTCTCCAGCACTGCGGATGTAACAAATTCTTGACAGACATCCTGCCTGTCGCTGCTCTAAGTCAATCATTCAAACGCAGTTTGGCCTGCTGTCACGCAAGGTCTTTATTGCCACCAAAGTGATTCTTTCCACTCGAACCTTCTCTCCCTCATGGTTCCCCCCTTAGGCCCATGCTGGTGTTCTGCTGCCCCTACTCCTCAGGTCTCGCTGGTGGTGGCTGTGAACCACATTCCTCAGGATGCCATGTTCACCTCATAAGCCTTCCCCTTGAACTCCCCTTAGTCTTCCAGACGGACTCGCGTTTATTGAACATTTACCTGAACACCGGCACATTATCCTAACGACCACACTGTGGGAAATGTTATTGTCCGTGCTTTCCTGGAGACATAACCCAGGCTCCAACTTGCCTGATAGCCCACTGGGGAGACTGCAATCTGAATTTGTGTCTTCTGACTCAGTGTCAGCTGTCCCTCTTGTGTCTCTGGTCCTCAGGACCAGTCTACACCAGAGGACAAAATCTGTCTACAGCACGGAGGGAGGTGCTTACAGCAACCTGACCTGGAACGCTGAGACGAATGCCATTACTGATTGTTACCTCTGAGCTTCCACACAGCTCTGCTCAAGCTTGACCTTTGCCTGGGCTGTGACCTTCCTAGTCTAAGCACCCAGCAGAGTGACACATGATAGCTTTTAGATGCAAGTCAGAACCCTGAGATTCAATTCCATTGTGAGCATTAGTTGGTCAGAAGCGCCCATTAAAGCAGGGCCACCACAGGGTCAAAAACCTTGGATGTTTTTAACTTACCAAACTTTTCATCCAAAATCCTCTGCTTTTGAGTGCGGAGGAGCCCATGGCCCGGATTTCTGGAAGTAACACCATAAACAATATCTGTGGCTTCCTTAGGGCACTTCCAGAACACACAAAGATAGGTGTGAAATTGCCGCTATTCTGAATCCTCTGTTCCCCCTACCCCCCCTCCAGCCTCTCCAGTATCTCATCCACACCTAATCTGACAGCAGTTCCCACAGCAACCTGCCTTTCTACATCTTCTCAGAGCCTCCGTCTTGAGTTGGCTCAAAGCAACTAACTTTTTCACACTTTTCCCCTGACTAACATGCAATGTGTGTTATTTGGTTAATTTAGTCCTTCATGAGACAGGGCACCTCTGAGCAAGGAAAACTGAGCAAAATCAAGTGAGTCCTAGTAAAATCACTGACCACTTGGTAAAGTGAGAGAAGAGGTGTGGGACATAACAGCCCAACCAGAGGAGACCCAGGCCTGGGCAGATTTTAGGGGCTAACATAGCAGAGAAGTGGACTCATGGATTCAGCAAAGAACAGATAAGAAAGAGTATTGCTATTATAATCTATTGGGGTGTGGGAAAGATGACACTGGCTGTGGACTCCTTTAATTCCACCATCGAAGTGTCAAAAGTCAGGAATGGGGATTGGGAAGAGATCCACTGGGACAGTCTGGGTCTATATCTCTACTCCAACATTTATTAGCTGTGTGACCTTGAACCAGCCAAGTTTAAGATGGAGATTTCAGTGATCTTACCAAGCTTCTGGAATGAGAGAGATGACATGGGATAGGTAAGTGCATAGTAGGTGCTTTTGTCTCCATCTTTCAAGTTGGTTGCTTCCTCTGCTTTTCTGAATCATAACAGAGATATCTTATCCCTCCTCTCTGAACCCCCCCCCATTAATATTCCTGGGAGTATGCAGGTGTGGCTCAATCAATAAAGTCACGATTATTCAAGCATGGGCACTAAAGTTTGATCCCAATACCTATATAGTTAGTTGGTTAGTTAGTTAGTTAGATAGTTAGTTAGTTAGTTAGTTAGTTGATAGATAGATAGATAGATACATAGATACATAGATACATAGATACATAGATACATAGATACACAGATAGATACATAGATAAACAAACAAGCCAGCTGTTACAGCAGTATGTGCCAGTAACCCCAGTACTGAGGAGGTAGGGACAGGAGACTAGCAGGGCCTTGCTGGTCAAAAGTCCAGCTGACACAGAGAACCCTGAATCCAGTGAAAGCCTGTCTCAAACTGAAAGACAGAGAGCCATGGAGGAAGGCACCCAATGTTGACCTCTGACCTCCATGTGTGCTGGGGTGTGGCTTGGGCATGTGTGTTCCCTTCTTCAAATTAGAATTTACGGATTCTTCAGATCCTTTAGAATCCTGAAAGTTACCACTTTCCCTGCTTACCCTTGGTAGTTGTTTTCATTTGATTGAAGGGAAATGAGGAAAACAATTGCACAGGTTCAAGCACGCTCACACACACACACACACACACACACACACAGACACACACACACACACACACACACACTCCTGTTTGCACTCACCGCTCTACACAAACGGGAGGTCAGGTTGCAGCACCCTTTCTGGTTCGAGGCAGCATGCTTTAATTTTAATTGCAAATCCTGGGTCTCTTTTATGAATTACATTTGGTATTTAAAGGGAGGGAAATGCAGAAGTCAGGAGATCACTTACAGAAGACATTTCCTAATGCACATAACCAAGTCCTATGGTAATCAAAGCAAGGCTGCACAAAACCCATCAGAAATCCGAAGTCAGCTGTAACTCTCAATTGTTCTAATGTTGCGGTTTGTAGCAATCTTTAGCGGGAGTCCGGCAGGAAAGTGGGCTCTTTGTGTTTCATTTTGGCAGAAACAGAGAGGGACTCGCCAGGTCTGCTGAAAGATGAGCTTGGTTGTAGCAAGTTGTAATGAAATATGCCTAATACGGACTTAATAGAAACCAACAGCTCGGCTGGAAAGAAAGAAACATCTTCTAAATCAAGGACTGCGTGCAGGAATATCAAGGAAACAGAAGTTACCATTACTGTTTGCATCTCTTTCTAAAACAGTCTAAAAACCAGGAAGATGATCCCTGATAGAAAAAGAAGCAACAACAACAAAAAACTTCATCAGATTCTGTCTTAGATGTTGGTGGTGTTTTTCTGACTCATGGGTGGGTTTGTGATCCTGGAGAGGTGCCTAGACATTGTAATTCCCAAGAATTATAATTAACAAGAAAAAAATCACTCATTTATTTACATTCCCACTTGAACACCAGATAAATTATTTGCTGAAAGCCCCTTAATGATTTCAAAGTACATAATTATCTAGTACGTTGGTCCTACTTTCAAAGGACAGAAATTCCAATAGAATGACCCCCCTCCCAAAAAAAAAAACTCTCCTCCCTAACAACCCTTGCTAGACATCTCTTTTATGGCTTTTTAAAGTTATATTGGTTTTTTTAAAATATCAAAATATTTTATGCAAAATATTTCATTTTTTAAAAAAACTCTATCTCACTCTTGGGAGATAGTACGTGCGATTGTTAAAGACACGCTGCAGATTGCAATAAATTCTGAAATTAACACTGAATATATTTTCATATTATGTTTACATATGGGTAGGGTTTTTTTTAGACTCCCTATCTTTTTTAGATTTATGAGATTCTCTACAATAAGATTTTGTGTGAGTATATTTAAATTTCATATGTGTATATATTTATATACACAGAGAACAAGATTACATACTTGCTTTAATTTCTCCCAGTCTTAAAAGCTCATAAAATATTTAAGCAGTTTCTGAACCAG
Source organism: Grammomys surdaster (assembly GCF_004785775.1). NCBI lineage: Eukaryota > Metazoa > Chordata > Mammalia > Rodentia > Muridae > Grammomys > Grammomys surdaster. Next base: position 1,955,910 of record NW_021604602.1, on the reverse strand, counting down.
AATAGAAATGCCTCAAACTGTTGTTTAAAATGATACCCAACCTTCATCTTCTCATGCTAATGAATGGGGCAGCTGGAACCAGGAGGGGTTTCAAGCAAAGGAATCTATGCTTAACCCTGTTCTCTGCCCACCTTCCCCCTCTTCCTCTGAACTTGATCCAGATGCTTAGAAAATGCCTCACTGGTCTCTTTCCTTGCTGTCCGTCATTCCACTACTGAAACTATAGCCAAGAGGGTAGGAAGAGTGAATGACTGGCCAACTGGCCAGTGAGCTTAGAGGGTAACCAGCTCATTCATTCATTCATTCATTCATTCATTCATTCATTCATTCAATAAACACTTCCTGAGAACTTACCATGAAGCAAAGCCTTAAGCCTAGGGCTAGGATGATGAACAGGTTGAAGGTTTCCTCCCCTCCTATGGAGTCTGAGCATTGGAACAGGGATACTGACACACTCGACCTCAGAAACCCCAGCCCCAGCAAGAAAAACACATGTTACAGTGGATGTCCCTACCTGGGGTTTAATTGTGGTCTATTTTAAGGGTTGGGGGTGATCTGAAAAGACCATTCCCCATGAGGTGACCCTTTTGCTAAGGAGAGCAGGTAGCAGGTGGAGACACAGAGGGGTGAGAGAAACTGCCCGTGTGGGATCCCTAGCTAGAGACAAGGCCTGAAATATCGGGGCAAAGGAGTCCAATGGAGCCTACAGCACAGACTAGGCTGGGACTGGCACAGGAAAGGTGGGCAGAGGCACTGTGGTGCTGTTATCTTTTAATGTGATCCTTAGTTGCTACTGAAATGCTCAAGGAAAAGGGACTTAATGGAGACTGCCCACCCCTCTCTTCTGCAAAGATTGTTTGGCCTCCTATGTAGGCAAAAGGGATAGAAGCTATCCATCTAGAGGCCACTGGGCCACCACTTAAGATGACAGATGGTAGCTATGGTAGAAATGTCCCTGACAGGCTCACATATTAGAATTCTTGGTCCCTGTTATTGGTGCTATCTGTCTGGGGATGTCGTAGAAGGTTTTAGGAGGTGGAACCTTGGTGTAGGAAGTAGGTCATGTGGAACCCTGGTGTAGGAAGTAGGTCATGTGGAACCTTGGTGTAGGAAGTAGGTCATGTGGATAGGGGTGGGCTTTGAGGGTTTCTAACCTTGACTCAATGACTCATGGCAAAAGGGAATCTTGGTCTATGAACTAGTTTCCAGATTGCAGGACCAGATCCTCTTGAATGAAGGGACAGTCAGGTCCCCCTGAGGAAGGACTTTGCTAAAATATCTAAAACGTTTTGCTGTAAGCCATGATCCAGTCCTTCGCTTGAGGGACCTACAGCTTCTTACAAGGGTAACTTTAAACTCAGGAAAGGAAACAATCAGACTTTCAGGAATCTATTGGATACTGATTCTGAGTTGACACCATTTCTGCAAGATTGAAAGAAATATTGTGGCCCCCCCAGTTAAAGTAGAGGCTCATGGAGGTCACATGATTAATGACATTCTGGCTGAAATCTGACTCACAGTATGTTCAGTAGGTCTCTGAACTCATCCTGTGTGTTTTTCCACCAGTCCAAGAATGTATAGTCAGGGCAGATATACTTAGAACTTGTAGAATTTTAGTTTAGTTCCCTGACCCGTGGGGTGAGAGCTATTATGGTTGGAAAGGCTAAATGGAAGCCTTTAGAATTGCATCTGCCAGGAAAAATAGTGAAAAGAAGAACAAGAAGGAGAAGGAGGAGGAGGAGGAGGAAGAGGAGGGGAAAAGGAGGAGGAGGAAGAAGCGAAGGTAGAAAGGAGGAGGGAGAAGAAGAATAAAAAGAAGAAGAACAAAAACAACAAGAAGTAGAAGATGGTGACACATCCCTGGATGAATTGCAGAAATTACTGCCACCATCAAAGACTTGGAAAATGCAGTGGTAGTGGTTCCCACCACAAATCCCTTTAACTCTCCTGTCTGGTCAGTACAGAAGACAGATGGGTCATGGAGACTGAGAGTTGACAATGGAAAACTCAGTCAAGTAGTGACTCCTGTGCTAGATGTGGTGACCTTACTTAAGCAGATTAACACGTCTCTGGTTACATTGTATGCAGGTATTGATCTAGTAAACGCTCTCTTCTCCATACCTGTCTATTAAAACCACCCAAAGCAATTTGCTCTCAGTTGGCAAGGCCAGAAGTAGACATTTAAAATTATATCTCAAAGCTATAATTCTCTAGCTCTGTGTCACAACCTAGCTCAAAGGGACCTTGATTCTTTGCCTCTTCCACCAGATATCACACCGGTGCAGTACACTGACCACATTATACTGATTGGACCAAGTGGGCAGGAGGTAGCAACCACTTTGGACATTGGAAACATACATACATCTCAAAGGATGGGAGATGAACCCAACCAAAATTCAAGGGCCCTCTACCTCAGGGAAATTCTTAGGAGTCTGGTGGAACAGAGCATGCAGAGATACTCCATCTAAGGTTAAGGATCAGTTATTGCCATGGGCCTTTCCACCACCAAGAAAGAAGCACAATGTTTAGTGGGCCTATTTGGATTCTAGAGTCAGTACATTCTTCATTTAGGTGTGTTACTCCAGCCCATATACCGAGTTACTAGCTGTTTGCTTTGAGTGGATCCTGGAACAGGAGAAAGCTCTTCAACAGCGCCAGGCTGCTGTGAAGGCTGCTGTACCACTGGGACCATAGGATCCAATAGGCCTGATGGTACCTGCGGTTTCAGTAGCAGATAGAGATGCTCCTTGAAGTCTTTGGCAGGTCCCTATAGGTGAGTCACAGAGACTGTTGGGCTTTGGGATCAAAGTTCTACCATCATCTGCAGACAACTATTCTCCCTTTGAGAGACAGCTCTTGATCGGCTATCGGGTCTTAGTGGGAACTAAATGTTTGCCAGTGTGCCACCAAGTTATCATGTGACCTGAGCTGCTCATTGGAACTTTAATTTCTTTCAAATTTTACTTTTAATGAGGATTCTTAAACACTTTAATCTCCCTTCTTAGCCCACCATCCACCAGAGGTAATGGAAAAGAAAGAATCAAAGCAAAGATCGACGAAGACTCGAGACCAAGAAGCCTTGCAGAGTTAGCTCTATAAGCAAACAAGCAAAACCCCATCACTGCCCATTGAGTCCTCTTTATTCTCCCTACAGACATCACGTGTCCTCCGTGGGTCTTGCCTCACTACCTGTGTCACCTCAGCACCACGTGAGTCTATCTCAACTGACACTGTGGGGATAAAAATTAAAAACAACTCAGCAAAGACCAACAACTTGCTGAGAATAGCCATAATAAAAATATTGAGCCCCTCCAGGGGCAAAGTGACCACAAAATGTAGAGACAACCAAGGACAAGCCCTGACAAGTCCAAACATGCCCGAGTGAATAACGGGCCACCTGGTGTTTTTCTCCTTCCTCTTGGGAGGCCTGATGTCTCATGGTCAAAAATAGTGAGTCATCCTGCCCGCCAAAATGAATGCTTATGCAAACTGCTGATGTTTGAAATATCCAATCATATGTAACCACGCCAGAATTTCCCGATTTCCCCTTCCCCCTTGCGCCTCTCCCTATAAAAGCCCTGAGTTTTTGGGGGTCTTCGTAGATTCTGTCCCCTGCGTGGGATGTGTTTCGACCCAAGGGTGTAAACTGCCTTTTGCTGATTGCATCAAGTAGGTCTCTCGTGTCTCTTTGGATGCATGCCAATCCAGATTTGAGTTGGGGGTCTCTTTTGGGCGTCCTTACAACACCACTCTGCCAGTCAGCCTGAGTTCTCGGGAGCAGCAGGAAACTGAAACACATCACCGGAAGTTTTTTGGTGCATTCCTATCTATGGTGTCTCAACAAATGGAGCTCAATTATGCAATGTAAGGTGACCAATACACGTGTGTTGTTCGCGAAGAATCCTTCATCGTGTGTCCTTTCACGTGCTTGCTTTAGCAGAACATCCCGTCCACTTCAGTGAAATGTTCCTTCACACGTTTGCCCCAGCAAAACAGCAATCCAACTCAACTGACGTTCCAAAGAACTCTTAAGTTTCCACCTCAGCCCATCATGAGCTGAGGGTTATGTCATAAAGTAGGATGCACACGACCTCAACCCATTATCGAATGGAAGTAATATATATGTGATTGGACCTGAGTGGGTTCTGAAGGCACAAGCAAGTTACATGAAGAAGTTGCCCAACTGCCCATGGTTTCTACTCCCATTACAAAGCCATCTGCTGCCAAGTATGCTCCTATAGCCTCCTGGGTGTGCTCTATGATTGGTTGACGGAAAAGGAGACAACCAGGGCCTGGTTTACTGATGGTTCTGCATGGTATACAGGCACCATCAACAACCGACAGCTGCAGCATTACAACCCTTTTCTGGGACAACAATGAAAGACAGCAGCAAGGGGACGTTTTCACAGTGGGCAGAACTTGGGGCCGTACAGTGGTATTAGTCTGTTTGGAAGGAGAAGTGGCCAGATGTTCAATTCTTCACTGATTCATGGGATATAGCTAATGGATTAGTCAGATGGTCAAGGACTAGGAAAGAGCGTGACTGGAAAATTGGTGAGAAAGACATCTGGGGGAGAAACACGTCGACTAATCTATCCAAATGGGTGAAAGATGTGAAGATATCTGTGTCCCTTGCAAATTCTCACCAAAATGTGACTTCAAATGGGGAAGAGTTTAATAACAACAGTTGTGTGACCCATTCTGTGGACAGTCAGCCTCTTTTCCCGGCCATTCCTGTCATTGCTGATGGGCCTTTGAACAAAGAGGACATGGTGACAGAGATGAGGGTTATCTATGGGTTTGACAACACGAACCGCTGGTCAGTAAGTCTGACCTGGTGACATCAACTGCTGAGTGCCAGATCTGCCAGCAGCAGAGACCAACACTGAGCCTCAGGTGACCAGTCAGCAATCTGGACTCAGATTGATTCTATTTGACCACTTTCTCCATGGAAAATACAGTGCTTAGTCCTTACTGGAGTTGATACCTATTCTGGTTGTGAATTTGCCTTTCCTACACATAGTGCTTCTGCCACAACTACCATCTGTGGACTTACAGAATGCCTTATCCATTGTCATGGTATTCCACACAGTATTGCTGCTGACCAAGGAACTCATTTCACAGCCAGAGAAGTGTGACAGTGGGCCCCATGATCATGGAATCCACTGGTCTTACCATGCTCCCCATCATCCTGAAGCAGCTGGCCCGATTGAAAGATAGAATGGAATGAAGGGATGGGTCATTCCTCCAGGAAAAGGACCTGCTAAGGTGCTTGCTGAGGGTGGAGAAAATACAGAGCCAGTAGCAGAGGAAGGTAGTTGTAAATACCAACCAACATCATGTGACCAGTTTCAGAAATAAGAATTATAATTGATGTTTCTGTTATATTTTGTTAAGAATCTATTTGTACAGGTATTTGTGTTTTCTTTCCTCAACTTCTTTATTACGTCGTGTAGCTTGGGGTTTATATTGCTGTGAAGAGATACCATAATGACAGAAATTCTTATAAAAGAAAAACATTTCTTTAGGGCTGGCTTACAGGTTATAGGTTCTGTCTGGGATGCGTGGCAGCACACAGGCAGATAGGTAGCTGGAGAAGGAGCTGAGATTTCCACATCTGGATCTGCTGGCAGCAGGAAGAGAGTGAGCTGCTGGGCCTAGCTTGAGCTTCTAAAACCTCAGATCCCACCCCTAGTGAAATACTTCCCCCAGCGAAACCACACCCACTCCAACAAGGCCATACCTCCCAACTGTGTCTTCTGTCAACTGCCTTGGTCGTGGTGTGTTATCACGTCAACACCAAATACTAACGCAGCCTCAAGTGAGATGGAGAGAGTTGGAACAAGCCATAGCTTTAGGAAAGGCCACTTGGGCACAGATAACCCAGCCCGTGGTTTCAGGGCAGAAGATAGCTACGATAAACGTGTCGCACCTTTCACGTCTGTGATAGGCTCAGTCATGTCTCCATTAAACAAATGTGTTGAAGCATCTCTCAATATGACTGTACAACAGGCTCCCTTACCCAGGGGTACACATTCCAGGACCCCACCCCTGATAGATGCACACCTTTGAATAGATGCTCACCACCCTTTGAAAGGTAGTGTCTTGGAGTCCACTCCTAAAGATGTTGATCCATAGAAAGAGCCCTGGCTTAAGCTAACGTAGCTCTTCCGCCCTTTCCTAGGGCAAAGTACCTGATACAATCTTCTTAAACCTGGAAGAGCAGATCTTGAGGATACCATCTGTATACTGGGGGGGGGGGGAGGGGACACAACAGCAGGAGAGTGAAGCAGCTGATGACCTCACATTCACAGCCGGACAGCAGAGAGAGATGAACGTTGGTGCCCAGCTTGATCCCTGTTCTTAATTCGGGACCCCACCCTCCCAAAGGATGACATCATCCACATTCAAGGTGATTCTCCCTGCCTCTGTTAAAGTCATCTAGAAATTTCCTTACAGATATGCCCAGAAGCTTTTGATTCACGGTGATTTCAAATCTCACCAAGTTGACCATCAGATTGTCGAGTGGGAATCCCTTGAACACAGCATGGCAGAGCACCGTCCACCATCGGAATGGACGAAAGTGCTACGCAGTGAGTAACAGGTAGGTAGCATATACTGCGTGGACACTTGGACAAACAGACAACGCATGAGATGAGGGTGCTAAGGGCACCCTGACTTCAGTATTCTGTCATGGAGGCCTGAGAAATCAATCACACTTCTCAGCGTCCGAACAGAAGCTGCGTGCAGGGAGAATCAGAGCACTGGACCAGCCATGGTAGCAGACCCAGCTCCAAGAGAATTTCCACGTGTTGTCATGAGACTGTGCTGCTGGAAAGCATCACATCCGGGCAACTAGATTCTTTCAGTGAGCAATGAAAACGTCAAATATGCACCACTTAGCATTTCCGTAAACAAAACTTTTAATTAAAAGGAACTGCAAGGACAGCCTGGCGGGACTCCAAACCTTGAGGAAGGTCCAGAGTAGCACCGAAAGCCCCCCAACACAGAAACATTGTAGAGGTACACATCCGTTCCAGTGGTCAGGGGTCTGCGTGGAGAATATGGGGTAGGAACCACTCGCTAAGACACAACTGTGTGATCACATTCTCCTTTCCACCAATCCGCTGGCCCTTCAATTCGTTCTGCCAATCACGCCACACCGCCGCCATCAGACGCTTCATCCTTGGATCACGCTGGGCTTACCCTTTACTAAGCATCGCGTTTGTCTTGGTTCCCCAATTGCAGCTGAAATTTATGTGCAATAAAAAGAACAGACCTTTAAGAAGTTTTAAATGGTTCGCTGAAGTTCAATTATCAAACGATAAAGAACACGTGTAAATACTCGCTATGATACGTTTTTATACGGGCTCGCACTCACCAGACGATGTACCACGGCCAAGATGATGGATCCCCATAGGTTCCGCTTCCTCCCGGCCCTCCCCAGGCAATCACAGATCCGCTTTCTGTTACCGTCGATTAGTTTTTTGTTTTCTAGAATTTTATGATGTGTGTTTCTGCTCTGTTTGGTATGCTTTTGCCTACCCATGTATCCATCAGGTTAAAGAAATACAGCATAATTATTTTAAAGTTAAAAAAAATGTTTGAATTGTCTGAGGTTTTTTTTCTCTTATTCTGGGTCTTTATTAGTTCATTAAGAACTTCACACGATGTATTTTGATTCAGTTACTATCTCTCCTCAACTCCTCCCAGATCCACCCCTTCACGGTTCCCTAACTCACCCAACTTTGAGTTCTCTTTATACATTTTCAAACCCATCGAGTCTGGCTTGTGCTGTCTGTATACCCTTGATTATAGGGCCTCCCACTGGACCATTGCTGATTTACTCTAGAAGCAAACTGACTCTTTCTCTCCCAGAAGCTATTAGCTGCCAATGAGTTCTCAGCTAGAGGTGGGACTTCATTCCTATCTCCAGATCCATGCTGGGATTTCATCTGACTTAAGCCTGCTGTCACAAGCACTGTAACATCATACTAGCACATGCCAGCCCTGCCGTGTCTAGAAAAGTTTCCTTGCAGAGAAACAGTCCCACCTCTGGCACTTACGGTCTTCGTGTCCTTTCTTCCACAATGATCCCTGAGCCAGGGATGAAGGAGCTATGATATACACACCCCGTTTATGGCTGGCTATTCTGCAATCTCTTATTTCCTTCCTCTTGACCACTTGTGGGTCTCTGTGTTAATCAGCATCTGGATTTCAAGTTCAGTGTATTACTGCTTCAAGTCTGAATACAATCTATAGAGTGAAATAAACTCACAGGTGAAGTATCAAGTTATTTTGAACTTGTGTTTATATGTGTACGCCACCAATAGCACCATATTATGATGACTTCTGTTTAAGGATTCAATTGTCTTTTGAAACAGACTTAAACCATAAGCAACCTATAATAATCAGCCCATGTAAACACAAAAGTTCTCATAGATTCCTGAGCTACTCAGCCCTGTGGGTGGGTCCTAGCTTCTCTCCCTTCCCGCCTCCTCCCTTCGTCTTTGAGAACCCCCATTTCCCACATCCTAGAAGTTGCCCTATGGTTCAGTGATGCTCTAATAATTTTTGACTTGGGTGTGTGTATGTTTGTGTGTGTGTGTGTGTGTGTGTGTGTGTGTGTGTGTATGCACTTGTGCCCATGTAGGGTTTTTTTTTTTTATTGGTTTGCTTTGGTTTGCTTTGGAGATTTTTTTTTTTGGAGGGGTTTGATTTGGGGTTTTGTTCTGCTTTGTTTCTAATAGATCTTTATTATTTATTTTTATCTCTTACCCTTTTCTCATACAGATGCTGAGTGCCACACAGTAATCTCATTGAACATAATTTTAGTCTTCGACACTGTGGCTTTCATCTTTCATCCTCAGAAGGTTGGGTTGGGTCTTTGTGTACTTCCATCATTTTATGAAGATGTTGGCTATATGGAATAGAACTATAATAATTCCATTATATTTTATCTTAGTGTGATGTCTGCTTGAGTGCATAGATGCTTGCGTGTGTGCAACTGTGTGTGTATGTTTGTGTGTGTGTGTGTATGCTTGTGTGTGTGTATGTATGTGATATGTGTTATATCTATATATGCTTACCCAGGTGTGTGCCTGTATATGTGTGCGATATGTGTATTATATAAACATGTTTACCCAGGTGTGTGTGTGTGTGTGTGTGTGTGTGTATTTGATTTTCAGAAGTTGACACCAAAATGGTTTTATCAGTCACTCTGCACATTAGTTTTAGGGTTTTATACTAAAAGAATTTAGTGGAAATATAATTACATCCTTTGCCCTGTCCCTCCTTCAACCCCCAACACGTCCGTCTCACTCTCTCTTAAGCTGAGGACCTCTCTTAATTATCATCATTTTCTAGGCTCCTCAGGCACCTGCACACACACGCTCAGACACACTCAGAAGAAAAAAAGTTTCCAAGCTCACAGAAACAGAGCAAGAGCCCGGGTCCCTCCAGTGTGTTTGAAAACACAGGTGTCGCTGGTCACTTTGTGAAGCACCACAGGACACACCCTCTAAATCCATTCATTCTAAATACTTTCAACTTCCACCAAGGCAGAAAGAATACTTTAAGGTATCCCAGTGTGGTGTGATCTGGCTTTAACAGTCAACCCGGTGTCGCTTACCTGCTCCTCTGTGTGTTTCCTGGTGCTGGATACTGAAACCCAGGCCTGGGCTCATGTTCCACCACCAATCCTCACTCCTGGGTCTTGTATCTTTGAGTCAGTGTCCCCTTGTGTATCCCAGGCTCTCCTTTAACTCACAGTCCTCACCCTATGGCTTTAAGTATGTGATTTCTTCTCAAGCCTCCATCTCCAGAGTGCTGGGATTACATACCTGCATCACCATGCCAGGCCCCGACTTCGTTTGAGCTAGAGTGCTTTAGAACAAGCCCATGACTGCACTGCCATTTGCACAGTTAGGCTGGAGATGCTCTGCTGGGGTCCTGATTTGGTTTTAAGAATATGAACAAGAACTCTTAGTGAAATGAGTCCAGTCTCAGCTTTGCCCAGATTAGAGACAACACTTTAAACTAAGTTCCAAGCTTCACACAAGCTATACACAAGCACTATGTCTTACTAAGGCTATCCCATAAAACCAATTTCCAGCCTTGGTCTCTCCAAATAGAAAGAAACCCACAAATTCATCTTAAAAACCAATTCTAAAAGCTCAAGTGAACACTGAGGCACCCTCGCTTTGCTGTAAGAGTGATTCATGTTGCTACTCCTGGTGCCTCTATACACAGTGGAATTTTTCTTTTTTTACTGATCCTTTGAGAATTTCCTATATTTTTATCAGATCCACTTCCTCTTGCCCAATCCAGCCCAGACTCACCCATCTTCCCTAGCCCCCCAACTTTGTGTCCTATTTTTCTTAAACACACCAACTCTCCTTTGCCCTGCCCACATACTCATGGATGTGTGATCATATACCGAAGCATGGTTGGCCTACCAGTGACTATACCTCTAAAGGAACCCGACTGTCTCCCAGCAGGAATCAAGCATAAATACCTTCTCAGCAAGTACGGCTTCCTGTCCACCCCTGCCCTCCATGCTGGAATCTCAGCTGGTTTGAGCTATCAAGGCTCTTGTGCAGTCTTAGGAATTCAGATCACAGGAAAGACAGAACAGTTAACATGGCCTCCATGTAGCAAGCTAAGAAGATTGCGTCTCCTTACAGTACACAGAAATGAAGACCGTCTGAAGTCAAATGTCTTCATTCTAATATCGGAAGGTCAAAAGCCCTGACCTATGGACACTGGTCCTCATTTCTGTTTATTAAGCTATGTTGTAGGTCTTGACATTTTATTTCAAGCGAGGCATAAAAGCATCAAAGGTATGCATATCAGTGCTTACTATGCAACGTGTAAGCGCATGTATACACGGCCCAGTGTTTGAATCATTTTCAATGTATCTAGCGGTGTTGTCACAGGTCATTTCTTTCCGGTGACATTGAATGATGTTCGTCTGCAACCTTGACTTCTTTCAGGCACATCCATGATTCTCAGTGGATACAACCCAATGTCTCTGTGTGTTTCCAAAGTGAGGGAGGGTAACAGAAATCAGTCTCTGTGAGGATGCCCCTGTGTCATCTTCTGAGCAGCACCCAGACAGACTTAGATGAGTGTCCATCTTTCAATGTCTTGGTTTCCTGGCCTGCAAAATAGCATTGGCTATAAAGAAGAGGAGTGTGTGTGTGTGTGTGTGTGTGTGTGTGTGTGTGTACACCCTGTCCACCAGTCGCCACCCTTAAATACAGTTCCTCACGTCGGGCTGAATCCCAACCATGCAATCATTTTGTTACTGCTTCATAACTGTAATTTTGTTACTGTTATGAATCAGAATGTAAGTGTTTTTGGAGACAGAGGTCTACCAAAAGGGTCATGACCTACAGGTTGAGGACTAAGAGCAAAAGAATTGTATGCTGGTTGGTTTTTGTCAACTCGACACAAAACTAGACATATCTGTGAAGAGAGAACTTCAGGTTAAAAAAATCCCCCATCAGCTTGGCTTGTGGGAGTGCCTATGAGAATTTTCTTGGTGATGACTGTTGTAGGAGAACCCATCCCGTGGTGAGCACTGCTACCTCTGAGCAGGTGGTCATGAGGGATACATAAAAAGCAGGCCAAGCAAATGGTAGGAGCGAGTACGCAGTGGTCCTCCATGGCTTCTGCTTCCGTTCCTGCCTCCCAGCTCCTTCTTGAGTTCCTGCCCTGATCTCCCTCAGGATGGATCATAAGCTATAAGATGAAATAAACTCCCCCTCGTGCTGTTTTTAATCATGGTGTTTATCACATGTTTATCTGAAGAAAAGCAAAAGAGAACATCCCCTGGGACAGAAGCTCAGAGCAGCCAAGTGTGGGAAAGAAGCAAGAAGTTTTATGCCTGACGTTCATGGTGCAAAGAGAAGAAATGACAGGTTTGGTGTGCTCCCTTCACTCAGCACTGGACCGGGAACTGTGGGGCCTGAGTTGTATAGTCTGCATTCTCGGTCCTCAGGAACTACCAAAGATGGGGTGCAAGTACCCAGGTGTATGACTACAGCCATCTCAGAGCTTGTCACACAGTGGGTGATCATTACACTGAATATCGAAAATGGGAATCAAAAGCATCCTTAGCTTCCTTTAAAGGAAGCTAAACTCATGTAAGTTACATAAGACGTGTTGGCAGAAGGTAAGGCTATGGAGCCAGCAGCAACATCAAAGCCAGGAAGAGTTGTATTTGGGGACCATGAATGCCACTCACCGTGAGGCTTTGAGTGAACCACTAAACATCTCTGGGTCTCTGATCTGCTGTCTTTCAAGTAGTTAATTATTCCTATTTATAGGGTTACTGTGATATGGTCCAGACAAACCACGCCTAGCTTTACTTAGAACATAGACAGCAGTATTTACAGTGATATTTATTAAAACGATGATTAATGTGTATTTATGGTGGCTGTCCAGTGGTTTCTAGTTAACTTGGAAATAAGTGAAGAAGTAGGAAAGAAGGGATGGAAAGAGAGAAGGAGAGAGACAGGGAGGGAAGGAGGGGGAGAAAGGGAGGGAGGGAGGGGAGGAGGGGAGGAGGGAGGGAAAGAGAGAGAGGGGGGAGAGAAGGAGGGAGGGAAGGAGGGAGGGAAGGAGGGAAGGAGGGAGGGAGGGAGGGAAGGAGGGAGGGAGGAAGGGACGGAAGGAGGGAGGGGCAGAGAGAATCCAGTTTTATCATCCAACCTGAAGAGTAACATTCCCAACAATGACCCAGGGTGTAAGAGAGCAGCATGCCACAGGGGTGTGAGACCCTTGAACTTGAGAATAAGAGCACTCAGCGTTGTCACCATGGACTTGAGAGTGACACAGACTTTATCCCTAAGCCACAGGGAGTCTGGAGACACAGTAATAAAAGCAATCCCACTCAGTCTCAGAGGCCTCTCCTGTCTGCCTCATATGGTCCCTATGATCCATTTGGGGACTTTATGTTGTCCCCTGCAAGCCCGGTCCTGCATTTCCCTGCGGTCGTCTCCACATAACCTCTGGGAACCTGTGGTTATTCATACATTTCCGAGGAGATCCGGCTTCTGAAGTGGAAGCCACTTCTATAGGCTGTAAATACGGAGCAATTAGCCACTCAAGTGCTGTATTATAAATGTATCCAGGACACCCAGGTGGCCTCACAGATTGGAGAATGTGAACTCGGGGGGGAGGGACGTTTTAAAGTTGACTTTACTTTAGCTGGTGAGGTGGAAGGGATGTGAGGCCCAGAAGAGTCAATCATGTTCCAGTCAACAACTCTGGGCATTGTTTTCTATTGTCCTCTTTATCCTTGGTTGAGGGAAGTTCACTCTGTGGTATATGGTTCTCAGCATATGTGTTGTTACTGAAGAGTAGATGGGACCACCCAGGACCAGACTAAGCTGGCATTTGCCTATTGTATTGTAGACAGGGTTTGTGCATCTCAAGCAGGCTATTACCGAGACCTTCTCCTGTCTTAGCATCCCGACTGCCAGGATCATAAATATATACCAACGTGCTCACAAAATATAGGTAAATGAGGGGGTAGAGAAATGGCTCAGGGGCAAAGAGCACTCAATGCTCTTGCAAAGGACCCAGGTTCTATTTTCAAAATCTCACAATCATCTATAACTCCAGTTCCAGGGGACTTGACACCCTCTTCTGGCCTCCACAGGCATCACATGCACATGGTATACATACACAACATGCAGCAAAACACTCACACACATTAAAAAACCTTTTAAAATAGACTAATGAGTAAATAGATATAAATGTGTATTCTACCTTTGGAAACACATGTTATAGAAATGAAAGAGGAAAGAGACAAGAATTATCCGTGCCTCAGCGTATGGCTGATGCATACCTGCAGCTCCTCAAAACCTTCTACAGATGAGCAGAACACTCGAATATACACCAGATCTATTCAGGGGAACACTAGGGCAGTGGGAAAGAGAGAGAGAGAAAGAGAGAGAGAGAGAGAGAGAGAGAGAGAGAGAGACAGACAGAGAGACAGAGAGACAGAGAGTGAGACAGAGAAAGAGACAGAGAGAGAGAGAGACAGACAGGCAGAAAGACAGAGACAGAGACAGATAGAGGAGAGAGAGGAGCCAGGTAGATGCCTATGTTCTTAGCACAATTTTATGCCCCCTCCCTTTTTCCCAGGGCAGAGCCCAAACACATTTGGAGGTTCTATCAGTTCCAAATCCCCTGAGATGGACTCTTCATGCTGCATATTTCAAGCAGAGCAAGGGACTGACTGAACTGTTTGCACAGAGGAAAAAAAATAAAATCAAATAGGAATAAAGGAGTAAGAGGTTAGCCATATGAAAACCATCTTTTCATCCTTACAGAGAGAAGATCGAGTTACCGAGCCTAGAGTTGAAGACCACAGCGAGAAGAAGAGGGCAGAGAGTGAACATTGTCTGAGTTTACTATGTCTGAGGCAATGTATAACAATAACAATGACAATGAGCAATAATAATACAAAAATTACAAATAAAACTAGCCATGTTGTCAAGGGGGCCTTGTAAACACAGTTCTCAATGTCACCACATTTGTTGCATGGCTTGCCTAGACCACCACATTATTTAGCATTTTTACTGGCTTTGTTTAACCGAACTGTCACTATTACAGACTAAGGTTGGAATGGTTTCTTCATTGTTTTCCAAGATGATGAAGCTGAGACACTGAGGGTAGAATAATTAGTCTAGGGTCACATACCAGCTTCCTCAATCCCAACCAACCCATCTCTAAGAACCAGCTGTGCTTGGATTTGGATTTGGAGTCAGGAAGTCTCAGTCTATTCCAGATATGCTGAATAATCTTCTAAGCTCTGCCTTGACACTGCTGCTCTCTGGAGGTGAGTTACTGTTTGCCGGATGTGGCTGTGTGGGCTTGTGTGCTCCAAGGCGTGGAGATTAGTGGGTGTACCACCAGGTGACTTCAGAACCTAAGTCCACAAAAGGACAGCCAGCTTCTTCCTCCTTCACCTGCATACTTAAGGCAGAGGACACCCCATGGGCAGAGATCCTCATGTTATATAAGAGAAAAACTTATCTCTGTAGAAGAGGGGCTGGGTGGCATTAGCTGGTTAAAACCATTTCTTTATAGTTTCTCTGGAGTGACTTTTCTGAAATGAGAAAGAAATTTCAGAGGGTTAAACAACCATTCAAAGCTGACAAACCCCTCTTAAGGGAAGCAGCTTCCCTTAAAACTTGGCTGCCTAGTTGTGAGGCAGGAGACTGAAAGAGAAAATGAGGTCTGAAAAACCTTATGCAGAGGCTGTGGGGATTACATCTGTGAGGCTGATAAGCATAGGGCATCATTTAGTAGCCTGGGACTCCACTTGGTTTGGGCTATGTACATGTTACTCTTCTAATTATGCACTTGGCAGCCTGAGATACTTCCCTGCATACAAACACACACACACACACACACACACACACACATACACACACACACACACACACACACACACACACACACACCCTGCTCTAAGCAATATACTAATGTCTTAGAGTTTCTATTTCTGTGATAAATACAATGACTCAAAGCAATTTAGGGGGGGAAAGGGTTTCCTGTAGCTTATAGTCATAATCCACCATAGTGAAATTCAGGGAAGGAACTTGAAGGCAGGACCTGATGCAGAGGCCCATGGAGGAACTCTGCTTACTGGTTTTCAACCCATGGCTTGCTCAGCCCACTTTCTTATGTAACTCAGGTCTGCCTACCCAGAACGGCACTGCTTGCAGTGAGCTGAGACCTCTCAAAAAATACTCCCACAGACTTGCCTACATTTTCTGAGTTAAACTTCTGTCTTTTCTGATATGTCTATGTGTGTGTCAAGCTGACAAAAACAACCAGCACAGCTGGCCTATTGTCAACTTCACATGCACACATCACTTATCAATCCATGATTTTCCTTTTCATGTTCATCCCCCAATATTTTATATTCATATCGTTAAAAATTCTGAATTTTAAAAGTTCCATAGTTTTTAAAAACTCACTTTTAAAAGTTCAAATATAAACTTTCTAATAGCCAAAGTATTTCTAAAACTTCAAAGTTTCTCTAAACTTCCAAAGTCTCTCTAAAATTCCAAAATCTCTCTAAAATTCCAAAATCTCTCAACTATGGGTTGCTGTGAAATCTGAAACATATCACATACGCACTCTAAGAGGGAAGAGCCAGAGCACAGCCACTATCAAATCAAAGCAAAATCAAAGACCACACACTCAAAATGTTCCATGTAGGATGTCTGGGACCCGCTCACAATCTTCTGAGCTCCGAAAGGACCCACTTTACTTTCCTGGATCGGCCATCATCTTCATGAAATCGCATGCACAGGACTTTAGACACTGGAATTAATGTCTCTTCTCCTTCCTGACCCCCAAACAACGACAGATTCTATTCAATATTATTCAAGTTGTGTCCAAAGCATAGGAGAGCCAATCCATCCTGAACTGGTTTGAGGTGCCTGTGTAGTAAGGCAAACTGTGTCCCCTAAGTGAACCTTTATGGAATACTGGAGACTGTTCTCCAAGAGGAAATAACGTGGCTGTCTCAACAAGAAGAAAGTGAATACAGACTGATAACCAATGCTTGACAGCACCACCACCAACGGCTTTAACTGTGGCTATCAAAGGCCATCGGTTTCCATAAAACCGCAATACAATAGGAGAAAGTTTAGCTCATTGACATCATGACATAATCGCAAAGTTTTTTGCGTTACCTCCTTCAAGAGCTGTACACAGAGTATCTGCTCCATCTCAACCATGAAAACCTGCAGTCAGAGAAGATACTAAAAGGGCATGCTCCAGTGGCTGTACCTCAGGGCCGTCATGTGGCACAAGGATGGTTGCCGCCAAGCCTGACAATCTGGGTTTGATCCCTAATGTGCACATAATGAAAAAACACTTGGCTAAGTTATTCTATGACTCCTATACATATGGTGTGGTACTTGTGTATACGTCCCTCAATTTAAATAAATAAACACTTTAAAATGCATTTCAAAATAACTATACAATGAAACCATAAAAATCAAGAAAGACCCGCCACTCTGAAGTGAGGATTGAGAAAGATTTCTCTGAGACCATGTCTGAGGAGGGCACAGAGGGATCTCACTGAAGCTGGACCTCAGTCCCTAAGGCAGGACTGCCATTGTCACCTAAGGATGCCTGTTTCTCTCAGGGTAAGGAGTCAGATCCTGCCCTCGTCTCTCCGGTTTGAGACTCCGTGCATATCTACCTTAATATTGCAAAATCTATATTTGGATGTTTAAAAAAAATGAGATTGGATGGAAAAATAGGCAAGATATAAAATAGTTACTAATTTTAACACGTTTTTTATAATGAAGGCGCTGCTTTGAAAAATCTTCTGTTCCCACATATGTGGATGATTTGGCTTGACTTATTAACTTCGGTAGGACTGAAAGATGCACCCCCACCTTCCAAATCGACATCTCTGGTGCGATGAACACAACCCTCTCCAGCTGCCCACTGTGGTAGCGTAATCATGAGAGGCACTGCCTCGGGTCTGATGCCTGTTAAGAGTCCAGAAGATGTATGAAAAGTTGCCTGTTGAGTCCCCTTCTCCTGGTAGCCTCATCCCCCAAGACGGAGCAAGCTTTGGCTTAAATGATCACCCCTAACATCAGAATGTAAAAGACAGCAGTCCTTGGCAGGTCTGGCTTGCCTGGCAGGTGTTTCTCAAAGTCTCAGTCTAGCTCTCTGAAACTTAGTCAGGTCAGGGGCCGTGACAAAATGACACCAGTGCTCCATGACAAGAAGAGAAAATTAAGTTCAAAATGAACTTTTAACCATCGTTTGGATGTCTAGTCCCAAAACTCCTTGGGAAAGTCATCAAAGGAAATCTTGCTGTTCGGTATCTCATCACAAGCACGAAATCTACCTCGAGCCTTTCCCCCAAGGAAGAGCTTGTACTGAGTGAATGGCAGGATTTGACTGACTTTGACTGACGGGCCTTGACTGACAAGTTTGATTGACACCCATCTCCTCTGCCTCTGAGTCCTGCCCACCTCTGACATTTTGCTAAAACCTAGAGTTATGTCAGTCCTTGACCCTGAAGAAGCATCCAAAAAAAAAAAAAAAAGTCTTTTCTGGCTGTTGTCAGGCTCTCCAGCTGGGCATCCTTGGTTAGGCACAGAGCATACCTTTGGAAATGAATGGTCGCACTGAGCAGGGAAGAAGTCAAGTCTGTGGTGACCACTGAAGCCCTAACCCCGGCCCCTCAGCCTAATCCTGTGACTGAGGGAGAGGAAGCATCCGTTAATGGGTCATTGAGGTCCCTGATCCTCGTGAACAGGTGACATTCTTCCTAAGTAACCCAGAACTGGCAACTGGTACCAATAGCTAGATTATTCTACCCAGGATGGGGTCATGGGGTAACCCTCCATACTGAAAAGAGAATGAATAAATTAACCCATGTGTGCCTAATGTTGACTGTCAACTTGACTGTATCTAGAATTGTCACCAAGGAGACAAACCTGCAGCAGCATCTGCAAGAAGTTTCTGGGTTGGGTCAACTGAAGCAGAGGGTCCACCTAAGGAGAGTGTCACCACTCCATGGGCTGGAGTCCTGGACTGAGCAAGAGGAAGCCAGGTAGGGCACAACTGCTCTATTCTCTCTGCTTCCTGACTGCAGACACCATGGGACCAGTTAGTTACTTCACATTGCTACCCCTCACCCCTCAAACTGTGAGCCAAAAGAAACCCTTGCTTAACAGTTACTTTTGTTACGAGTATCGTCAGAGCTTTGAAAAAAGCAACTCATACAGAATCCAAAAGCAAGTCCAGTCGGCTGCTCTCCCGAGCTTGATACTCTCTTACCTCTGCCTCTTTAAAATCATTTAAACATCAGGAGGTGAAAAGAGATGGCTGAAATTGCATAGAACCTTCGAGAGATGTGTGACGGAGAACCAGGACTCTGTACAGCTGCAGAGGTAAACAGTGAGTGTGGGCTGGGGGAGGGGTCCCAAGCTCAAACATGAGCTGGAGCCCAGTGGGCTTCGGGGCTGCTGGAACCAGAGAGAGGTACAGCCACACAGATGGCAACGGGCTGTTTCCAGCTCAGGACTTTACAAAGCTGGAAACTCGGGTGCAGGTGAGCTTGATAAAAAGTACAATAAGTTACAAACCTTGGATAAAGCGGCTGGGGAGCTGGCTCTGTCATTAATATCATTTTCCCAACACCCACGTTAGAGGCTCACGACAGCCCGTAACTCTGTTCCAGGAAGTCTGAAAACTCTTTCTGACTTTTGTAGGTACCAGGGAAGTGCATGGTGCACTTGCATCATGGGCAGGCACTCACACGTACATATAAAATAAAAATAAATCTTTATATAAAAATACTGGCACTAGAGAGCTGGCTCAGCCATGAAGAGCATTGACTGTTCTAGTAGAGGACATGGGTTTGAATCCCAGTGCCCACAGAACAGCTCATAACAATCAGTAACACCAGTTCCGGGGGATCTGACGCCCTCTTCTGGCCTCTGTTGGCACTGCATGCATGTGGTAGGCAGACACAATCATGCAATAAATTTTTTAACAAGTAAGTAAATATTTGTTTAAAAGACCAGATGAAGGTTTTAAAATGGAAGTCAAGACAAAACGCATCAATGGCTGGGCCTAAGATGCAGTTGGTAAAGTGTGACAGCCTTTTAAAAGGACGAACATCAGACAGCCATAGAAGTCCAACCGGAAGTCACAACCCTCAGCGCCGCGTGTTCTGGATTCGGTGTCAGCCACTCCTTTCCGCCAGCTGATCTTGTCCAGTTTGTCACCACAGAAGCTCGGGTTGAGGCTGCAGTGTGGCCCCTAGCAGCTCTGAGGAGTGAGCTTCAGTGAACTTCAAAACCTCTTCTGAGACGGGCCGACACATACCGAGTTCTCACATGCCAGATGCTGTGCTAAAAGTAAGTACCCAAGAACATCATAATTTTCAAACTGGTCCTAGCGACCTTTACGACTGTTTCCCAAAGAAATGTCTTCGTCCTTCTAATCAGAATGTTTGGACATCAGCAGGCGGGGGGAGGAGCCTGGGATCAGTGATTAAGTATATCACGTGTCCCTAAAACAGTCCTAGGTATTCGTGGACTGCACTCGATACGTTTGGAAGGATCTTAATGGTGGATGTGGTTCAAAGGCGGCTGTGTCAAGGCAGAATTGTAGAACTCATGCAAAACAGTCTGTCTCTCTCCTCTTTCTTTACACAGCAGGGAGCCCCGCCCACCACAGACAGATTTCAGCACTGAGTGACAGGAGAACCGGCAGCCTTCACTCCACTCCCTTACCCCCTCGCCTCCCACTCCACCTCTGAAGCATCTACTCCACCCCGGGACTACAGAGAGACGAGCTTCCCCCTCCTCGGTTTCTGCAGCACCCCACTACCAAGAACTCATCAAGGCCTCAAATGATCCTCGAGACTTCTGTGGTGCTTTCCGTACCAAGCCTTGACCTCCAGTCCGGCCCCCCACCCCGCAACCCCCCCCCCCCCCCCCTTCTGCCAGGCGCTCCTGCATACTGTCCACATCTGATATCCAGAGCCTTTCCAGTGCTGTCCTGAAGCCCCTCCCCCAGAGTCCCCTCTCTCCACCCTGCCTAACATTGCATGTAGTTGGATGTGTTGAGCGTGTTCACCATGGTCTGAGCACACACCTTTCAGAGCAGGGTTTTCATTCACCCTGTTTTCCATAACGCTGTCCATGTCATTACTAGCCACAGCCGGTGTGTTTACCAGATTTCCTTACTATGGCAAAAAACTTGCGGCTGGCTAAGTTTATAAAGAAATGAGGTCTCATTTAAATCACAGGCTGAAAATACCATATTAGGTAACCTTATGAGTTCTGCCTCTGGAGCCAGCTTAATGCTGAGTACTTGGTGGAAGGAGGAGGTCACATGATCTGGCAGAAAGCTAATGAGACAAAAGTCCTTTCTGATGGCATGTCTCCATTTGACCTAAGGACTTCCCAGTATACCTTAGTAATGCTAGCACTGGACTTGGGAGATGACTCAGTGGCAAACACTACTATACAAGCATGAGCCTGTGAGTTTGTTTCCCCAGAATCTATGCAAAAGCTCAGCTTGGTAGTGTACCTGTACCCCAGCACTGGAAAGCCAGTAGAGGCTGGAGCAGAGTCAGATAAATCCCTAGAGCTTGCTGGGTCAGCCTGCCTAGCCAATCAGAGAGCTCCAGACTCAGTGAGAGACCACATCTCAAAAAATAAGGTGAGATGTGACTCAGGAAGACATCTGAAGTTGACCTCTGGCCTCTATACCTGCACTCAAACACACACACACACACACAAGAACATACATGAACACAAATCTATACCCAACATACATGCACACAGACAAAATATTTTAACCTTACATCTCCCCTCATCATTAGTTCAAACAAATAAAAATAATCTCAAAGAATATACGTCCGGCTAATGTCGACTTCTTTTAATAAAGTTGTATAATTTTTCCCATAAAACTTTACTGTGTTATGTAAAGCTGGTTTCTTGAGACCTTATAACTTTAGTGTCATACATAGGTTTTGGATGACAGTTCCATGAGGAATGGCCTTTCCTCGAGGAGTTTATAATTCTACAACTTGCACTAATCTCTAGTGGATTCTCCTGCTTTTACTGTGGCTTCTTCCAGGGTGTCAACTCCCAACAATGCCTCCTCTCTCTCTCTATGGTACCACTGTCTCTTCTCCTCGAGGATAACGCCTTCAGTTTCTCCTTGTCCCAGCACTGACCACCAGCTAGGACACCCGCTGAGGGGTGTTGTCACCTCCTTTCATGTTAATAGTGTTCTCTGTGCTCCAAATTTCATTAAAATGGCTTTTAGACTCTGTGAACAGATGAAGAACTTTTTAAAGATTTTTTTAACTCGAAAGCAGCTTTTTCAACACAATCTATTCTGATTACACTTTCATCTTACCCAGCTCCTCCCTGACACTCCTCACTTCTCCCACGCCCAAATCCTTACTCTTACTCTCTCCCATTAGGATACAAACAGGCACCTACATCAGTAATAGTAATAATAATGTACAGTAAAAACAAATAAACCAGGCAGGACAAAACAGACAAATTGAAAGAAAAAAAAGCCAAAGAAAAAACACAAGAAACAGATACAGAAGCAGAGACACACGCACAAATTTGCACACACAGAAAACCATAAAGATAAAATAACATATGAGTGAAGATGTCTCAAGAGGTGGAATGATTGTAAGATTTGTTCTATTTTTAATTCAGTGTCTCTGTGTGTGCACATGGGAATACTCCATAGAGTCCAGGAAAAGAGTCAGGTCCTCTGGCACTGGGTTACAGACATGAGTTGCTGGATGTAGGGTGTTGGGAACTTAGCTCTGGATCTCTGCAAAAGTAGTCCACACTCAAAAATGTTTAGCCATCTCTCCAGCCCCTAGATGTGGAATTTTATTCTCTCAAGATGATGACACAGTTTTTGATTCATATTTGATGAATGTAATAAAGCCATAGATTTTACCAGGGAAGACTGGCTGGCCCTCTCTCCCTGTAGGAAGCCCTCTTGCCATGACATTGAATTATGTACATGCTACTTGAGTCTATTTTGCTCATATGTTAGACTATGTTCCTGTACTCTGTCCATGGATGAGAAAGTGACACATACAACTGTCATCTTTTCATTTTGGTTTTTCCTCCTCTGGTTTTGGTGTTAAAGTAAGAACAGCTTCGTAAAACTGAGTTGAAAATTTCTTTCTTGAGACTTTGCTGAGGCTGGAGAGATGAATCAGCAGTTCAGGGCACTTGCTGTTCTTGCAGAGAAAAGTCCAGTTCTACAAAGTCTCATAAACATCTGCAACTCTAGCTCCAGGAGATCTGACACCCTCTTCTGGCTTCTGTGGGTGTGTGCACTCATATGTAGGTGTACACACACACACCACACACACACACACACACACACACCAAAAAAAAATTTTAGTGTATTTTTATTTTTTATGCATTGGTGTTTTGCCTGCATGTATGTCTGTGTCAGGGTGCTCCCTGGATCTGGAGTTACAGACAGGTGTGAGCTGCCATGTAGGTTCTTGGAATTGAACCCAGGTCCTCTGGAAGAGTACCCAGTACTCACTGAGCCATGTCTCCAGCCCCCTAAACATAAAATTTGAAAGAGTTTATGCAAGAGGAACTATTGGGTAAAATTCCCTCTGAACAGCATTTCGACGCTACTGTTTTCTTTCTGGAAAAAAAAAAAAAACTGTAAGCCCTGATTCAGTTTCTTCAGTGACTTTAGATCTGTTTCCTATTAAATTGGTTGTGATGAATTGCTTTTTTTTCCCCTTGTATTTGAGCTAGTTCATTGACGACTTCAAATGTATTGGCGTGCGTTTTTTATCCATCACAGTCTCGAGTTTAGCCTCCCCCCATCCTTTATCTCTCGTGTGTCTTCCTTTTCTTCTATCCTAATGTTCAGCTTTATCTGTCTCGTCAGAGGTCTAGAGGACCCTGGTTTGCTCAAGTGCCCTCTATGTACACACTACTTTGCTGTTGCTGTTTCCTATTTTGTTAATACTTCTCTGGGGCTTGATTTCTTGTTTTTGTCCTTGGATTTAACCTGGTATTCTTTTTTCTATCGTCATAAATTAATTTCTCATTAACGTTGCCCTTTTATTTCCTAATTAAAATACCTCTCTCTCTCTCCCCTCCCTCCCTCATCCTCCCTCCCCCCTTCCCTCTCTCTCGAGTGTGTTTGTGTGTGTGTTTGTGTGTGCATGCGTGTGCTTGCATGCCATGTCTGTGTATGGATGGACTTGCTCATGAGTGTAGACGTCAGAAGTCAAGGCTGTCAAGACTGGCCATCTCTCTGTCGCTTCCACCTTAGTCTTTGAGACAGGGTCTTTCACTAAACCTGATCCTACTGGGCTGGTAGCCATTGAGCCTCCAGAACCCGCCGGTTTTGGAAGCTCCAGCAATGACGTTATAAACAGTGATCTCTGTGCTCATCTTTTGCTTGATGCTGGAGACTCAGGTTCAAGGTCTTCCTGCTCCTCACGCCTGTGTTGCACTTTATCCACTGAGCCGTCTCCCCAGCCCTTAAAGTATATTGATTTCTATGTGTATCTTGTTTCATTCTCTCTATATTAACACACATACACACACTATCAATATCACCATCATCATCAACTAGTTCTAAATAATTTGAGTTTTGTTTTTTTCCTTTGGTCCCCAAAACTGTTTAGATGAAGAATCCCAAAATGCGAAGGACCTGGTTTTTCCCTAGCCCCATGTGTGTCAACGCACTCAAGTAATGGTGACCCACAACGTCTCTGAAACCTGTCCAGGTTTACAAAAGCTGGCTTGGTGGCTCCCTGTCTGGGCTCCACACCCCAAATGCACAGGTGGACTTTACAAATTCCTAGTGCCCAGGATACACCCTCGTCCAGCAAAATCACAATGCCTGCCTAAGGGGCACGGTCCAATATAACAGACAATGTAAGGTCTGTGGTTAAGAGGCTCCAGAGTGTGCCTGCAGGCACGCTTCAGAGCAACGCGTCTCCCTTTGTTTGGGAAGAAAACAGTACTGAGGTCTAAGTTATCCCTCTGGTCAGTTAGCCAAGTACTCTGTGTCCTTCCAGTCTGTAAGTGGGTGATGGGAGGGTCTGGAAGTTTCAGTTTGCAGCCTTTGTCAGAGCTACCCTTGGCGTCTAGAGCTGGGGTAATGAGGCTATTGGGCCAGCCTTGACGCTCTCTGTGTATAAAATAACCCCCTCCTGACTTCAGCAGGTCTGTTTTGTCTGATTCTTAGCAGAGTGCAGGAGCTTACTTTAGGAGTTAATATTACTCTTTTTTTTGTCTTCCGTGGGTTCATGTCAGTTTTAAGCACACAACTGTCTAGTTCTTATCAAACTTCCACAGAGCCTGATTGTCAGTTGAGTATCAGTTCCTGCATAGATACTAAAACTAATCTACCTTTAAAAGAAAAAAAAAGTCTTCTAGAAGTCAGACTCTTACCTAATTTGGACTAAGTTATTCCAGTCAGAATTCTGACCTGATCTTCAATACAAGACTTCTAAAGCACATGGTCTTCGTCAGCTATGTTTTCCTAGCAGAAGAAACTGGGAATTCTCATTACTTGATGGAATAATACATTTGCTCCTCATCTCAGGTCTGTGAGCGTGTTAAGGTCCTTACCCAACCACAGAGCCACTAACCCTCTCAAAACAGCTACATTTTCATAAGCAATTATATATATATATATATATATATATATATATATATATATATATATATGTATGTATCACTGATTAAAGGAAAGCACACACAAGGGGGGGTCTTTCTGCTGGCGATGCCTCTCTGCATGGGGGGTTCTCACCCTTCAGGGAATCCGGTCCTCATTTGTCCAGCCCCTTGTGCCCACAGGAGGCTCAGCTGTTTGAGCATGAGTTTTAAATCAGCTGCTCGAAGTCAGTGCTGGAATTTTCCTCAAGGATGCAATTAGCATACCAGCAGGCAAGACTGTGTTTAAAAAGTCAGAGTTCGGGCAATTCTGAACTTTGAAACAATTTTACATGCCGTCATTCAAAGCCTTTTTTTTCTCTTCTTGGTAATGATTAATAAATTGTTTTCAAGGCACCTGTTGCCAGCACCTAATTTTCATTGAGCAGTTTTCTGGAGAGCGTGGCCAAGTGTCAGCGTATAGTTCCTGCTTGATGTTGCGGATAATTCTTAGGATATTCTGAATGACATGTGCTAATTATTTAGTACAATAGCTAATTTTATGGCTCTGAAAGACTGTAACAGAGGGCTGTAATTACTTATAATAGGAATGTCTCGTTTTTTGTTAAAACCAATGTGTGGGAGGCAAAAAAAGAAAATAAAGGATAATTTTACACTCTCCTTGGAAGAATGAAATAGTTAATATTTTCAGGACTTGGCTACTCGTGACACCGAAAGACAAACCATATGTCCCGGAAGCCTGAGGAAAACACTAGCTTAGCAAAATTTTACTGCAGTTTCGAAAATACGTGTTTAGATTTTATTTCCGAAAACAGATGAAAATCTTTGAAAAGTGTGTCTTCGCCGCCACCGTCTCAAGCAGAACACAGTCTTCAGGAAGCCAGGAGGCTGGTCTCTGTATTTTTCTTAGCTAAGCATCCCTGAGGCTCTTGACAATCACAGAAATGTAGTTCTGCTCCCACATCACCGACATCACGGACATCATGGTCTGCCCGTGATACGGACCTGGGGAGAGCTCACCGTGTAGGATTCCATTGCATTTTCAGGACAACCAGACAGACACGGAGAAAAACAGGTCCCAAGCCCTTCGACCATGACATCAAGAGTTTGAAAAATCTGTATTTTCTTCCCACTCAGGGCTTCCACTTTGGTGAATTCACACCCTCAAGACTACCAGCCATAGAACCTCTGAGTCCTACAAGACCCTTAACCTCCAACTTTTTATGACCGTGACAAACAGAGGAGCTGTCTAAGTATAGAGGGATGGCTTATGGACAGTGACACAATTCACCCAGGGCCACCCAAGGTCATTAAAAATTAGATCCTCGTGGTTGAGCACTTAAAAGGGACCCACTCAAGACATAGGAAGTCTAAGTTAAAAAAACAAAACGATGCTTATAAAAATTATATGGCAATACAGAAAAAAATAGCTAGTCCTAATTCTGTCACGGATGCTTCTGGTTTGGGTGGTTGGATGCACGCAGAAGAATACGTTACCTAGCGGAATCCAGTGTGAAGCCAACCCGGAATGGCGATTTGAGCTGTGCAGAAGTTTGTTGAAGTATAGACTTTGATTAATTTTGGTGTGTGATGTTTTTATTCGCACATTTTTTTATGATAAAGTTTAAAGAGGAATTCTAATTTTAAAAAAACGCACAGAAACAACACGTGAGAAGGTCAATATTACCATGAGCAGTAAGGTTCCAATACTCATCATTTTTCTGATATTCCATAGTGAATGTTTCTATAGTTTCCATTAAGAAAAAGCTTATACATACATACATACATACATACATACATACATACATGTGTGTATTTATACACACACACACACACACACACCACTGAATACTCAGGAATAGGAAGGACAGCCAGACTCTGAGGCCTCCCCAGAACCCATTTGTTCAGCATGGCAGTGTCCGTGACTCCCCTCTGAGCACAGCTTGGCGAGCCTTGTTTCTGTCCCCCACCACCCCCGACGCCTCCTCACCTCCTGGTTCCCTTGATGTCATTTTCTATTTTTCAACCTTGCACCTTTCCCGGCAGAAGTCCCCTGCTGAAGAGCCCTGTGAGGAATGAGGGCACCCCTCTGGGTGTGAGAGACACCTGGGGTCAGGGGTCGGGGGTGAGGGGAAATCATCCCCTGAGCACCAAGAAGTCACAGGTACCAAGATTGGGTCTGACCTCAGGTTACCTCCAATAACACAGGTGAAGTCATAGCTCCTTTAGAAATTAAAAAAATAAAATAAAATAAAGTACAAGCTGAGTCATCCCAACAACTCCATGAGTTGAAATTTTAAGAAGACTGTCCAGAAACTATCCTGCTACATAGTTAAAAGTGATAAAGGACACCCAAGCTGTAACTCCATGATAGATAAGCGGCCTAGTGTGTTCAAGGCCCCGGGTGCAAGCCTCAGCACTACACAAATAAACATGGAGTGAACGTACCCTCCACGGGACTCTCACCAAAACCATGGGACTCATAAAAAACCAAAGAGGCGTGGCAAGCACAGGGGTCACAGTCCTCCCTGTGTGTGTCAAGGGCAGTCTGCACAAGAATGAAGTCTCAAGGAAGGACCATGGAGAAAATAAGCAGAGTGTCTGGGTTGGGGACAGGGGCCAAGACCATCTGTCACACCTAGCTGAGGTTTCTTAAGTGAGCCACCAGTTTCTCCAGATCTGGTCTCATAATGTGGAAAGAGGGACCGTATCTGCCCAGTTTTCCCTGTGGGGCATTCAGGTGACATCTTGAGCACCACCTGTTCTACAACGGATACAGAGTGAGCAAAGGTCCATGAGCTCAGAACTCATGACGCAGAGGACGAGAGGGACAGGGAATTCACAGGATCCACATGGTCACACTTGGATAGTGATATGTCCTGAGAAGTAAAACATGGCAGGGTAGAGAAGAAGAGAGTCCCCAGGGGTGGCTGGGGCCGTCTCAGAGCAGCGAAGAACACCCCTCTGGAACGCCTTGCAGAGCCTTCCAAGAGCCACGTGGGATGGAGAAGGCATGCGCAGTGACGATCTTCCTGGAGACGGCCTGGACCAGGGCAGACTCGAGGCCTCAGGAACATGCTTGGGCTTCCAGAAAGCAGCAGGAAGTTTCACACTGTGGACATCTGAAGCAGAGAAGGGATGAGGCCACCTGAAAACATAGGGAGGCCCAAAGTTAAATGTCACGCCCCCACCGCGCGCTCCAGAATTTAACCCCTTGTCGGCAACATTCGAAGGCCACAACTGTTAAGAAATCTCATGGTGTTACTCGCCGTGAAAAGGATGATATGACCATCATCTTTTGGTACAACAAAGAAAGGCGAACGGTTCTTTCAATATTAAAAACAGAAAAGCAAGAAGGAGGCGGGAAGGGGGTGGGACGCAACTGTAGCCATTAGGCAATGCGTGTGGTTCACAGCACAAAATCAAACAATGCTTGCCTGCCCAGATGGCATAGCCTACAAGCCCGGCTATTCAGAAGCGTGAACAGGAGGCGGTCCGGTTCTTCAGTTCAAGGCCCGCCTGGGCTACCTTGTAAGTAAGACTGTCTCTGAATTCAAGCAAAGAGACCAACCTCTTGACAGCCTCGAGAGACACAGCTCCGTGGTTGAGTACCTGAGTAGCACAGGAAAAGCCATGAGTTCAATGTCTAACACTGAACAAAAATAAACAAATAAAAACTGTAAGAAAGAGCCCCCTACACGGATCTTTTGGACCCTTTCTCCTCCGTTTTCTTACTTCCCGGTTCTTCATCTGTCTCGCACATCACCAGTCATTTGCCAACAAAAAAAAAATGACTCTGGAAGCTTCTTCCCCATGTTCTGCTGTTGCATTACCTGTTAATAAAAACAGCAAAACCACTGGATGGACTGTCTTGTCATCAACTAGTATTGACTGTGAATAAGCCTTCACTGACTGTGTTATCTTAAGAAAGGAAGAAAGGAAGAAAGAGAGAGAGAGAGAGAGAGAGAGAGAGAGAGAGAGAGAGAAAGAAAGAAAGAAGACAGGAAAAGAAAGATTTGGGGATGTACTTCTATAAAAACAGTCCTGCTAATTCTTTATTAGTATAATAATTATATGACTTCCGAACCCCAAAACAAATGTAACGGTAATCTGAAATATGTCAGGCTGGTTTGCCAAACACAGAAGGCTATGATGTGCCCCCCATCCTCTGTGCCAATAATATAAATAAGCTTTTGTGTGTGTGTGTGAAGCGGGCCTCTAAACCAGCATATTCCCTTCCAAATGGCCTTAATATTTATTGTGATGCCAAGGGGATGTCAACCTTATTTACAGATTATGAAGAAATAATTTACGGCTCGAGTCAGCTTGCTCTTAGGCTGTAACAAGTTTCTCAATCACGGAAATATTTATTGCGTTTCAGTCGGCTCACACAACCACCGTCTCCGATAATGAGCAGATCTGATGAAGTTCTAACTGTTTTTTAAGCCTTGTCAAAATATTTTCTGGTGGGGCTGGAGTCTTCCTGTGTACCGAGTCACACTATTGATTAAACGATGCCGTGGTAACCTTACCTTTTGTATCCGAAATTTTAACGTAAATTGTTAGCTTCCTGGAAGAGCAAATAAATCATTATACTAAATACAGGCTGTCAGGTGAGCAGAGTGCTTCGCACAACCTTAAAAATTAGGCGTCTTATCTGTGTTCTCCCTAGAGTCACTACTTTATTTAGTAACACGCTAAAATAGAGCCTCCGTGACTGGCTTCGTGGGAAACAGAGAAAGTGAGGCCATGGGAAGACTTTCAAAAGAAAAGACAATCCTCAACATGCAGGTTACACATGGCAGGGACCCCGTGGAAATGTCTTATTATGGTTCGCAAAGGGGGAAAGGGTACATCCTTAAAATGTCTAAGATTCGCAGGGCCTGGCAGTGCAGGCTTTTTATCCACCTAATCAGGAGGTTGAGGCAGATGGATCGAAAGCTCAAGGCCTGCCTGGACCACAAAGTGAGTTCAAGGCTGGCCTGAGCAATTAAGAGTCTGTCTCAAAATTATAGATAGGCAGGCAGTCAGGCAGACGGACGGACGGACGGAGGGACAGAGGGACAGACAGACAGGCAGACAGATAATAAATGACTGGGCATGTAGCCCAGCAGTAAGTGCTTCTGGGTGTGTGTGAGGAACTAGTTCCACTCCCTAGTACATTTTTAAAAGAAAATCAAAATCATTCACAAGCAAACTTCCAGCTAGTGTCCTGAGCAGACTGTCTGGCCCAGGACCAGCCCACCTACCCTGCCTGTGACGTGATGTAGCCACTCAAGGTCATGACCCTGGCCACCTCCTCTGCCCCTGGGCTTTATCGGAACTTTCTCGCCACACGAGCTTGTTTTGTTTCTCTAAACCTCCAGAGTCAGCTTCCTCAGCACGCAGTTTGCGTGTGGTTCAATTCTTCTTTAAGGCAGTCCAACCTGTTCAATTTTAAAGATGTCTTAATTAGTCGAATCCTGATTGGGTGCCTTCCAAAGCTCCTGTTGGCAGAGTCCGATTTCAATTAACAACTCCAGCTCCACGCTGCAAATGCCCTTGCTCTCAGTGGGGCTTTCTCTTCCCCTCCCTTGAATGTGCTATTTTGGATGTCGCCTCACATTGACTTGGAGATCTTACTGCTTCCCCAAATATTTGAAAGGTACAGGCAGAGAGCAGGATCTAGCCAGTGCCTTCTTCCTTTGCATTCCGGAAACATGTGATTCTGTTCTGTAGCTCTTATACCTCGTGGCTATGACCTTCAGAGTATAGAATGTATACATTACCTACACAATCAGAGGTCACGCTTTCCCTTTGATCACTGCTGAAGTGGACACAGGATACAGGGACGTCAACCAGCCTGGGTTTATCAGGCAGCAGGTGTCAAGTGGCTACAAAGCTGTTGCTCACCGTAGGCGCCTCCTGCACCTAACATCACGAGCATCTGCCTTGTAGGTGAGGATACAGGAGTTTAGATTGCTTAGCTGACTGCCCTCGTGGCCCAACAGGCAAAGAAATTAGTCTTCAGGGAAAACGAGTAGAAATGCGAATCACTACAGTCGGCAAAAGAACTCAGACCCAGAAAGACAATGTTATATTTTCTGTTCTATGTAAATCCTAGATTAGAAATTTTTTTTCTAGACTTTTTACTTTTTGGTGTGTGTATGAAGGAGGAAATGGGTCAGGAAGATGCAGAGAGGCTGTCACTGGGGCAAGGGAGATCCTAAGGGAGTTAGCAGGAGTGGGGCTGGATGGTAGGGTGTATGGGTGTATGCGGCAGAGATAAAGAATGGGGAGACTGGAGGGAGGAAGGGGAGTAGCAAGCAGGGAAGGAACAGGAGAGGGGACTGGGGACATGCAACAAAAGTTGAGCGTGGCTGAAGGTGGAACAGGATCCATAGCATTGCATTCTGGGCTTTTCTTCTTCTTTTAATCTCCAGATTATTGAGGATGGAAGTTGGTTGCAGGTTGGGCTTCATGGCCTACACCTTTAACCTCTGCACTCGGGAGGCAGAGGCAGACAGATCTCTGTGAGTTCAAGGCCAGTCTGGTCATCTGTAAGAGGGAGTTAGTTCCACAGTAGCCAGGGCTAAGTACAGAGCCTCTGCCTCAAAACAACCGAGAGAGAGAGAGAGAGAGAGAGAGAGAGAGAGAGAGAGAGAGAGAGGCCACATTTATACAGAAATGAATCAATGAAGGTTGGGCTTTAAACTGGATTTTGGTGTCTCCGTGCTATTGGGGTGAATGTTAATACTTTCATGGGGCCACTGTTCAGCCCCGCTGATGAGCCTGGTGGCCTGAGCAGTGTGACCCTCTCCCTCGCTCACTCACAGGCTACCATCTTCTGCCTGTATCCCAGGGCTGCTCATGGGAGGCAGCTCAAGGGTCCTTGCTGACCTGGCAGTGACCAGCTGCACTCTTCCTCTCTGTCTTCATTATCCAGTGCTTGATTAAAGTCCACACAAGGCTGACAGATGCTCGGCCACTGATCTAACACTGTCAGCCCTTTAATGCATTCCTTTTGAGAAAACAAAAATCCCTATGTTGTCTAGGCTGACACTGTGAAGCCAGTAAGTACTCTTGCACAATTGTTGGCTGTGGACGACTGTAACCCAGGCTAAGCATGGTGGACAAGTTGGGCTGGATCACTCTCAGCCAAGGGCACACCCCTGTGACACCGGGGTCTTTAGCTGCTTCTAAGCCAACTACATGGCTTATCTACTGCTGCGGGCACCTAAGGTGACAAAGTGAACTCCCTCATGTGTTCACCCACAGCCCTCATTTCTGAAAAGCTTGCTCCAAGCCACCTCTGGCGGCTAAGAACTCAAGATGCAGCTAGCCCCAAGCACTGACAACGGTGCGGATATTTGGGATAGTACATAAGTTGTTACCAAAATTAATTTAGTAGGACTCACGTGGCTTGCATGATAATTCAAAGATAATTTTAGACAGTACCTGGAACCTGAACCGGCGCTTCCACTTGACCGCTGGACATCTCTAAGTTTCGGGCATCTCACAGCCATGGGCATGAGCACATCCCTTGCATGACTCCCTCCTCAGTCTAGCACGGCCTCTCCATCCTCCTACATGACTCAAGCTGGCGCCCGGCATCATGCCCCTCCCCACCCCGTCTTCTCTCTGCTACCTATCGCCGGTCCCCAGCCCAAACGGACTGTTCTATCTCCTTA
Source organism: Grammomys surdaster (assembly GCF_004785775.1). NCBI lineage: Eukaryota > Metazoa > Chordata > Mammalia > Rodentia > Muridae > Grammomys > Grammomys surdaster. Next base: position 1,923,020 of record NW_021604602.1, on the reverse strand, counting down.
TCCATCTCAGAGTGTCTAAATGTGAACACGACTGTTTACAGAGAGAAACCGGAAACAGCAGGAACGTCCGTAACTGCGAACCGATAAGCAGCTCACGGCCAGTCTCCATGACGGAACCCCAGTGCTTGCTCCGTGAGTCCCTAAATCCCACCGCCAAACGACTGTGTAAAAACAGCTGGCCACCGTAGCACATCTGTGTCGTCCCAGAGCTAAGGAGACAGAGACAGCCTACTTTAGCCGTTGATTCTGAGGCCAAGAGGAAACCTTATCTTAAAAAACTAGGTGGACAGAGGGGCCTGGGAGATGGCCTGGTAGGTAAAGTGTTTGCTATGAAAGCATGAGGATCTGAGTTTAAATTTCCAGTGCCTACATTATAAACGTAAGCACGGTTATATGTGCTTGTAACTCTAGCATATACATATACATACACATATACATTACAAATACATTACATATACATGTATCCATATATATAAGTGTCTATATGTATATATAATTATGCAAATACCTGCCCCATACAGATGCAATACAAATGTACACACATCCTGGCAATACATCTGCACACATGCACACATCTGTATACCTGACACAAGCACAAACCTGCCTACACTATATACATTCACACACCTGCATAACACACACACACACACACACACACACACACACACACACACAGAGCACACAGGCATACGAGCAAAACTAAATATACCCGTGGTTTGTTTATGTTTGGTGAAAAACAAGATGTATTTGTGTTTAACTTGACCAAGTTTTCTGAAAAGAATACATTGCTTCTATGGCCAGGAGGACAGAGTCTGTGGCATCCCCACGTCTGTCTAACATAAACCCTGGCTAGCTCTTTGGCGCCGTGAAATCACACTGGCTGTGAAGCCAGTCTGTAAAAACAGGGCTCCTCACTGTCATCCAGATATTGTCATGATCCATAATGATTTTGTCACCTTGGGGGCAGGTGGCTAGGGGCATCTTATTGTCACGCTAGGAAAGGAATAAGTGACATCCAGGTTACAGAGACATATCAAGAAACTGCCCCAAGCCTAAGCTACCTGCCAGGCTTGAGTTAAGACATTAGCGTCCATAACTAACAGCTCTTCAAAGAGTCACATGGGAGTGGCCAGGTAGAACACGGAAAGTTCCTCACATTGTATATAGTTCTGATGCAGCTCTGCATGACCCAGGCTAACCTGAGGTTAACTGTTGCACTGAGATAGACATTTGATTAATTTTATTCCATTATTAACTCTCGGGAGCTAAGACAACTTTTCTGGAAGTAACATGGTCCCCCACAGGCGAGATAGGAAGAGGAAGTAAGCAGAATTCACCTTCTCACACTCAGAGGCGACGTCTGGCCCTGGCACGAGGCAGAGAGGGCAGTGCCATCTGCCAAGCGTGGCCCTGCTGGACCTGTTTTGTCGAGCGTCTACAGTTTGAACACGGTTTGTCTGGCGCCCTTCACAAGCACTGCATTAACTCGAGTTCATTTGAAATTCATCATTTCCGAAGAGAAACAACACACTGGAGGCTTGGGTTCTGGGATTTTAAATGTCAGGCATTCGCCATGCGCCGTGGAGACACAGCATCTGGAAGGAGCTGCTTCTTGGAATTTATCTACAAACAGGAACAGCTCCCTCGGAACACATAGGACCAAGACCTTGGTGGGCTGCCCTCTTCAAAAAATAGAAATATTCAAGTTAAGAATGGAGCATCTGCCTTTGTACCGTGCTGGCTTGGGATATATGAATCTCCTAGAATTCATGTACCAAAACCCCGTCCCCCTGTGTCACCGTCAGCATTAAGAAGTGTGCCTCCAGGAGCTGATAAGGTCATGAGGGCTCAGCATTCATTAATAAAATTGGTATCCTAATTATCCTAATACCAGAGACCTGGGGGAGTCTGGAAGCACTTGGTCCTGACCCCCAAGTGAAAATGGCTAGAGTCTGTGCCATCTCTGCCTCTCTGAGCAAAGACTAAGCCCTCAGCAGACACGGAGTCTGCCGCCATCTTGAAGTTGGATCTCCATCCCAACAACTCTGTGAGCAATGGATCTCTGTAATTTAAATACGGCACAAAGTTATTTTGTTACTGTAGTCCCAGTAGGCTAAGGTAGACTTCTTCTCTCAGAACTGGGAGCTGGGCTGGGGAGACGGTCCAGCAGGTAACGGGCGGGCTTGCTGGGAATGCAGGAGAGCCTGAGTTCAACACACGGCACCCATGAAAAATCAAATAATAAAATGGGGCTAGCAATCTTCTGTAACCCCAGAGTTGAGGAAGTGGAGACAGAAGGATCTCTGGGGCTCACTGACCAGCTAGTCTGCCATAATCAGTGAAGCCCGGAGACCAGTGAGAAACCCTGTCCCAAAAACTGAACCAAACAACAAAACACGTATGGTCCTTGGTAAACTCAGTGTGTAGTCTGTCCTTGGTGCGTTTGATTAACCTGAGTATACGGATTAAATTTCAGCATGGGTGGGGGAAGAAAAAGGAAGGAAGGTAGAAAGGCAAGGAAGGCAGGTGGGAAGGAAGGAAGGAAGGAAGGAAGGAAGGAAGGAAGGACTGCAGAAGGGAAGAAGGGAGGGAAAGGGAGGGAAGGAATCTCTCAGAAAGACTTAGCCCCAGGCTGGTCTTGTAACTATGTGAGCAACCAAAAGGACACTTTCTGATAAGCAACAAGCAATGGTGACCTCTGACCTCTATGCACATACACATAAACACTCATACATGTAAACATGTGCACACACAGGCATGCACACACACACACACAAATACAAAAACAACAAAAACCCAAGAGACTGGCCACCATGGAAAGAAATTCTCCTTCCACTCACAGAAAAACCAAATTCCAGGCCTTACCGCAGTAGCCTCTCTCCCGTCCTTCAGATGCACCAGACACGTGTCTAACTCAGAATGGTGGTTCTTGATGTTTATTCTAGAATGTTCCTTTGCTGAAATATTCACTAGGCTCCTGTCTGCAGTCTTCCGTGGCTTTGTCCCTATCTCCGTAATGCCCTCTCTTACTATAGAGCTTACTGTCACCTTGTGCCCTCCTGGCCCTCCTCTATGCTGGACCCAGCATTCTCTATTGCTTGCCCTGACCTCACAGTCTTGGTTAACACACCACCTGACCACATGTTTGTTAGCACACCTAAACGCCATACAGAGCACACTCATGACGACACATCTCTTAGCAACCCACCAACCTACGTGATTTTTATCTTCCTCTCTATCGGTTAAAAGAAAATATAATGGTCCCCCCCAACCCCCAATAGGAAAATATCTTGGACTGGATTCCTTTTATTTTCAGCGATTGTCACCTAGAATCTTGGTATCAAGTGGACCCTTATACTCCAAAGAACGCTCTCTGACTGACAGTCCCCTGCACAGAGGCATCCATGCCTGCCCAATTCTGTCCAAGTCACCCAACACCAATAATTAACGTTTTGCAACACTACGCATCAAAAAAGCTACAGGCTAGTGGGCACCAATGTGTCCAGGGTTGTGCTGGTTAGTTTTACGTCAATTTGACACAAGCTGGAATCATTTGGGAAAGGGAAACTACAATTGAGAGGGCGCCCCCACCAGACCGGCCTGTGGGTAAGCCTGTGATGCATTTGTTTCCATTAACGATTGATGTGGAAAGGCCCAGATCACTGTGTGCAGTGCCACCTCTGGGACTGTGGTCTTGAATCCTATAAAGAAAGCAGGCTGAGCAAGCCACGGCTTCTCCAAAAGCTCCTGCCTCCAGGCTCCTACCTAGTTTGAGTTCCTACCCTGACTTCGCTCAGTGATGGACAGCTTCTCAACAAGTTGCTTTGGGACATGGCGTTTTATCCCAGAGATATAAATCTAACTAGGACACGGGTTATTGCTCCGCCCATTTGGGAGGAGCTATCGGCCTTGTGTGTTACAGCAGGCAGTAGACTGACTGTCTACCTCGGATGAGATGGCAGCCGGGCGGTGGGTGCTGGAAGAAGATAGAGTTGGTAAGCACCTAAGAGATCAAAGTGATCACCAAGGGCCAAAGCCCCTGCAGAGCCTCCATCAGGGTAAGGAGGACCTTCTGCAAAGACACACTCTGTAAGAGTACTCCCCCCCACCCCGCCCCGCCCCCGCCCACTTGAAGTCAGCCAGCAACATCCCCAGAGGATAAACTACCACTTTGTACGGTGTAATTAAAAGACAGGAAAGAAAAAGAAAAGACCCCTCAAAAAAAAAAATCAAAAAAACCCAGACAGCACGAATAATGACAAGGAGCGTCTTTCAGACGACAGCGACAGGCAGAAAGTTGTGCTCCCGACAAAAGCGGCTCACAATGGTGAGCGCTTCTGTGAATAGAGACCATGTCTGTCTGACTTTGTGTAGGGTGCCACAGACTGCCAAGTACCTGTGGGCGCTTAATACACGCCTTTGAAGGAAGTTGAATGCTGTCATTATTAGATCTGCCATAATGGTGTTTAGTGAATGGGCCTTCCTTATCAATCTTGTAAACACAATTTCAATAGTATTAATTCTGCCACCTCAATGCCGAGTACTTTACTCGATATTGGGTCCTCAAACCCTGTCAAAAAAAAAAATAATGCCTTTGATTATTATTTTTTTTTTTGCAGTGTCACATGCCAGAATCAAAGGGAGCTTAACTTAGACGCCATTTTCTCAAAGGGCTGAGACGCACAAGGTTCATAAAGAGTCTCAAAAAATTGGTTTCCAGTTCCCAGGCCGTGGAAACCTTCTTGTTTTGCATACTCTGTTGAAAGAATCTTTCGAAATGCTATTTGAGATTAACAATATAATTAAAAAACAAACAAAGAAAGGGCAGTTGTTTTAGAAGTAGACACTTTAAAGAACCAGTCCTTAGTTATGGCTGGCAAGCTATTCGTTTCTACTTTCACTGGAGTAGACACGCCTAAATCAAAGTGAGCACAGAACCCAGAAACCCTCCCACTCAGGAGTCACTTTGTAGACATAAAACAATGTCTGTCATCTTGGGTTCCAAAGGTCATTCCTAACCCATGACTTCTTTAACCTTCAAGATGTGCCGGATAGTTTTATGTTAACTTGACACAAGCTAGAGTTCTCTGAAAGGAAGGAACCCCAATTAAGAAAAGGCCTCCATAAACTTAAGCTGTAGATACGTCAGTACAGCATTTTCTTAATTAGTGATTCATAGGGGAGGGCCCAGCCATCTCTGGATGGGTGGTCATGTGTTCTATAAGAAAGCAGGCTGAGTAAGCCAGGAAAAGCAAACCAGTAAGCAGCATTCCTCCATGGCCTCTGCATCAGCTCCTGCCTCTAGGTTCATGCCCTGCTTGAGTTTCTGACGTGACTTCCTTCAGTTGTAGACTACAATCTGGGAAGTGTAAATCGAGGCAATCATTTCCTCCCAACTTGCTTTGGTCATGGTGTTTCATGCCAACAATAGTGGCCCTAACCAGGACAAAGGTCAATCTTGGGATCCCCCGTGTGTCCAGGCTACTTGAGACCCATACACACTATTTCCAACATTCCTTTCACAGTGAGAATCCCAGCCTCCCCTCTGTTTCTCTCCCTCCTTTCTTCCAACATAGAGGCCACTGGCTGTAAACGGATAGCCGGAAGATGTTTAGTGGTCTGAACGGGTGTAGAGGACGCCAAAACAGATCACAAAGCCTCACAAGGGAGACAGACCATGATCAGAAACCAGCCACAAAGGTAAAAGCCAGTCCAAGACAGTCACGAGAGCAGGTGGGCAACAGGATACAGGGTACTGAGGATGGTAGAGGCCAGAGGCACAGGTGCTGCCTTTTCGGAATGCTCAAAGGCTGTGACGAGAGGGTGCCAGGGGTAGGCCGAGGCATCCCAGGCAAAGAGACTGAGCATGGTATCCAGACTAAAAGAGCAAATGTTCTAGGGAGACATCCATGAGAAACGGGTCCATGGTGAGCTCTGGTCCGAGTAGGAAGTGTTTGTATCCCACACTAAAGCCTAGGCTTGACCTGATACAAGCGCATATGCTGCAGAGCTCACAGTAGGTACTTTCATCAGTATACATGTGTATAGTATGGCTCACAGTAGGCGCTCGCTGCTCAAGTCCCTGGGGAGTCGCTACCTAGGTGAAGTCACCAGTGGCCCAAAATGGGGTAGATCCAGTAGACCCAAAGCTTAAAATGTCTTAAACCATCTCTGAAAAAAATTAATTTTCAAATGGTTAGGCTCCTGCAGGGATGGCCTTGAAGCTTAAGGCCCTGGGCATGGTGATTCTTTACTGGAACAAGAGACACCAAAAGGATGCTGGCAGGAAAAAGGCCAAGATTTCAATTCCTGCAGCAGAGTTGCCCTTGGCTGAATGGCCTTCTATCTAAGGGCTGACCCATCTGTTTATCACCCCAATTGTGTCGTGAGTGTACGGAAGTTGCTTTGCCTCTTTGAGTCCATGGTAGAGCCCAGCAATTACCTTCTGTGACGTTAATGCTAAGAAAACGCCGGGTGTCTGATTCTTCATGACCTCTAACCCTTGATGTCTCCAGTACCAAACTCTTGTCATGGTTTCCAGAATAGGAACCAAATCCATGCACTGTGCCAAGAATTAAGTACAGTGTCCATTGTGGGTCAAGGAGAGGGAGGAAACGCATACCTCAGGAGTAGAGGCAATAGGCTTATGAGCTGGAGGCTAGCCCGGGTTATACCGAGTTTGAGAACGGGGAGGGAAATACAGAGAAAAAGACAGAGAGAAGGCAGGAAGGCAGGAGCGAGGGAAGAGAGGGACGGTAAGGAGCTCCTTCCCTGCTCTTAGTCAGTTCGTGGGTCTGAGGAGAAGCAGCCATGTTGTGACCATGCAGAAAACAGCCTTAGCAGGCACTGAGGAGTATCTCATTTAATCCAAAGGATCCAGAAGGTAAAGCCACACTGCCACCTCTGTTATACAAATGAGGTCACTGTTGTGGAGTGAGCGGGGTTAGACTATGTGACCAGGCATCGTGACTGCAGATGCCACAGGAGCAGGAAACATCAAAATGTGGACCACACTTAAAGCCAGGACAGGAGGGTAAACATGGGGGGAAATAACCAACCCCTGTGTGGGCAGGGAAGGGTGCAGAGAGGAAGGCTTGAGAAGGAAGGACCTTAAAGAAATATGGATGCTCACCGTGCAGGTGAAGCGGAAAAAAAAATCTCAGAAGAAGCAAACAGTAAGTATAAGGGACTGAAAGCCGAGTCTGCCATTTAGGCATGGGATGTGGCCATCCAGGCTACCTAGATGGAACTCTGAAGAGCTGGCTGCCTGCGACACCACCCTCTCTGGAGCAGCCTCTCAGAGCTGTTTTGAATGGCTCCCACTGTCACCGCGGTAATAAGACACAGAGCAGGCTGGAAGCTTCCTTTGAGAGTAATTCTTCAGGAGTCCAAGGGAGGCTAACAAAAGAGAAATTAAACACAATGCTGTGTCACGAACCCTGACCTTACGTGTCCACTTAGAATCTCAAATAAAATTAGAAGATTTTTCTAATAATTATATGGGATGGCAAATAAGGTCCAGGGGCAAGCACATGTGGCAAAAAAGTGACTAATTGTATTTTGCAAAAAGGCAACGGGCGCTGACCCTTCCCGGGATAATATCGTGGAGAAGCCAGAGGAGTGGAAAGGTTACCAGCAGTTAACGTTAAATAGTGATCCATCCGCCGCACACGCCCCCACCCGCTCCTCCATATTCATGGGAAACAGCTACCATCCATATTCATTGCCAGAGAAAGAGTTTTAAAGTAGCGAACAGGCGCTTGGAAGGCTTCGGTTCCAATCAGAGTGCTTCCCTTGATGGCCGCCACAGGCTCTCCTGCCAAACTCAAAATTAAAGTAAACTAATAAGGCAAAATGGGGCGGGGAGGCGGGGGCGGGGGGACGCGTAATAGAACAGGAACCGTCTCCCTTAAGAGAGTCAAGGGTGCCTGCTGTCAGGGGTCATCGGCTGAGGGCTACTCAGCTGTGCACAGGAGCATCCTGGTCCTGCTCTGGACTGGGAGCCCAGCTATCCTATCAGAGCCGAGCTCCATCACAACTCTCTGCCTCAGTTTCCTCTATAGCATGGCAGAAGAACAGGCCCTGCCGCAAAAGAGAAAATCCAGGAAGACACACTTCTGTCCGTGTGCTCCGAAAAGGTAGTTTCTGGGCTCACGTCCTTGGCTTAGTAGTTCTGCAGGAAAACAGAAGTTAGAAAATGGGAGAGAGACAGACAGACAGAGAGACAGAGAGGGAGACAGAGGCAGAAAGAGATAGAGACAGAAAGACAGAGAGAGAGAGAGAGAGAGAGAGAGAGAGAGAGAGAGAGAGAGAGA
>NW_021604602.1:1904739-1914695 GCF_004785775.1 Grammomys surdaster | reverse complement strand
AGAGAGAGAGAGAGAGAGAGAGAGAGAGAGAGAGAGAGAGAGAGAGAGACAGAGACAGAGAGAGACAGAGAGACAGAGGCAGAAAGAGATTGAGACAGAGACACAGAGAGAAACAGAGAGACAGAAAGAGATAGAGAGAGGCAGAAAGAGAAACAGAGAGACAGAGACAGAGAGAGACAGAGGCAGAAAGAGACACACAAAGAGAGAGACAGAGAGACAGAGACAGGAAGAGATAGAGACAGAAAGAGACACAGAGAGAGACACAGACACCACGGAGAGAGATTTACATATGGTGGAGGAGGACAACTTATTCCGTGTGCTGTTCACCTTGCCCTCTCCCCCTCCCACACCGGGCCCTGAAGGCACCAGAGAGACTCAAGTCGATTTTCTCTGACATGAAACCCACCCCAGTAACATGGGCAGGAAGGCAGGAAGTTAAGCAGCGCAGGCAGGTGCCTCACAGATTGTGATCTGAGAGCCCTCCGCTGCCGGGCCGCCTGCGTCCCCGCTCCCCGGCCGTGAGATCAGGGAGATTAGGGGTGCACTAGGCAGAAGGGCAGATTCAGAAAGGAAATGCGTCGAGAGAGAGAAGAAACAGGAAAAGCTGAGATCAGCTCAGCGCTAGGAAGAAAAACACCAAAGGGTGCTTGCTCCGGAGCCTTGGGACACCGCGGGTCTCGCCAGGCTGGTGGCCTGAAGTTACCCTTGTCCCCCAGCCACCCTGAGTCTGCGGAAGGGGTCTGCTATGATCAAAGTGAAATCTGTTTAAATCGGGTTGTTCTCTGGAGAAATCGCATTTGGGAAAGTGCAGGCGGATTTCGGGACTTGTCCAAGGGTGGCGCTGAAACGGGTGACTAGCAAACTCTTGGGGTGTGTGCCCCAACCTGTGAGGCCCTGTAGGGCGAGTTCGCATTTACACACTGGAATTGAGGGTGATTACTACCCCCACACCACCTCCCTGGGACCCGGTCTCCTTGAAGGTCAAGGGTTACCCTGCAGGCCAGCCAGAGCCTCCCAAATGAAATGACCCCCAAGGAGAGGACCATAGCAGCCTGCACAGCACTTCAGCACTGCGGGGGCCGGGAGGGGGGAGTGAACAATTGCAGATGGACTGACAGAGCTGACCCAGGGTCTGGACTCCTTAGGTATTTAAAGCCCTGCTGTCCTTTTACGGTGAAGTTCTTCACAGCCACCAAGTAAGATTTTAAAAATAAAAACACAATAATAATTATTAATAAGAAATAAGAAAATAAATACAATTTTAGAAAGCACGCAAAGCAGTCTTTCAAGGGAAGCCCATTTCACCATTTCATCTTGGGGCCCCGCCCTGCTGGGAGACCTGAAGATGGCTGCACCCAATGCTCAGGTTTCTGCTAGTCCCTCCTCTACTCCTGGGGCTCTGAGTTTTCTTGAGGTTTTGTTATTTTGTTTCCGTTTTGTTTTTAAGGCAAGGCAGGAGTTTGTCCAGCAACAGGTGTCTGCTTGGGGCTGCACCCGGCTGCCCTCCTTGCCCTGGGCACCAGCAGACAGCAGCTGTGCCATGCCCTCTGTTGGGGTTTCCTGTATTTCCCAGGGCCCTGCTGCACTTCGGTCGTCTGTTCAAAATGGGCATGAACCAGATTCCTGGAGTCATACAAAATCTCCGTTAGGCTTTACAAACAGCTTTGAAACCTATAAGAAATTATTTTTTTAATTACAATTTTGTTCCCGCCAAACAGGGAACCGAAATGTAACTTTCTTTTACAACCAAGGACGAGTGAGGAAATCATAAGCTGACCTAATAAGCAAAAGATTTATAAATAAATGTTTCCAACATACAGAGGCACGGTAGATCTGGATGGGGCAGAGACTCTTTACCTTGGTAGTGACCAGAGTTTGTGTGACATGGCCAGAAGTCGACACTGAGACTTTGTCCCATATATAACCAGGAATAAATGTCTGTCCTGAACCCCTGGTTCCTTCAGTTATTGTGAGACAGAGCAGACAGGCCAGCACTCAGCCTCTCTGTGACATTAAATAGTGTTCCAATCAGGCCTTGACCAGATTCTTGGGTACTGATGCCACCTTTTGTGACAGTATAGGCTTAATATCCTGAGTCTCATTCTCAGCCCAATCCTACAGATGATAAAACGGGATTTATAAAAAGAGTAGGGGACACCACACCTCACTCTGGCTGGGGACCCACAGAATCAGGATGCTGTAGCTTGTGCTGTAACACGAAGATGTGTGGAGTCCTCCAATTCTTCTTGTTATCAGCCTTGGACTGATGTTTCTGTTGTATTGTGGTCCCGATCTTGGAGCAGAAGCCTCCTCCACCCACCCCCGTGGGATTTAAAATTGACTTTCCTGAGCCTTTGGACACGTTTTGGAGACATTCCCATCCCCAGGCCTGTCAGTAATAACTGTGCCGGGCTTTATGGAAGGCCCCTTGGACTCGGCAGTTGGAGGGCAGATGTTACAGTCAGATGTGCAGGGCCAAGTGGAGGTCCGACCTCTGTGAGTGTTTGAAGCTGTAGGAGATCACAGCTTCTTGTACGGAAGCTTCTTCTTTCTCTGGCAGCCAAGCCGCAGTGCCTCAGAAAACTTGGCCTAACATTACCCTGTTACTGGGGATGAAGCTTCAGAAATTTTCCAGGGTGTTTACAGGCACCTGTGAGAGGCAGAGGAAAGGAGCACTCTCGGCAGAGAAGCTGGAGGTTGAAGAACGGCAACAAAAGAAAACAACAACAATGGAAAAAAAACAAATAAAACAAGAACAAAAGAAAAAAACAGAGAGAGACACTTTCTTTTACGTAACAGGTTCACTGTGACATTTATCATCCTGGTAATTCATTCCATCAGGAAAAAGGACTTGCAAAAAAATAAACCTTTGCTTCGAATGAGCAAAAAAGCCAGTGATAACATGTCCTAAAAGTCTACCTTCGTCTCAGTGGGTGGCATCATTCTTCTCAGACTAGGAAGCAACTTGCGAGAGAAGCAGCCCTTTGTCACTGAAGGAAGCTAACACTGCTAGCTCGCCCCCACAGTTAAGAACCACAGCGTGAATCTCCACACACCTCCCAGGTAGGCTTGCTTGGGTATTATTTCTATTGTTTTAAGCCACCTGTGCTAAAACAGGGAGGCCAAAAATAGCTTTTCTTAGACAGGCCACACACAAACAAAACCCCCATACAAGCAAAAACTGAAGATGCTCTTCAGACCTCTAGCCTGAACTCTTAAGGTGCAATCTTCTAAGGAAGTGGTTTTTTCAAAATGTAACACACTTTCACACTCAGGGCTAAAAGGGCTTGAATACCCATTCTAAAAATTTCTTGTGAGAACAAGCCAATGCAGAAGCTTTTATGATGGGGGCAGGGGGAGATATTATGTGTTTTAAGTCAGATAAACTCACTTTAAAAAAAAATAATTCCTGTCAAGTAGATCATTTGTGGCAGGCAAGTTCTTAAGATTTGCAAAGTGATCTGCAGTCTGACTTCTCAAAAGATCTGATAATTTGTTTTAAAATTGAGGATTTGGCTTCTGCCTCTCAGAATACAGGCAAAGGCAATGAGCTAAGTTTGACTCAGATCGGCGGTCCGTCCACACGTGGCCCTAAAAACTGTAGCAAGGAGGAATCAGAAGAGGTTTTAAAAATCGGAAAGACAAAGGAGATTGGGTAGGAGACTCTTAGGCACAGCTAGGTTCAGTCTGCAAGAGGCAGCGGCTGGCTCAGAACGCGCCGCACTGAGACGATGCTCCCAGTTACCGCAGCCGGGCACCCCTCTCCCCGGCAGCTGGATGGATTCCTACATCTTTTAAATCTGGAATTTTGAAACCTTTCTAAGAACACCAAGCATTAAGATGTAGATGAAAGACAATTGGATCTAGTTAAGACATTCTCTAGCTAGTCTCTGTTTCCTCCATGCCAAAAGTACCTGATTGGGTGGAGACGCAGGTGAGGATGGAGTGGAAGGAGATGCAGGTGAGGATGGTGAAGTAGATGGAGATGCAGGTGAGGATGGAGTGGGTGGAGATGCAGGTGATGATGGTGAAGTGGATGCAGATGCAGGTGAGGAGGTGGGAGCTGCTGCACACTGAGTTTTGGGAGAAGTAGAAAGTAACATGGTGGTGTTTGTTCATGCCCCCGCCCCATCCATGAAGCCCCTGTCCACCAAGCGACTGACAGACCTCCATTTTTTCCTCACATTTTATTTATTTATTTATTTATTTATTTATTTATTTATTTATTTATTTGAGACATCCGAGAGCTCCTCAGCCCGGGGCGTGTTCTTAGCCCGTCCTGTCTCTCTTTGCGTCTCCACTGTCCCATTTCCCTGGTTCTTCTATCTGTGAGATTCTAGACACCCAAGAGGCATGGCCTCCATCTTGTCTGATGATGCGCCATAGAGTCCCGTCGGCCTCAGTCTCTGTGCTGATGGACGGGCTCTTCCTCTTCTCCTCTGCGGCCCAGGCTCTGTTATCAGAGCTGGAGTCCGAAAACACAACAACGTGCTGCTCACTTCCGGTGCGGACCCTTCCCTCCCTGACTGCGACCTGACAGCAGCGTTGCCATGGAGAAACACATCAGCAGTCAAAAGTCACTCTGAAATTGGAGGGGTGGGGCGGGGGCAACCTTGGCTTTTTCCTTCCAGTGTCCGCTCGCCACCTCCGCGAAGTGTCAACCTGTCCTCTCGGCTCTGACCTCTACCAGAGATGCTTATTGAGAGCAGCAGTGACGTCATCGATGCGGCCGTGACGTCATCGGCGAGGCAATGACGTCATCGAGGGCCATGGGCGTTGGGTGGTGACGTCACCGGCAAGCGAGCAAGGACGTTAACTGAGTTATACCCTGGATGTGCCCCACGTCGGACTGCGCCTTGGGATGCGTCTTCTGTGACGTTCAGCCGTAATTCTCTCTTAAAGTCGGTTTTCACGACGTGGACACAGATCTCTCTTCTCGGGGCAATAAAACAAACGCGTCACTGATGACAGCGCCCCTCCCCGTGCCTCTTCCTCTCTCGCCCGGACGTTTACCCAGCAAGTTGATCATAATTTGACATGCACGCAATTTAGCAAGATTGATTTCATTATACAATTTTTTTTTATATAAAACAAAAACAAAAAAAAAGAGAAAAGAGAAGAAAGAAAGAAAAAAATCTTGAATCGCGACTGTCAAATAACGATTGTTCTGCTGAGGAGTTTTGATGTTCCGAGAGTAGCCTTATCAATTTTACTCGATAAGCCTGCAAAATGTTCAAAGCAAAAAAAAAAAAAAAAAAAAAAAAAAAAAAATACGAGACGCTCGGCCCCGAAAGGAGAGGACGCTGACAAGGGTTCTGATCGGAGCTCGGTGGGAAAGAACACGCAGGGAACTCGGGTCCTTTCCTTTATCACAACCGGATAATTTAATTGATTTGTCTTCTGTGCATAAAAAGTGATGAAAGGGGTGGAGCCAGGTGAGAAAATTAATATTTGTTCCGTGTCTGCTACAAGCCTTCAGGATGAGACATTTCCCTGTTTCTTAGCCGTTTAACAAGCTGGTAGCTGTACCCCTAGAACACACTAAGAATCAAATATTAGCACAGAGAGGTTAAGCTACTCCTTGGAGGTCACTCAGCATTTGGTCACTGGGTTACTCACATTCATCATTTTCCTCCCCTCCTGCCACAAATTGCTTCTTGTCTTAAATCAGCCTTCCCCCATCCAGTCAGGGTTAATTGTGATTATAACAAAATAAAATGAAAAAAATTAAAAACTGCTGTCAATAAACGGAAGTTTAGTCTTAATCCAAATGTCCCTAAGAGCCATTTTTTTTGTTGTTCCAGCTGACCTTACACGTGTGACTCTCAGCACGAGCCTGTGGACCCAGAGACTGAGTTGTCTCCCAAGCCTCAAGACAGCCCTAGCAGTCCACTGTCTGTGCTTCTTAAAGATGTCTCTCTTCTGCGCATGTCAGAGTCTAAAGCCCCCCGAATAACGGGGCAGGAAAGCCCAAAGCCTACTGGCAACCCCCAATCAGGGGTCGTCAGGGCCTGTGTCTCTGGGTGGCACAGGCCACCTGTTCCTGGTCTCCAGCCTGCTAGCAGCCCACACTCCCCCCAGCACCTCCTACACCCAGGCGCTTCCCTGACAATCCTCTCCCCTTCCTCCCCCAAACACAATGGAAAGTTAATTGAATGTTTTATGCCTTCGAAATATCAAAGAAATGAAAAGAAGGCAGGTTTCAACCATATTTCAATAATACGTGCATTAATTTTTACCTTTTACTGACATTTGTACTAATTTCCTTAAATGCTCTCACAGGTTCCTTTTTGATCTGTCTGGCTTTGTTGGGCTCGTGATAAAGGCTTACTTCAAATGCAAAAAGATTAACTCTCTTTTTCCTTCATAGAACAATTACGGAATGTATGATGTCTCCATCATGAAAGAAAGCCCGGACAGACGGGGAGAGTCATGAGAGTTTATTATAAAAGTGGCAGTAATAATTCTAATTACTTTACTCTAAAAGATATTAAAATTGCACCCCCCCAAATGCATAGTGGCATTCAGAAATTGTTGTGGGCTTTTTTTTTTTTTTAAATAATGGGAACAATGCATTTAATTTGATTTGGGTCATTGTCTTAAAAGTCTTGTGATAGACTCTTGCCGTAGGTCCACATTTCCTAAACCCGTGGCTGGCTTGTGAAATCGTAGGGAACGCAGAATGGCTTCCCTGCACAACATTCAAACTGAGCTAGAAATGATAACTCCACGTACTATTTGTAGCTCACTATTTAAAGCCCAGGAAAAACAAAGAATAAAATCCTTTAATTTTGTCAAACGGGTGTGATGTTTAAATTCAGCAGCGACTACAGTTCAAAAGACCAGATGTTCTCTTGTATTTATATAATTTTTTTTTTTGCACAATAGTTTACCAGTGGCAAAAAAAAAAAAATCAAAGCACATTGTTGAATTTGGCATTTCTATGCTACACACACACACACACACACACACACACGCACATGCACACAAAATCTGGAGATTGTATTATATTAAATTAATTCTAATTTTATTAAAGTCAGAGAGAGAAAGAGACAGAAATAAATGGAGAGACGGCCATATTAATCTTATACCAAATTAAGTCCAAGGATAAGAGACAACATTGATCTGACAATGAAAAGCCGCGCTCTAATGCATTTGGGTTAACGGGGAGAAGCTGGGGCGGTTTGACCCGTTGTCCGTCTATTTCAAGATGAACATTTGTTAAATTGTAATGAAAAACGTTGCACTTAAACTCTGGCAAAGAGACAATTCTGCCTCCCGCTAACCCTGCCATGACTGAAAAAAAAAAAAAAAGTCTAGGATTTAAAAAGTAAAAGGAATAATTAAACATTTTTAAAAACAGTCTTCTAGAGGGAGTCATGCAGTGATAAATTTAGATGTTCAAAAAATAATTGCCCAAAACTAAGAGAAGCCCTGATTTTTAATTATAGTCAGGTGGGACTTGGTGTGGTTTCAATGATGTAGGACTTCTCTGACAGTAAATATGTTTTGTTTTTTTTTTAAAAAAAGGCCCCTTTTGGTGGAAGCCACTTACCTAGGGAAGAATGTTCTACCACACAGCACAGCAGAGGAAAGCTGCAGATTCTTACATGTCTATCTGCCTGATTCTCTGCTCTCGTACAGGAAATGTGGGAAAGGTTACCAGGAGGAAGAGAAGTGTAAACACCGTGAGAAGAGAGTAGAAAGTCTACCTTGCTTAATGTTATCCAGATCCAGTTTAACTAAGGACTTCGTTTCTCACTCATGACACAGAGAAAAGACAGACAGGAAGGAAGAGAAAGAGAGAGGGAGGGAGGAAGAGAGGGAAGGAAGAGAGGGAAATGGGGAGGGAGGGAGGGAGAAAGGAAAAGAAGGGAGGGGAGAGGGAAAGAAAAGGGGAGGGAGGAAAGAAAAGGGGAAGGAGAGAGGAAAGAAAAGAGAGAGGGAGGGAGGGAGGAAAGAAAAGAGGGAGGGAGGGGTAGGAAGGGAGGGAGGGAAGGAGGGAGGAATAGAGGAAGAAAAGTGGAGGGAGGAAGGGATAGAGGGAGGGAAGGAGGGGGAAGAGAGAAAGAGCATTCGCCTTTGTCTGAAGGCTCAAAGCAGCTCTTTAAGTGAGAGAACAGAGAGGCTGTCTCATTGCTCCCAGAAACACGGCAGCCCTCTAACGGAGCAGACAGGTGCAAGAGCTGATATGTGTGACCTACAGACTGGCATACTGGGTGTACCTCCTTTGTCAATCTATGGAGAACCAACTCTAAACAGTCACTTTTTCACCTGCCATTTGGGTTCCGGGATGCTGGTCCCATGTCCCTGGATGCCCTGCGGGGACAGGTGACATGCCAGCACACTGCAGGTGGGTGTGCATCTCAGAAACACTGCCCAGGAAAACCAGGCCCGTGCATCTTTGTTGACAGCTGGGCTGTGTCTTACATGCTGGGAGCCTAAGAGGCTCAGTATATATTCACTCGTTAAATAAACATGTACATCGGAGAGAAGTCGGTGCCATATCCAACATCCTCTCTGAAGAGAACTCTCTAGAACTGCAGTATTTATGAAATGACAGCCCCACTCTCTGGGCTAGGTGACAGGAAGTTCCTTTCAAACATCCATTTCGGAATCTCAGCAAAACTGAGAACAAACTGACCTTCCCCCAGGCTCCTGAAGTGCCACCTGGCTGTCCCTGAGAAGGTATGACCCTGAAAGCTCTGGGGTCATCCCTCCTGGCTCACCATGCCTGGAATGAGCAGCTTCTTCAGTGACAAGCCTGCTCACAGGAGCATACCGTTCTGTAGCAGTTTGTGCCTGGTGGGGAAGAAGGCAAGGCAGGCGAGTTAGCCCTTGCCAAAAACCGCAAATGTAACACCCCACAAGCAAGACACTGTCAGGAGCAGTTGCTAATTTATTTTAAGTGCCCCCTGAGTTTTTTAATTTATCTGGAAAAACAAATAGATAAATCTGATGATACTCTCCCTGCCAACACAGCCCAGCGCTGGGTCTGCAGTGGCGGTGGAGGTTGGAGGGTGACACTGACTGCCTCGGGAGAGAGGTGTCAGAACGTTCAGCCAACGAGGCAGGGCGGGTGAGCGCCCATCCGGACTGCATTAGAAGTGAATATATATATACCGAATTTGTAAAGAGCTGACCTTTCATGTTCCTAAATTGGCACAAGACACACATACGAAAAGAAAAAAAAAAGTCCTTTTTTTCTTTCTTCAGATAGTCTGCAATTCCAAACAGAACTGCAGGCTCCTCCAAGCCTGGATACCACAGCAAGCTTGGAATGCAGTCAGTCTAGTTTAGAAACTCGTTACCCGGTGTGAGGAGCCCAAGGAATATTATCATTTCATAAATATGCAGATTTTGTTTATTTAAACATTTTTTATGACACTTTGTGTTTTCCTAAATTGGGTCATCATTTTAATATAATTGGAATCTGATATGTGTCCTGTTTTCTTTGAAAGCCATCTGGTTCGTTTTTTGACTTTCAGGAACCAAATTATTTGTGGCAATATTGGGCCTTGTGGTGGCTCCTTATGAACCAAAATGTAGCTCGAGAGCCTTGAGAGCAGGAAGTCCAGGGCTGTGCTTGGAGGTCTCCTTGTTTCCTACCTCTGTGAAGATGGTCAGTTAAGAAGGTCTGCACGCCATGAAGAGCCCTCAAACCCTAGAATCTACAATCTTCACATGAGGAGAAAATTGGTGGCCAGTAGCTACCTGTCTGGTTAAGATGACAGACCCACAGGGACGTCCAGATCCTAAGTTCCCTGGGTGCAAGACTCTTGTGTGTTATATGTGTCTTTCACAGCACTGAGTACTAGCTAGCTGATGCTAAAGGCATCACTGCTGACCAGTGTGGATTCCAGGAAGAAATCAAGTACAGCGAGTGGTTTATGGCTGCTAACAAAGTCTCCACAGCTGGGTGGCTGAAAAAATGTACACACACACACACACACACA
>NW_021604602.1:1872956-1904729 GCF_004785775.1 Grammomys surdaster | reverse complement strand
CACAGACACACATTAAACACATGCATATACATACCACAGACAAACACACACACACTTGCACACACAGAGACACACATACACACACCTACACCTACCCATGCGCATACACAGACACATGAACAGACACACATACAGACACACACATATAATCTGGCCTGCCCCCAGGGGATCAAGTTCAGACTCACCTGCTGCCTAACCTAGCCAGTGCTTTGTCATGGCCTCATGGTGACGTCGCAGGACTAGGTCAGCCCCTACTAAACAAGACAAACCAAGCACAGGTGTGGGGCTAGGGAGCCCCCACAGGAAACCACGGCTCTGGCAGAAGAGCTCTGGTTTCCATGATAAGACCCAGCTCTACACTGGGAAGAAGAACGCACGCTGAAGCCAGCGGCTGCTTATCACCAAAGCTGTGGTCTGACCTGCAGTCCACTGGCCAGGCACATGCATCCCAGAACAGCTATAAATGCCACCTGACACGTGTATAGATGAAAACGTCATGTGACAATGTCAGAAGGTTGAACACCACAGGAAAGCTAAAACCCCATTCGTACCCCAGTCAGCAGGCCAGTGGGCGGTTCACATCCGTGGTCATTTTACACAGAGCCGCAGTGGGAAAGGAGCCGACTATTCCTTCCAATGTCCACCAATAAAAACTTAAAAGTAAGAGGCCGGAGAGATGGTCCAACTGATGTTAAAAAAGGGCACTCCCAGCTCTGGCAGAGAACCCGGTTATGGCTTCCATGATAGTTCATCAACATCTGTAACTCCAGTAGATACCCTCTGCTTGCCCCAGCCGGATCCAGGCCGGTACATGATACACACACATACATATCAAAACCCACACACATAAAATAGGAATAAATAAATACTGTGTGTGTGTGTGTGTGTGTGTGAAGAAATTTACAATAGACTTAATTAATTAATTAATTAATTAAAACAGATGTGGTGGCAAGTCCCTATAACACCAGTACTTGAGAGGCTGAGGCAGAGGTTAGGGCTAAGGCTAGGATTACAGGCTTAAGAGTTGGAGGCTAGCCTGTGCTGTTTAATAAAACCCTGTCTCAAAAGACCCAAAACAAATGAAATTAAAATTCTAATGCATATATCATTCCTTTGACTAGCAAATGCCTGTTCAGCCCACCCTCTGTGCAAAAGAGGCCAGTGCATCTCTTACATCCACCCTTGACTGGCTCCAGAGTCAGATCAGAGGCCTCTCACTGTTTGGAGGTAAGATTCTTGCTCTCAGCCTCAGTCAAACACTTCAGCTGCTTCCTTAAGGGTCATGCTCAGGACAACAGGAAAAGACAGAAACCACACAGTGCGAGGAGGAGGAGGAGCAGCGAGCTTCGTAAAGGATGCTAGTGTTTCCCGATGAGCCAGACTCTGCCCTAATAGCAGGAAAACAGCCACAGGTGACATCTAAGCAACTTGAAAGGCTGAGGCAGGAGGATTGCCGAGGCTGCAGTGTGAGTTAGAGACAATCCTTAGCAACTTGGCAAGCTTCTATCTCAAAATAAAAATAAAAAATAAAAAGGGGGCTGGAGAAAATGCCCATTAATCTTGTAACTTCAACACCTTCTTCTGGCACTACAGATAGACAGATAGACACAGACAGACAGACAGACAGACAGACACACACACACACACAATATTAAAAAGACTTATGAGTATCTTAGAGTACTTGCCTAGCATTAGTAAAACACTGGGCTGCAGCCTCTCTGTTCCGTAGGAAAGCCCATTGTTATGCACAGGTCTTTCTGTCTGTGTATGTGGGTATATAATCACATACGTTATTAAGATGCTACTATTATCTATAAAATAGAGCAGGAATCGGATGGTGGAGTGGGGGTTGGGGGATATCTTTGAGAGAGAGAGGATTGAAGCATCTGAGAGAAGGGTCCAAGATTAGAACACCTAGTGCAGAAAACCCAGGGAGAGAGGACCTCAGACATGCAGAATCACACTTAGGACACCGGTGTGTCTCCTCCCTCCATTCCTGGTCCACACTGGTGACTTAAAGTCAGGACTGGAGCTCTGGTCTATTAGACGGGTAAGTGCTCCCAAGCAAAGAAAGAAATCCAGGCCAGAATAACAGGTTCACTTTTCATCAGCATCAGCACCAGGAGTCATACTTAAACACAGAGGCTCCATTGTGGATTCTAATTGTGTGTGCATGCGTGTGTGTGTGTGTGAGTGTGTGTGTGTGTGTGTGTGTGTGTGTGTAGTCTGTGTATATGCATTTGTATGTGTATGCATGTACGTGTGTATGTGTTTGTGTGAGCATGTGAATGTGGTTTATGTGTGTGTGTGTGTGTGTGTGTGTGGTGTATGAGCATGTACACCCTCCATGGCACACATGTGGACAGCAACAACTCCCAGGAATCTACTCTCTGCTCCTGCTATGGTGTCCTGAGACCAAACTGCAGTCCTTGGGTTTACACAGCAAGCCTCTTTACTTCTCCCCACCCCCAGCCATCTTGCCGGCTCTTGGCTGTGGATTCTAGGTCAGAACTCCATCTACACAGAAAGCAGATCTAAAACATCCTAGGAGTTACTTTCTCCGTGGCCCAGTGGACATCTCAGAATTGTATGATTTCCTTCATGTTTTCTAGGAATGCCTTATACAGCTTTTATTTCTCAGAATAAGTCTGCGTCATCATTGACACAGATCAGACACACCTGGAGTATAATCTCAGAGTTTCGAGAGACATGGAATTCCATTTGGAATCTCTCCCTGCGCCAACTTCTCAGGCATCGTATTCAAACACACACACACACAGGCAAATGTAGATGCCTGTACAGTCACATGCATGTGTGCACAGGAGTACCCATCAGAGGTCTTTCTTTGTCACATCTTTGTGTCCCTAAGTGATACACAGTGGAGGGTCCCATGATTCCATATCAAAAGGGAGGAGCAAACCCTCTGCCTGTCACTCAGTTCTGTACCAGTTGTACTGTTATTTGACTGTCCAAACATTGTAAGAGTAAAGGTTGTTTGGCCTCACAGTTGCAGAGAGTTTCAGCCCATCATGATGGGAAGATGTGGCAACTCAGCTCATGGTGACAGGAGCAGACAGCATCTGGGGTTCAGTGGAGGTCCACCAGGAAGCAGAAAGCATGACCAAGCCAGGAAGGTTAGAACTTTCCAGCACACTCCCCACCCCGACTCCTCTAGCCTCCTTTGTCTTCAAAATAGCAACCCGAGCCGGAGACAGAGCGCTTAAAATATAAACCTCTAGGGAGATTTCAGATTTGAACTGCAACCAATGGTGATCCGGGCCCTCTCATGAAGCCTGAACTTTTAGGGTGTTCACTGCTAAAAGTAGGTGCTGAGTAGAAGGTGTAGGGACTGGGGAGACTTCTTGTTCAATAGGCTTGTCAGATATGCATGAGAACCTGAGTTTGTCACCCCACTGCTAGAGAGGATGAAATCGAGGAACCTTGGGACTTGCTGGCAGCCAGTCCAGCTAAACTGGTGCATTCTGCATTCACAAGAGACCTGCCTCAAAAACTAAGTGTTGCAGGATATTTGATCACACTGTGAACCCAGAGATTGTGTCATGTACTGAAAATATCTGTTGCTAGTTGTGGTGTGGCACAGCATAGACCTCCCTTCCCTCTAGTTGGAATACAGACGCACCCTTAGTACACACCTTTAATCCCAAACAATGAAGGTAAAGTTAGTTTGTAGATAGAAGCGCCCATGTTTTAAAAGTGGTATCAACTGAGTGGCAGACAAATTGACAAATGAGAGAAAGGTTTGACAGAATAGGACACGCCCAACTCTCACGAGAAGAGAGAGGAAAGGGGAGCTACTTAAAGGTTGTTACAGAGAGTGAAGAGGCAGTTTTACTGGGAGTTTAACGAGACAGGTTGAAGAGCGATCAAGCTAGACCCAGGTGAAGACAGAACGAGCCAGAAAATGAGAAGAAGCCAGAAGATTAGAACAGACTGCCAAAGTTATTAAGAGGCCAAGCAAAGCAACTCAGGAGAAGCTGAGAGAAAGAAACCAGATTGAGTCAGTCAGCTTGGAGAGGAGTTTTGGGCCAGAACAGCTGAGTTGAATAAGCCAGCCAGAGATCAGAAGGAACTAGGAAGGGGTGAGCTTATTCAGCAGTAAGTCTTAGAAGCTGAAAACATTCTAGGCCTCGATAAGATTGTAAGAAGCTAGAAGCTTCCAGGACTAGGCCCAGGTTAGCAGACAAAGGCGGTGAGCCTCCAGACAGTTACATCAGACTAACAGAAGTTAACTTTTACAACTAAGGTCACGAGCAATTGAAAAAGCTGCCCAACTTCAACCTCTGTCCAATATATGCACATGTACACGTCACCCAGATCTGAACACACACACAATAGATAGGTGATAGACAGGCAGACAGACGGACGGACAAACAGACAGACAGACGGACAGGTGGATAGATAGATGGATGTATTGATAGATGATAGATAGATAGATAGATAGATAGATAGATAGATAGATAGATAGAGGCTTGACTGAGAGAGAGTTCACCAGGCTTCAGCAGCTGTCTCTTAGGAGGAAAGAGATGCCATGTGGGTCACTGGGGCAGTGGCCAAGTGACATCTGCTGTTGACTGTGCTCAGCCAGGAGTATAGGCACACCCTAGTCAGTAACTCATTCAAACTCCCCGCCCTTTGATGCCAGCAACCCCAGACCATTCTATACATTTGAAGGCTGGATTTCTGGTACCTCAACATTTCAGGCTAAAATGTACCCATGAGGGGCTGAGCTCTGCAGTCAGAAGGACTTTGAAGTTCAACTTGTAGGATCTCCACCTCTGCATGTTGTTTAAATTCATTGTTTCCACTGTAGAGTTGGTGTTAATAATAGCTCCTTTATTGCAGTGCCTCTGAAACTTCTAATGCTGCGACCCTTTCAGTTCCTCATGTTTTGGTGACACCCTGCCTGCCCAACCGTTGTAACATTACTTTTTTTGCTACTTCATAGCAGTTATTTTGTGACTGTTACGAATTGTAGTATAAATATTTTTGGAGATAGAGGTTTGTCAGAGGGGGTCGAGACCCGCAGGTTGAGAACCACTGCTTTATTGGGGCCACGCCCACCCTACTGGGATTAGTTACCTGCGTAGCACGTACCCCTCTCTCCATCCTCAGCAAATGACCTCTGCGAGAGCAAAAAGGTGCCCAGTCAAGCACTCACTCCTCCCAAGCTTCTCTTGCAAGCAGCCACGCCCAAAGAACTTTAGATGACGTTATCTGGTGACGTTTCCGGGTTTGGGGTGGCGGGGAATAAAACTTTTCAAATGTGCCAACTGCTCTGAGACACTTGCATTTGCGCAAGTCACTCTTCTGCTGCCTGAATGTTAACATGATGGCCAGGGATACAGAGACACGCCCCCCACTTTGTAGCCATGAGGGAACCTCGAAATTAGAAGCAACACACTAAAGATTACAAAGCTGAAAGCTGGAAACATTCTGGGTAGCCGCGTCAACCTGAATCCCCCACGGCCGCTCTGTATGCACACAGCGCAAGAGAAAAGCGTCGTCTAGACTGTCTCGGCCGCTGGTATTTTGGGTTGCCGACAGCTGAGCACAGCTCCTTCTGATATGCTACCTTCTGGGTTTGTTGAAATAATTCCCCCACCCCCCAAAAGTATGTTCATACCTATGTTTTCACACCCCATAAGTTTGAAGGAGTTGTTGTTGTTATTAGATGCTCAGATACCCATACAGTTTCTATCTAAAGAGACTTACTAATAGTTCCTTTCTGGTAATAAATCAAGATCAGTGAGAACGGCCTCCCTCACTCCAGGATTCACAATAGAGAGCCATGCCCTGGTAGGCCTTGACACCAACTATCCCTAGGGCACCGGATTCCTGGTCTTGAAATCTCACCTTTATATCTCCCCTTCCCAAAAGGACAAAAAAGGGGGTGGGGTGGGGAATAGTGATTAAAAGTCTCCCTGAGTTGAGTGGAGTTTTCTCCTGGACAGTGGTGTGTGGATTACACTGAGAACTCTCACCTTCATTTGTAGCTATGGAGCTGTGTCTCGTAACGGTCACCAAAGCGAGAGCCTGCTTCTGTAATAGGCACGCCGGCATGCATCAGAGCGGGAGAGGAACACGTGTGGATTTAAACCACTCTCATTTAGGGATTTGTTTTTTAAAAAATTATTCATTATGATATTATTGTTGTTAGTGTGCGTGTATGTGTGTGTAGTATATGTGGTGTGTGTATATGCGTGTGTGTATGTGTGTGTAGTATGTGTGGAGTGTGTGGTGTGTGTGTAGTATGTGTGGTGTGTGTGTGTGTAGTATGTGTGTATAGTGTATGTGTGTGTATGTGTGTGTAGTATGTGTGGTGTATGTATGTCTGTGTGTGTATGTGTGTGTAGTATGTGTGTGTGTATAGTACGTGTGTGTAGTATATGCATGTGTGTGCATATATGTGTAGTATGTGTGTGTAGTGTATGTGTGTGTGTGTGCGTGTGAATGTGTGTGTAGTATGTGTGTGGTGTGTGTGTGTGCATGTGTGTGTAGTATGTGTGGTGTGTGTATGTGTGTGTGTAGTATGTGTGTGTAGTGTATGTGTGTGTGTGAATGTGTGTGTGTGTGTGTGCATGTATGTGTAGTATGTGTGGTGTGTGTATGTGTGTGTGTGTAGTATGTGTGTGTGTGAGCATAGGACAGAAAGCAGTTGCCTATTTCCATTTCTCAGATGTCATTAATATCAATGCACTGTTGGTTCCTTCTCATACCTACGAGTGTTTCTTGGGCACCTCCCACAGGCCAGGCAGTGCAGTGGCGCCTGTCTTACCTCAGCTAACCGTGTCCTGCCCTTTTCAGTTCACCTGCATGTGGATTTTGCAAAGAAAGTGCACAGCACTGTCCCAAGAGAAAAACCACACCCTCGCCGACAAAGGAGAGTGAAAGTGAATAGAAATTAAAGACCTGAATCAGCGCCTTCTCACTCTCCCGTCTCCCGAGGTGGGCACCCAGCAGAGGACACCCCTCCTCCATAGCCATCAAGGAGGTACATTCGGCAGCTGCTGGAGGTGTAGTTAGTTGTCTGCCAGAGCCATGGACATTCTTTCTCTTTCAGGAACCTTAAAGTGAGGAAAGACATGACCAAGAAACAGCACATCCACTCCTCCAGGAGGCCCCCGAGAATGAGCTCCAGCTTTTGGAAAATGACCAACAGCAAACCCTCTCCTTCATATTGCTGCCAGTTTTACTGTAACATCAGAGCTACATTCTAGAGCCTTAACTGCGGTGACTTCTACTGACTAATTAGAGAGTAACCCTGGACGGTCAGAGAAGACACAGGATTATTTCTGTGGAGGAGGAAGACTATAAACCTGAATTTTCCTAACAAGGTCAGTGGGCGGGGTGGCAAGACTTGAACTCAGATCTGCTTGACCCAACTCAGCTCCACGGTATCTTCTCCTTTGTTGCTATTGGTTCATCATGTCAGGGTGAGCCTGATTGGCCAGAC
This sequence comes from Grammomys surdaster, assembly GCF_004785775.1. Taxonomy (NCBI): domain Eukaryota; kingdom Metazoa; phylum Chordata; class Mammalia; order Rodentia; family Muridae; genus Grammomys; species Grammomys surdaster. The sequence continues at coordinate 1,897,255 of NW_021604602.1, read as the reverse complement.
AGGGCTTTCCATCTTTTCTCCAGAGAGATTCAATTCTTGTCATATGGTAGACAGAAAATCCCTCTCCCAAGAGTCCCTCAAGAGCTGGGGAGATGGCTCGGTGAGTGAGAGCACTCACTGAGCAAGAATGAGGTTCTGAGTTCAAATCCTGCATAAAAAGCTGTGTGAGTGTGTGTGTGAGAGTGTGTGTGCGTGTGTGTGTGTGTGTGTGTGTAGATGTGTATCCACAGCACTGGGAGTAGACAAGGTCCAATAAGCCCAGCCAAAGCTCAGGGAGCACCTTCAGGGAACATGGTGGGGAGTGACAGATGACAATCATAGACATCTCTGCCCTTCATTCGGGAGCATAGGCAGACGTACCTGCAGAAACACGTGTACAATGTGTTCCCATCCCCCCAACACACAGACAGAACTAAAAGCCATTGTCCTCCATTGTCACCGATGCCTCCCCCAAAGGCCTACACTGCAGCCGAGTTTCCGAGCATCTTTTGGGGTACCTGAGTTCATCTGTTAGCCGTTCCAAGGAAAGGAATCAGGAGAGGGCTCAGGACGAAAAGGGTTAAACATTTTACGATTCTTGCCGCATTTGTAGTAAATTGTGTAATAGTTTTCACGTCTTAATTACTTAAATTTTATATTGAGCCATAGTGATAATATCTCTCTTTTGTCTCCACACAGTTGTGTTTTATAATGGCTTTTATTAGAACCTACATGAATGGAATTTCAAATGAACACCTCGTTTCTGTTACTCGTGGGGTCTAGAAAAGAGAGCATGTCTCTGATGTTTGGCATGAAAAGTGCCTCCCTTTGTGTTTGGTGACATGAGCGAGTTGCATTAGGTGGGGACATGTTTGGAATGGAGTGGAAATTCGGGGGGGACTTCGAGCCTCTTTTTAAAATCTGCTTTTAGTGACTTCAGCAGTAAGGAAGAGTGGAGAATGTTCCGTGGATCCAGATAAACTCCCTCACAAGAATCACCTGACTGTCTCGAAAGGCAAGTGCTATTTCTTTTTCCACCTGAGATTTTCCTGTAGAAAAAAATTGGACGTGATCTTCACATCAGGATAGAGAGCTGCCAGAATAAGTGTCAAATTACAATATTGCATCTCATCTGCTAATGCAGGAACTACATTTTTTAAAAAAAAAAAAAATCCAAAAGTTCATTTTCTATACAGCAAATGCCACAAAGGTTTTTTTCCTGCTCTGGTTCCTCTGGAAAGCCTGTGAACTCTGAGCAAGGAGTTTGCAAAACTAACCAGAAATTCGTGTTCAAAGAGCTGTCTTGGGAGACTCAGTGCAGAGCTGGAAATGGCTTGTTGTTGTTTGGGTTTTTTTTTTTTTAAACCCAGCATAGTAAAATCTATAAATCAAAAAGTCTCTTGCATATAAAAGCTCAAATACAGAAGGAGGGGAAGAAACTCAACAAAAGACGTGGTGGGTACTTGTGAGTGAAGGCGAGGGAAATAGATGTGAAGAAATATTAGAAATGCATATCTAATACTGTTGTGTTTATTGTTTCATTTATAAAAGTCAACCAGCTAGAAACTGTGAATGAATAAACTCTCCTCCGGTGTAAGTTAGAGAGGGGGGAGGGGGAAGGTGCACACCGACTCTCCGTAGTCTGAAGGCAGCTCCTCTAGACAGTGAGAATTGTCCTAACACCCGTGCTCTTCCGGCTGGTCCCAAACCGGAGGAAGGCTACAGCCATGGTTCACAGTCCCTATGTGTCCCAATTCTGCAAGCACCACATACCCCTAAACACCTAATCTTCCAACCAGCTCAGAGTTGCTCCCTTGTGACATTGCTGAACCTCCCTGGGAATGACTTCCGGACCCCTGTTTTGTCTCTCAGTGTACTTAGATTCTCAGGACAGCATGGCTCCAGATCCCAAGCACACACTCTGTCCCTCCACACGCAACGCTTTCCGGCAGGGAAGGACCTTGTGTCATCTTGTTTACCAGCACCCAGTCCTTTGGTCTCTTGTACTGAGACCTTAACGCCAGTACTAGCATCAGGGAGCAGACGCTGATAGATGTAGGGTCCCCCGGTTTAGTGTTTGGGGGACCAGGTTTCAGAGGCTCACACCAGAAACAATAGTCCCACTATTTAAGAAAAGATAAGCTATCTCCCTCAAGAAATCTGCCCTTAAGGTACTTGAAATTCTAATTCAGTGAGTCATAGAACAAGTGATACGCTGTCATAAGGGAGTGACCACTGGGTTCTTTGTAGTCATCACAGGAGAGACTCAAAGGACTGAACTGGTGGGTGGAGCAGAGGTAAGATTATGAGGTACACAAACTTCTGAAGAAAGCTGCATTCTTCTCTCAAAAAAACCACTGCATTCTTATCCATGAGTCACCTCTTTCTAAGGGGGGTGGGGTGGGGAGATGGCCCCGTTGGTATAGTGCTTGCCTTCTGAGCATGAGGACCCCATGTTTGAACTCCAGAACCCAAGGGGAAGAATGGGCCAAGGATACACACTGTAATCCAGCCTTAGAGAAGTAGAGACAGGAAACCCCTTGGCTCACTGGCCAGCCAGCCCAGCCCACTTGGTGAAGTCCAGGTGAGGAAAAGGCTGGATCTCAAGAGAAAGGCATGTGGAGATCATAAGTCCGAAGGTTGTCCTCTGGTCTGCAAACACACACACACGCACACACACACACACACAGAGAGAGAGAGAGAGAGAGAGAGAGAGAGAGAGAGCTCATAAAAAACAGTATTTCATATGGAGAGAAAGAAAAGAAGAAGGGAAGAGCCAGGAAGAAAGAAAGAGATGAAGGAAGATTTAAAAAAATAAACAGGAAAGTGGGAGGGGGGGTGTCCACAAACATCACTCAGTCTGTCTTCTTTACAAGAATGTTTCCATGAGTTTTCAATTGTTAGCTGAAATTTATTCTCTCTCTCTCTCTCTCTCTCTCTCTCTCTCTCTCTCTCTCAATCTTTGATTCCCTTTACCCCGACCATCCCTGTCTCTAATCCCAGCAGCCCCCAGGATAGTGATGGCACAGATCATGGTTCATACCTCCCAGTTCCACGTAGCTACCTCCCAATTGAGTCTTCCCACACAAGTCATGTGAGATCCAAGACAGGGCTTTTCAGTGAGGAACCTTTGTGGGCAGCACTGCGGTTCTTAAAGGGTGTGCAGAACTCAAGCACAGAGTGACTGGTTTGTTCTGCCCTGGAAGGCCATCAGAGAGAGCTTCCTGGAAGAGGTAGTTTCAAGATGATCTTCAGAAGCCTTTTTTTAAATATCAAAGCTGTGAAATGGCTCTCGTGGCGCAGGACAGAATCATCAGTTACAGTCTACCACAGATGTTCTCTGCACAGGTGTGAGATATCAACGTGCTAGCGTCTCAAATCACCCCAGTCCCACAGACTGCCAAGTTGTGGATGTGAATCCTGCAGAAGCTGCCTGCGTGGTCTTCTTTTCAGGGTAGATTAAAAAAAAAACTCCCTCAGCATTCAAATCAGACTGACTCAGATTCATTGGGTTCAGGCAGGGGGGGAGAGATACTCCTGCACAACTCAACCCTGACATTCTCTCTTAAACCGCCCAGAATAAATGACAAAGAAGAGAAGTATGGGGACGCAATATGGCACCCCGACAGACACGCTCCATGGGTGAGCTGAAAGGAGAAGATTCAGGAGACCATACCTTTAATGGGTCATTGAAATTTTAATGAGAAATATCTCCTCCTTTATCTCTCCCAAAATGCATCCCTTCATTCCTGCATGCATTTGAGTGTTCATGTATCAATCAGTTCATTCATCCTGAGATCCCCTTTAAAGATCTGTTAACTTACAAGACAGGATGCTGTATAAACACAGTAGAAAGAATACTGCATTTCTTCCCAGGGGATCTCTCCAAGATCTCTTCTAAGTAGAAAATGTGTTGGTCTGAGTGTTCTGCAATCTTGGCTCAAGACCTGTTAGCTTTAATTGTCAACTCATCTAGATTTACTTGGAAAGATACTCTCAGTGATGGATTGTCTACATTGGTTGGCCTGTGGGCATGTCTATATAGTATGTCTATATAGTGTATATTCTCTTAATTGAGTTCACAGATGTGGGAAGACCCAGTCCACTATGGGTGGCTCCATTCCCTACACAGGGATCTTGAACTGTGTAAGAGTAGAGATGCCAAGCTGAGCCCACGCAAACAAGTGAACATGCGTGAATTCACTTCTCTTTGTTCTTGACCGTGGATATTCCATGACTAACTGGTTTGAGGTTCCTGTCCTTACTTCCCCACACTGATGAACTGTAACTTGGAGTTGTGAGCTGAAATAAGTACTTTCCCCCTCTCAGTTGTTTTTCATCAGGATGTTTTATTATAGCGACTGGAAACTGACCACAACTGACCAACAATAAGGAATGGCCACACAACTGCTCTCTATCCAGGGATAACGGACTCTGTGCACAAGACAGTCAGAAAGAGTAGGTGAGCTCATACTGTCCCCACTTTGTGACTCAAAATCCCCATTGATTGCACTATTAACCAAATGTGGTGGTCAATGTTCGACGTCCACATGATGTGATTTGGAATCACCTAGGAGACACACACTCCTAGACAAGTCAGTGAAGATGTTTCTAGAAGGTTTAACTGAACAGGAAACGCCCATCCTGAATGTGGGTGGCATCATGCTGTGGGCCAGGGATCTGGTTAAATAAAAGAGAAAGCGGAAAAAAGTCAGCAGAGCACTAATTTTCTCTTCTTCCTGACTGTCTGTGCAACGTGCATCACGGCAGCTGCTTCGTGCTACTGCTTCCTGCCATGTTTCCCTGCTGTAGCAGACTGTGTCTCTCAAACCGTAAGCCAAAACTAACCTCTTCTTCCCGAACTTGCTTTTCCCAAACCTCACAGCAATGGGAAACGGAACTGACATTCTGGGTGTTGATTTTCTGCTGTTACAGGTAGGCATGAGTCTATAGAAGTCTAGTCTTCTGCAGAGACGATTTCCTTTTCAGCCAACAGGGGGCGTCCCTATGTATGTGAGGAGACAGGAGTCAAGAGGTTGGTCTCACTTACACTATAATCAAAACTTAAGACTGTGGAGCCCAGGACAAGCTTCCTGGTCCCCTGTGGAGCACCAGTGTTCTTGATATCCTTGCCAAGCACCACCGGGAGCTTTCAGGGGACATGGTGGGTGGCTGGTACACTGGGAGTTCTCGTGCCCAGTTGCTGAAGTTGGCCCTGCTGTTCAGAGTCAGTCTGCAGGAGGTGGATGAGGCAGGGATGCTCAGTATGCAGCCCGTGCCCGGTCCTTTGTCTTCTGCTCTGCAATCCCATCATTCCAACACCTTTGTCTTACCCTCTGATATTCTCTGCTAGCCTCTGCTCCCCATCTCTCTTCTCCAGCCTGCTCTGCTTGCCCCGTTGGTTGTAGTGCTAACCTTTCTGGACTGTCTACTCCTTACAGGTCATGGTGTTGGGGGCTCTAGACACCTCTGTCCTGGAGCTCCCACAGGAAGGGGATAGTGGCGGTCTCACTGCCGTTAGACTAGAACTTCCCAGTGTCTAGGCTGCTCAAGGATGTAGCCTGGTGAACTAAAGCAGGCAGGCCCTGGACCTCAACGTCCAGATTGATTACTCTAGGCTGATACCACCCTCCCAGCCTTTTCCTCCCAATAATTCTTTCTTTGTGTTTCTACTTCCATCTCTTCTGTACACACACACACACACACACACACACAAGGGGGGCTGGGGAGGGTAAGAAAATAGAGTGGGACACTACCCAGCCTGTCTTGCAGATTGGATGGTATCTCTTTTTTAACCCTCATCCTCAATCCCAGCATGTCTAGAACGAGGGTACCACATCCTCTTAGATACGGTCCTCGGTTACTTTTCAGTTCAACTTGCCTAGCATAGATGAGGCTCTGGATTCTGCCCCCACCCCAATCCCCAAGCCTTCTCTCTAAAAAGAGCAGAGACATTTTCTTCAAATCTTTATTTCCACTTCTATTCCTTCCATCCTGGTTTCTTCCTTTAGAAGCTAAATTGATTCTGTTTTTCTGCTGCTACATTCATCATGCTCTGTCATGACACACACCTTTTCCTTTACATCTTCATTCCAGGCCTGTCCTCAGATATGTCCTCCACCTCACTGGTTCAAGTTTCTTTCTGGCCACTTTGCTCTTTTCTTCCCACATGTCTAGGTCTACTGTGCTGTTCTGTGTTGTGTCCCTATGCTGTTTCTGACCTTTAGCTCTCCTGTGTATGCCTTGCTGGGATCTCGGCAGCCTGCTTTTCTTTCTAAAGAGGCTTTCGTTCTGCTTCCTGAGAACGTCTCTCCTCTGCGATCTTAAAGATATTTCAGAAACAAGACAGTTACTGTGGATACGCTAAGGTGGCAAAGAGAACCTTCTGTTGTGTATTCTGCCCACATATGTGTTGTGTGTATGTCTGTGGTAATGTGCATGAACACTCATATGTGTGTGCATGTGAGCGTCTGGGTACATATCTGTGTATGTGTCAATGTGCTTGTGGATATGTGTGCATATGTATACATACATGTTTATGTGAGCATGCATGTGTGTGAATATGCACATGTGCATGTATATGGATATGCAAGCACATGTGTATGTATATGTTCACATGTGTATACATTTCTATGTGGATATGGGTTCCTATGCATGTATATATGTGTATGGTATGGTGAAAAGTGTGTGTGTGTGTGTGTGTGTGTGTGTGTTACAGAATGGGAAGAAACAGAGAAGCAGAATGACTTTCTAAAGAGTAAGACTCTGGAGAATCCTGCCTGGTAGAGCCAGGTTCTGGGTGACAGTCTTGTCCTTGTTACTACCCACACCCAGGGTGCCTGCACCCTAGTCTTCTGGCTGGCTTGTTCTGCAGAAGGGAGAGCACAGCAGGGAGGCAGCGGGTGGTTTCACAGGAAGCTTGGCACCAGGCCGCTAAGCTCAGTGCCAGGAGTTGAGATGTCAAGGTTTAGGAACTAAAAATACAAAGTGGATCTGCCAGGGGAGGACACACAGGGGCCATTCTTACTGCAAAGGAACCTGTCGGATGAAATGGGGCCAAAGTACCCATAGTCCCAGAGGTGCTGGGGCAAGTGTGTGCTGGGGCAAGTGTGTGCTGTGCCTAGTCTAGCCTTCACTGCACTCCCTAACGGGGCTGGGAAGGAAGGGCCAGTTCTCCTCTGACGCCCGGGACCTCACTCCAGGATGCTCAAAGGTTACATGGAAGACCTTGGTCGTGTGTTTTCCAGGCATGAGTCAGAGCAGTTTTGTTCATGTTAGCTGTCACAAGCCACAGAGAAATCAATATGACTCCCATTGTTCTCTCTGAGTCACCACCAAGATTTGAGGTGTATCAGAAAGCTTGTCAGAAATGAAATGCCCATGGGGTGTGACAGCCAGGTTGCTCTACAGTGGAATTTCAGCATCCCACTCCCACACCCCTCAGCCAGCTTCCGGGTCCTCTATGTCATGCAGAAATCATCCCTGGCTCCTGCAGGAGGAAACAGCAGCTTATTCCAAGAATGGTCAATTGTGACGAGTCACCACGCTTCTGTCAAGGGTTCGTAAGAATTTTAAGCATCACCAGCCAACCAGATGCCTAGGGAGCCGAGGTGAATCCTGTACTTCCCACAGTCGGATACAATGACCATCCGCTATGAGGGAATGCCCAGTGCCAGCCAACAATGTTCTGAGATGTCTCCACAAGTGACATACGTTCATCTCTGAGAGCTAAAGTCAGTCTCAATTTCCAGATGAGCGGGCAGAGATTCAGAAAGGCGGCTTAGCTTTCTAAAGTTTCTGAAGCCGCGAGGGCAGCCGGGTTCAAATCAGGGTGGATCACACCTGTGCCAAGCATATTGGTTACGGTTCTCACCGGTGTGGCCAAATTCCTGACGAAGCAAGTGAAGAGAGAAAGGGTTCTTTTTGGCACACAGTTTGAGGGCGTTCGTGGCAGCTATGTGTATGTGAGGGCACACAGGTCGTCGTGGTGGAGACAGAGCAGTGCAGGAGCATACAGCAGCTGGTCCCATTGCATCCGATCAGGAAGAAGAGAGACGTGAGTTATAGGAAGTTACTGTTCATCTCTCTTTCTCCTTTTATTCAGTTCAATCCCCAACTTCCCCCCCCCCAGTCCTTCGGAAGGTGCTACCCACCGTCAGGGTGGATCTTCCCTCCCCAGATAAACCTCTCTGCAAACCCCTTCCCAGATGTGCCCAGAGGAATCTCCCAAACGATGCCAACTTCTGTCAAGAAGCAATCATGATTAGTCAACCACCATACCAAGTGTGTCTCGAAGCTCCAGTCCCCTCTCAGGTAACAGGTGAACAGAGATGTGCACACGCCCTACGTGAGCCGCTGAGCCTGCAGTCAGCAGCCGCAGAGGCTCATGGGATGCTGAAGTCAGCCTTGAGTGCTGGGACCAGACATGAGAGCCTCGGACAGAGGCTGAGGGTCCCTGATCCTCCTCTGTCTCTACTGCACAGTGAAGACAAATGGAGCCCCTCTCCACTCAGTTTGAAGCCTCGCCTATTAGCGTTATTCAGAGCCTTTATGTGTTTGAAAATATTCCTCTTCATTATTCATATTGTGCCACAAGAATGATATATTTGAAGAAATTATCATGAATAAAGTGGCCAATTTAGCAGGGAGATTTACCAAGAAAATACTCAGTAAAAAAAAAAAAAATAGTCAGCTACATTCTCTGAGAGAGGAAGTGAAAACGCAGTTCGGATCTTCATAGTTTGAGAACAATGTGCGTGGCGGGGGGACCCTGCTCAATAATGTTTCCTACAATAATTCTCAGGCAAGAGGGAAAAATTATTTCCAATAATGATAAAAGAGGAAATAAAGTGGTCTCGAGCCTAATCAAGCCTAGTTACAGGGAGGAAAAAAAAATCACTCTCTTCTTGGATGATTCTAAAGGAGTTTGGGGGAGGGCGGGCACGTGTGTACATTAAAAATAGAATTGCTAATAATCCTGTAAGCCAGTGTTCCGGGTTTGGGAGGCCAGATGGCAAGGCTGGAAGAGCTGGAGTCAGAAGCCCCTTTCAAATCAGCAGCATGCTCCCTCTGCCTTCCAGGGAAGGGGTACAGTGAGCGTTCCTGACTCCCGCTCCTCATCCATCACTGGGGGTGGGGTGGGTTGGCTTACAGAGGTCCTGGAGGTGGGGCGGGGCTTACAGAGACACTTGGGCGAGGCTTACAGAGATACTCGGGGGCGGGGCTTACAGAGCCAGTCCGGTTGTCCATAAGCATTCTTCTCACCAGCATGGGGAGGCGGCAGAAGTGAAAGGCTGACACGCCCGGAAGCCTGGGTTTGTGGTTCCTGCCAAGTGCCTGGCTTCTCGCTGCCAACCTGGAATCACTGTAGGTAGGAACCAGCGTCAAGAGACAGTGCTTCATCCCAGTACTTGAGGGACAACCTACTCCAGGCAGTTTCCCTGAGCCCACCTTCCCTAGTCTCAGTGCCTGCTTTTAAGAATCAGGACCGTCTACCTCTCTTGGATAGCTTTCTCTGTCAACTTGACACATGTAGATTTATCTGGAGAGATAATCTCACATGACTATCTAGATCAGACTGGTCTATGGACAGGTCTATGGGAGATCATCTCAACGGTTATTTGATATAGGAGGGCCCAGCCCACTATGGGCAGCACTATTCCCTAGGCAGGTGGTTCTGGTCTGTATAAAAAGGCAAGCTGAGCCAAATCTGCCTGCTACACAGCGAGTAGCATCCTCCACAGTTCACACAACACTCCTTGACTGTGAAGTGAGCTCCTTGGTCAGGCAGTGCTGTGTGAAAAGACCATAATTAGAGGTGGTGGTGGTGGTGGTGTTGGAGACAGGGTTTCTCTGTGTAGCCCTGGCTGTCCTGGAACTCACTCTGTAGACCAAGCTGGCCTCGAACTCAGAAATCCACCTGCCTCTGCCTCCCAAGTGCTAGGATTAAAGACCTGCGCCACCACCACCCGGCTAGAGTTTTATTCCAAAGAAATCCTTTCCTGCTCTAAGTCATTTTTGGGCCAGGGTGTTTTGTCACAGTAGAAACCAAACTAAACCACTACCCAAGTCTGCACTGCCTTTCTCATAAAGTTCCAGATTCTCAAAATTGCCACATGGAGGAAGGTGTCTCCACAGAAACACTATTATACACTGCTGGGTGGCCTGGAAGTATCCCATGGGGACTCTGACATCAGCATTCCAACTAACCTAGCAAGACTTGGACTGGGGGTTGGGGGTGGGGACGCAGGAATAAAGCTGTCACCTTGCTGGGGGCCAGGCACACGAAGACACTGTTATCTTCCCTGCTGTAAGAAGTCCTCTAGCCATAGAATAAGAAAGCAGTGCATTAATACAGAGTTAGGCCACGCCTTCCTCAGTGTAGATAAACCATTGAGAGCAAGTGTCAGTAAAGAGACACAGCGTGATGGTCGGTCAAACACAAGTCTTCTTCTCACAGGAGGCAGCCTACCGTCAAAGGCTGATGAGCTGCACACATCAACACCCAGGGACGTGTGTACTGTGTCCGTACAGTGCAACGGACGCTCCACTGATGCCCTTGGCAGCATCGGTTTCATCCTTATCCTCGTGATACACATGACGAAAGTGAGTCTTGGTGATGTCACCTCTGAGACCGGTAACCAGAGACGTGACCCTCACATTCACAACCCAAACAGCACCGCCCCCTCACCTGGTCACAGAAAGTGCAAGGTAACAAGAGGTAGTGGGGGCAGGGCATAGAGCAATAGCTAAGTAAATAACTGCAGAACAAGGCCCAAGGTTGCCTGCTGGCCTCCACACATGTGTGTGTGACACTCACACACTCACACGAACACACACACATACACACACGCATGCACGCACGTCCAGAAAGAGAGAGACAGAAGACGGACATAGAAAAAAAAAGAGACAGAAAGACAGAGACAGAGACGGTGGGGGTGAGAAGTCATACAAATTGTCCTTTAGAGGGGCCTAGGTCCCTGAAAACAAAAGGCAGAGACAGCCTGGCCATGGGAGAGAAGAAGGTTCCAGAAGGCAGAGGGGCCTTCATGTCTAGTAAGAGTTTGGGCCTGACTCCAAAAACATCAAAGAACCTGAAAATCAATTTAAGAACCAGACAAGGCTCAGATAATTGTGCTCCCTTCCTGCAAACGACGGTGGGGCTTCCACTCCAAGCTGGAACCACTCCACTGAGAAGTTCAGCCTCCTCAAGAGTGGCTTTCTCGCCACGACTCAGATTTATTTAAGTTCCACCATTAAAATGCAAGCCGGAATCCACGCGCCATCTCCATAGCAATGAGCGTCCTCAAAACCCAGCGCCAGTTTTAATGATTAAATTATCTTTATTTTCAGTTCCTATATCTCCATATTTCCCCACACTTTAGTACATGTTCACGAATTCAAGGCTTCTCCAAATCCCAGTGAGGAGCATGTCTCCCTAGAGTGGTCCTTCCCAGCTAGGAGCAGCCTCTGGTAGGGACATCACTTTAAACACCATCGTGGTGACAGTGCTGAGGTGCCACTCGTAACAGGTATAAGGCACAACTTACAATCCTCAAGTATCGAAAGAGACTGTCTGAAGTCTACAGAAGCTCTAGCTAATGATTCTGGGACAAGAAGAAGAAGACGAGAATTTGGAATCAATGTCAAGTTAGTTGTTTAATATTCTGAAAAGCATAGGAGGAAATGATATGGTCTTGGCCTCCTGTGTGGATGAGCATGAGTGTGTATTTGCACACTTCTGTAGGTGAGCATGGGGGTCAGAGGTCACCCTCGGGTGTCACGAGCCATCCATCTTGCTTGTTGAGACAAGGTCTCCATCTGGAACCTAGAACTCACCAAGAAGGAAGTTGTCCAATTGAATTTAATTATCAACATGACGCAGTTTAGAGTCAACCAAGAGGACTTAGAACCTCAAGTGAGAGATTCCCAGGTCAGTCTGGCCTATAGGCATGTGTAGGGATGACTGTCTTGACTACTTACAGATGCAGGAAGGCCAAGCACACTGTGGGCGACACCATCCCTACTAAGGCTTAGTGGCGCAACTCTATCAGCTAAGCCCAGCCAGAATGATAGTTGAGCATAAACCCATGAGTGAGTTTCCCAGCAAGCAGCAGCCCACCACGAGTTCTTGACCTAACTTTCCCTGGTGGCTAACTGTTGGTTCTTTTCTTCCCTGTGTTGTTTCTGATACTGTCTCAAAGGTACAAAGGGAAGAATTGAGAAGGGAAGATATATTCCCAGGAGTCTGACCCACCTATCCTCTCCACGGTGACTGGCTGGGGATGGAAACTAGCCTTGTTTATGGATCCCATGGGACAGGTGGCAGCAGGGGCCAAACACAGTGATTGATCAAATAGTGATTCATTCGATCTGTATGTGCTGAACTTCCCTAAGTGAGGAAGAGAAGATAATTCAGGCTATGAGCGGTTGGGTTAACCCCAACCCCAGAAATGGTCAAAGCATCCACAGGAGACTGTATACAAAACTACCCTTGACCAAGGTTGCTACACACTACCTACCATTTGTACAGACTGTGTGGAGCTTAAAGACCTCAGATTTGGTGTCTGTAGAAACCAAGCAGCAGCTAAGACACCTTGTACAGTGACGGGACCCCAGGCAGCAAGGCTGAGATTCAAATCTTAGTAGCTGGGGTTCTTTAGCACTTCGTACACAAAATCTGTCATGTTTCATACACTGTATCCTAGATACCCATTGATTAGGAACAACAGAAAATAATAAAAAAAGTCAGGTAAATTACTATCTGCAACTGGTGGGAGATCAAGAAAGTTTTATCTAAGCAGGCTATCAAGTCACAGGGTATTGAGGGGTGAGTAGGAGTTGGTCCTGGAAAAACATGGAAGACATGGAATTCGATATTGGAAGAAGAACATTGTTTGTGACGCATGGATCAAGTGAAAAGATTAGGGACCAGAGCAAAGAAGAGCTTTGTGAACTGTAGGCAGGCTGAGAAAGGCCTGGAACAGAGTGGTAGGAATCCAGTGGTCCCTCTGTCATTCCTGAGAAATGGAGACAGCCTGCTGTTTCCCTTCGCCTCCTTCACTCTCCTGTCAATTCTCATGGAGCTCCTGTAAGCAGTGGCCTGAGGTGGGGAGCACTAACATGAGCTGGGGACCACTTATGTGAGCTAGGGATCACTAGAGTAAGCTGGGGAGCACTGGAGTAAGCTGCAGAGCACTGATGTGAGCTGGGGAACACTGGCATGAGCTGAGGAGCACTAGAGTGAGCTGGGGAGCACTGGCATGAGCTGGGGAGCACTAGAGTGAGCTGGGGAGCACTGGCATGAGCTGAGGAGCACTGGCGTGAGCTGAGGAGCACTAGAGTGAGCTGGGGAGCACTGGCATGAGCTGAGGAGCACTAGAGTAAGCTAGGGAGCACTGGCATGAGCTGGGGAGCACTGATGTGAGCTGGGGAGCACTAGAGTGATCTGGGAGCACCGGCAGCTCAGATGCACTCCGTAAACCAGCACCTTGGACCTGTGCAGGCTGTAAATGCAGAATGCCTCAGCCATAGCCTAGCCAGGTGGCAAAGGCCCCTGCCAGACAGCGGGACTGAGGTGAAGTAAGTGGACTTGAGATGGAGAGGGCTGGCCTCACCATCGGCGATCACCAGGAAAGCCCAGCTGCTCAGATGATCTGTGCACGAGTTCACGGGTCCTGAAATAGCGCGGTGTCATCCCTCTGCAAGGTTATTTTTAAAATGTACTCATCGGATGCATTTATACCCCGTGTCTTCCAATTTAAAAAGAAAAAAAAAAAGGAATCAGGCAGCTAAAATGGCCAACGTGAAACAGGATTAATAGAGCAGCACTTGAAATAAGAAAATGCGGTTTTTAGCGAGCAAGTGGCGGAGGCACCATTGCCACAACTTAGTTTTGAGCCGGGTTCTGAGTTTCCAAGTAGCCGAAGCAAAAATGGGATTCAGCGTGACGTAGCTGATAGAATCAGAAAGTGGCGAGCTGTCTCGGCGCCTTGAGGAAGACAGACACGTTCCTTCTTCTAAACGCAGGACGCCGCCGCTCTTGTTAGAGACTTATTAAGAAACAGAACCTGCACAGCGTCAGAAAATCTAAAAAGTAAAACATAGAGACTTGATGTTTACAACGGGTGCAAAAAAAGGAGTGTGGTCCGTCCGTGGGGCTCCTCTGGGATCCCCAGATCCAGGCGTGTCTCTGGTTGTTAAACGCCAAGCTGTCTTCCACTCCAGAGAAGGTGGATGCTGGGTCCCGGGAGGAGGAAAAAGGTCACAGAGTGGTGACATCAGAAACAAGAGACATGTCCTGAAGATTAGGATTGGACTAGAGTCCAGATGGTCTGTCCAGTGCCTGCTCCACAGAGAGCACCTATAGGCAGCCAGGGTACTTAAGTCAAAATCCCTAAAGGACAGCAGGGCAGGGTGGACCTCAGTCCTGGCTCTGAGTAACTTGCTGAGCTACCTCACAAGTGTCTTGACCTTTCTAGACTTCTTCCCTTCTGATAAGAAAGAGTGGTGTGGGCACTCTAGTCTCTCTGGCTGTCACTGAATTGTTTCCACTGTAATTATGTAGCCCCTGTTCCCACCAAGAGGTTCCCTAAATGCCACACCTCCACTGATATTTGCTATTGCCAGATTTAATCTTTGTCAGTCTGACAGACGTGAAGTGGTATCTCATTCGAAATTGAATGGGAGACTAGGGAACACCTACTGTGTGCCAAGGGCTACATGTACCTGATCTCAGCTAATTACATGTTGAAGCCACGTATGTGTGCCTCACATATGTGAACCTTCAGTCCTGCCTGCCAGACCCCATGATGCCTCCTCCCATGTGGTCCTCTCAGTCAGAGTCTGGTGGTTAGAAAGCACCTCAGGTGGTCTGAAGGGACCTGGTTCATTGGCCTGCAGTGACTGTCTCTTAGTTCTTAGTATACAGCCAGAACCAAATTACTGACAGCTGAGAGAGAGATCCCTCCTCAGGACTAGATGCCAGAATTGCGGTGTCATCATGTGAGGTGACATTCAATGGTGAATCACCCATGATTGTGTGTGTGTGTGTGTGTGTGTGTGTGTGTGTGTGTGTGTGTAAGACTGTGTTTTCATTCATGAACCTTCCCGGGGTAGATTTCCTTTCTGCACTACAACATCTAATACCAGAAGTCCCATGTCTTGAGGAAGTGGGTATGGGTTTGAAGAGATATGCAGGAGTAGGGTGAACCCCACAGTCTTTAGCACAAAGGCCCCTATTGCCAGGACATACTGACATCCTGTTTATTGACCACCAAGGCAAAGCTACTACCCGGGTTGGATAAATGACATCCCAGTTTTCGTATAAGACAAGGGAATACATCCTGAGGCCAAACCTATCTTCTTTTCTTTTCCTTCCTCTGTTTTCTTTCTAGTCAGGCAACTTTAATATTTATTAACCATTAAGACACATTTTAATAATGGTTTTATTTTTTACTGTGTGTGTGTGTGTGCGCGGGGTATGAGGACACATGAATGCAGGTGCCACAGGAGAGGCCAGAGCAAGCATGTTAGATTCCACTGGAGTTGGAGTTATAGGCAGTTGTGATCTTTTCAGTGCTAGGAACTGAACTCAGGCTAGCTGGCTCTTTCTAGTCTCAATTCTGATGACACAAAGTGTAGCCATATGAAATTTTATTGTTGAGAAAGTTTTTATCTATCTAGGTACTGCTGAAAGCTGAGCAGAGGGAGATAGTGTGTGTGTGTGTGTGTGTGTGTGTGTGTGTGTTTTATAATATGTACACACATGTGCATATTTGCTAGTATGAATTTTTTATAGTTTTTCAAAATTCCTCGAGAATTTCAAACAATATATTTCAGTCACATGGCTTTTTGAGATTGTTTAGTTGACAGTGCCAGGAAAAAAGAAAATAAGGAAAGAATTTGCAAATGAAATTTTGGAAGAGATAAAATATGAGCAGGGGACGGTTCCACAGCCATCTAGAAAGATCCAAACACTGACTCAGCAGGTTTCTACTGCCCGGCCACCAGTAAAGGCCAAAAGAAACAAGAGGCAGAAGACGCAATGCTCCCCAATGTTAGGGTCCCAGGATCCCAGCTTTACCTGAGTCACTGCTCCCTGAGCCTGTCAGGCTCTGATATAACCTCCCACCTGTGCTCTGAGTGTAGGGAACCAGGCACCTTCTACAGAGCCAGCAGTAAACCACATCACAGGGAGACGCTCTGAGGGAGGGCACAGCCTGCATCTCCCTCCCTCCTTGCAAGGCCAAACCAGGCAGAGTATCCAACTTGTAATAAGGGCTCAGTAAATCTTCAGAGTCCCAACCAGGAATGAGGAAATGCCGGCTCCGAGGCCTGAGATGTTTCAGTGATAAGGAGAAATAAATGGGCTTTTCAAAGACCACAGACACAATTCTCTAGTAAATTTACTTTAAAGCGTAGGAAGAAAAAAATAGGAAAAGGAAAAAAAAAAGGCCCCTCTCCAACAAATATCAAATACCGCGGAGGGAAGAGATAAGGCTTAAACCAGAATGGATTCAGGCTTATATTTATGTAGAGAAGTAATCAGGCCATCAAAGCGTAGGAAGGAAGTGGAAGGGTGCTAAGACAAATGAATTTTAAAAGCACACAATAGCAGCCCCCGATTTGCTTTCCTGGGCAATGAAGTATTTCAGAAGATTAAAAATGGTTATGTAACTTCCAGAATCCACATTGTCAAAAAGATTTGTAACTCAATGTTTTCCGACCCAGGTACCAAATGAAAGAGTTTTTCATCTAGGTTTTTTGATCCTGGCAATTTTTTTTAAAGATATAAAATATATTGAAATATTTAAATTGCTTGTCAAATGTAAACTTGCCTGTGTCCTGACACTTTTAAAATATAACTCGGCTTCAAACATCACTTTCTCCTACTAGGGTTTTTAAAATTGTTTTATAACGCATTAATAGTGGAGATCAGAATCCAAAAGGCTGGTATTTGTAAATTCACATTTTTTTCCCCTCATCCCCTGTAATTTTCAGAATGTAATTCTGCCCCCAGCTGGTTAAAACATCTCTGACATCAGAAAGAAAAGAGCAACTTCTCAAGGTCTTCATGAGCACTGGAAGGACAGGGGTTCGCGTTTTTGCAAAATGACAGGGACATTGGGGGATGAGACATTCCCTCAAGCCCCACTCACACCAGTATAGATTTTATGTGTCTGTTGAAGCAAATGAGCAGTTTTTCTCGTTGTACAATCAAGGCATCCTGAATGGGGGCCGTGCATTTCAGGGAGGCCCTGGCTGTGTTCCTCTCAGGAATGCCACCAATAACAAGCTATCGATTGCCTAGCTGCGACGCTGGCCGTCCACAGAGGTCAGCCTATGCAGAGTGTTGATAATGACGGTTACCTTCATCATATGCATCCCAAGATCGGGTTTGTTTTCTTAATGTGTGCCTGTTCTATTAAATCTGTTAAGATTTATTCCTACATGGCCATATCTCTCCCAAGACTATGGTATACACATCTTCAATACTGCATGAGGCGCTGGTGCTCTCTCTCTCTCTCTCTCTCTCTCTCTTTCTTTCCACATCTTCAGCACAGGTTCAGCAGGGAGCTAGATACTCAGCTGTGACCATGGGGACAGTAGGCTTGGGTATTTATGGAGACTCTGTCTTTGGGCCCCCTCCATGGTCAGCAGTGTTTGCACAGACAGTGTAGACAGGAGGGCCCCTATTTTGACAATGGACAAAATATTGTCGCTGTAGACACTTCAGGAACAAACTGAAGCTGAGTTCTAGACTGACAACATTCCCGCTCCAAAGAACAGACTGAAAGGAAGGTCATAACTGGAGAAAGGGGGGTGGCTCACAAGAACTGCAGTAACCTTGTGGGGCGGGGGGGGGGGGGGGCAGACCGTCAATTACCTCCTTGTTCCTAATTCTGCAAGTACCCGGCAGCACCTCCAGGGCATCAGAAACCTTAGCATGGATAGGAGGTGGACCTGAGACAGGAAGGTTAGGCTCTGACTTCCTCTGTCAGTTCCTAGGGATAACTATGAAAAATCCTCAGGTCCTCAGGACTTCAACCCTCGACTTTGGGTCAATATTTTGAAAAGGGTTCTGAAAGTGCCCGGGCAATCCTTCACTCTCAAGGGAGATGCTCCCAGTCCGCTCACAAAAGAGAAATCTCTCATCTCCCAGTGTTTATACTTCCTGTAATAGGGAAGACAGAATCAACAGCTTAGGTTTCCTGGCCAACTGGCCAAGTCGAGGCTATCACGTAAAGAAGACATAAAACCAGACCGGGGGCAGGGGTGAGGGTCGGGGAATGTCCCTTTAAAACAAGAGCAATGGCATCACCTATAAACCCAGCCCTTGGGTGGATAAGGCAGGGGGATTATGCATTTGAGGCCAGCCTAGGATGCAAAGGGGCATCCCATCTGAAAAAGTAGAAGCTAAAACTAAACTAAATAAAAGTCTTCAGGATCTGGGGAAGACTCAGTAGGTGAAACGCAACCCCTCAAGCATGAGGACCTCTGTGGGCACAGATCCCCAGGAACAGCATATAAGCACCATGCATGCGTCTATAACCTGAGACCCCAGAGCCCACCAGCCAGCCTATCTAGCCCATCACGGAGCTCCAGATTCACAGAGAGACCTTGTCTCAAGAAAATAGGGTGATAAGAAATACAGGAAGACATCGGATGCCCACTTCTCGTCTCCCTGGGCCTGCATACACATGGATGCTTAACCACATACAAACAAACAAACAAAACCCTTATATCTTCATTAACAAAATTTAAAACATAATGGCCAAGATGTTTTCAGCCAGGGCTGCACATAAGAAGAATGAAAATCCTTTTTTGGAAATAACAAGTCAAACATGCGATGTTCCATCACCCCCATCGTCGAATCAAGTGCCAGGGCTCGCTCCAAAAACTATACTTAGTTTGAAAGGTGAATGAAATAAGTTCTGGCTGGGTTTGCCTGTCGACTGTGATCTGCCAGCTGTTGGTGTAATAAGGGGGAGCCTCGGGCAGCCTCCCTGTCCCTGTCCATCTCTGTCTGTCCCCTGAGGTCCTCAGGTCTCAGAATCAAGCTGTTTGTGTACCTTCTGCTCTGGTCTTAGAGCCTAAAACCCACCTCCCAGCTCATGCACTGGGGCTCAGTCTCCAGTTCAAAGTCACCATGAGACAGAGACGTGAGGGAGATGAGGCCCTTGAGGACTGGATTAGTGCCCTTATGAAATGAGGCCTGAGAAGGAGCTCACTTGTCCCTGCGGTCACCAGAGGACACCTTAGAAAATAGCATCTAAGCAAAAGACCACTCCTCAGCAGGACTGAGGCTGCTGGTGCATTGTCCTCCAGATCTGTGATCTCTTCTGTTTGTCGGTTACTTGGTCTGTACATATTTGTTCTTGTTCTACCTGCCAGAGTCAATGAGACCTTGTTTCTCTGTCACGTCTTCCAAGAGGGCTTCTTGGATTTTGCCTTACCTAGAGAAGAATGAGGAGCCACAGCTACTGGTGACAAAGACTCCTAGAAAACAGGAAACCATGGACTCCTGGAGGGTAGGCCTGAGCTTTTTTTTTTTTTTTTTTCAGCTTATTTGGTAGATGTAGTCTAAGTATCTGCAGAGCTAAACAAGGTCTTTGGAAATAAAGGAAGTAGGGGATGAGGCCTGGACAAAGTCAGAAGCCAACCTCTCTCTCTCTCTCTCTCTCTCTCTCTCTCTCTCTCTGACTTTCTTCTCCTCCTACTCATCCTCTCCCCCCGCCTCTCTCTCTCTCTCTCTCTCTCTCTCTCTCTCTCTCTCTCTCTCTCTCTCCTGAGTAGGAACTGTGGTGAGGGGCGGCAGTGAGTACCAGCCATCTCAGTGAGCACAGCTAGCAAGACTTCCCATTGTCATCTCAATGAATCAACACAGAAAATGTAAGGGCTACTGCCCCCTGCCCACTACACAGATGGGAAAGACTGAGGGGAAAGGCTTGGGCAACATCACAGGATACGAACTCAAAATACTAAATATCTATAGTTATCCTATACATCAACAATGAACTCATGGGCAAAAAAGTCCAGAGCACAGTTCCATTAATAATAGGCTGAAGACTGACCTAGAAAGAAAACTAATCAAGGAGGTACAAGATATTCATGATGGAAGTCATGAAACATGGCAACCCATGTTCATAGACAGGGAAAAAATTACTATAGACATGGTCATGTTACCAAAGACTAGCTACAGATCCGGTGCAATTCCTATCCGATACCATTCTCCACAGACTGAGAAACAAACAATCCTAAAATTCACATGGAAACACAAAACACCCCAAAGAGCTAAAGCAATCCTGAAGGAGAACCCTGATGGACACATCATACTGCTCTCAAATTACACTACAGAGCCATAGTGACAAAGGTAGTGTGTGTGTGTGTGTGTGTGTGTGTGTGTGTGTGTGTATTAGTGCCATAAAAACATGGCATTTAAGCTCTTTCTGAATGCACCAAACAAACACCTTCTTGGATCTTTGCACTGGCTCTTTCCTCTGCCAGGAACCCCTTGTACAATTATCAACAGGCTTGGTGCTATTTCTTTTTTAACTCTATTCAAATATCACCATAGTCAATAAGCCCCCAGGAGAGGACCAGCTCTATCCTCACGGTTCTCCTTGTCTACATTGCTGGCTCCACTGTTCTGATAACACTTTGCAATCCTACTGTGTGTCAGCTTGTTCCTTAAGAGCCTCTCTCTCCCCCAGGGAAGAGAGGTCTGGGAAAGTGTCTGTTGGCCACCATTTGTGTACTGCTCAGGACATTCTCAGCTATACGGATGCAGAAAGAGAAAAAGGAGAAAGAGAGAAAGGAAATGGGGAAAAAAAGAGAGGAAAGTAGGAAGGAAGGGTGGGAGGGAGGGAAGGAGGGAGGGGAGGGTGGGAGGGAAGGAGAGGAGGGAGGGGAAGAGAGAGAGGCAGGAGAACAAGCAAGCGCAGCTGCCCTACTGCTGCAGCTTAGCTAAAATCCTAAAGCTAACTTCAGAACATTCTAACTTTTGCTTTACGCAACACTTTCTGTAACACTTTCTCTTTGTTCCAATTATGTTTTTTTTTTCTCAATCTCTCAAACTTTGTTCGCCCCACATTTGGAGTTTGATGGAAGTTCACTCTCTGCCAAAACCTCAACTTGCAATCTTGTTGTCTCAGGCATCCCAAGGTTGTAACAATAACCAAATGTCTTTGTTCTCACGATGAGAGTATGCATCGAGAATCAAAGAAGCAAAAGGAAAAGGAACGTTCCAGGCTATTACTGTAACAATCCAATTACAATGCCTATCAAACTTAACTTCACAGGTTATAGCTCCTAATTGCCTGACAAAAATTGACACTTGAGTCGAAACAGCATAATATAATCAGAGTCCAAATTAAATTTGATCGTGGGCAGAAAACGATGCTATCATCCGAAGGCATGGGAACGGGAGATCAACTGCCATGATACCAGGGATCAGAAATGAAAATTATTCATTAATGGCAATGCGTTTCCGATAATGGGAAAGACACAGTTCAGACGGTTTCGTAAAAACACTATTAATTAAAAAGATGATAGACCTAACAAGCCATAGGAACCAGAGGGCTTTTTGGGGCGTGTGCTTGTTACGGTGAAGGATAAAGTAGAGGAGGAAGTCGATCTACTTTAGTGAGAAATGCTTCGTTGATGTGGACTCTGAGTTTCCTGGCCGCTGCTCTGTGGAGTGGTGTTCTCCAGGGGGCTGTGTTCCGGGGCTATAAAAAAGAAAAAGGAAAGGCAGTCTTTGGCCATATTACGGCTGTGCAGTAAGTGCAATAGTGCCGGCTATAAAACAGAAGGGCTCAATTCATAAAAGAAATGCTCGGGGGAGTCCGCATACAATAAAATGAAATGTGTTGCAGGAGCTAGGGAGGGGTGTGTGTGTGTGTGTGTGTTGTCACCTTGCAAAGTCTGTGAGATTTCTAGTTTAGAGGACTGAAATTCACAGAAGGACAGCCAAGTTCAAGAGGCCATCAAGGGAAAGACAGACTTCTGAGATATGTTTTGATTTTATACATATATATGTATATATATTTAAAATATAAAATAAATATTTTATATGTATATATAAACAAATATATTCTGTTACATATGTTATATATATAACCAAAACATATCATATATATGCTATAAATCATATGATGTGACATAAATCATATATATACATATATATATATATATATATATATATATATATATATATGTATATATATATATCCTGAATAGCTGGTTCAGCAGTTAAGAGCACTTGCTGCTCTTACAGAGGATCTGGAGCAGTTCTCAGCATCCACACCGCATATCACAACCGTCTATAACTCCGGTTCCCGGGGATCCTGCACCCTTTATGGCCTCTGAAGGCACGAGGCATGCAGATGGTCCAAATATGCATGCATGCAGCCAAAGCAGTAGAAAAGAACAATTCAATAAATCGACGCTCATTCAATACTTAATGAGCATCTTCGGTGTGTCAAACCTCTTCCGCAGTCAGAGGGTGTCTAGTTTCTTTTCCTGTTGCTGTGACAAAATAACTTGGGAAAAACAACCTAGCAGAACACCAGAGCAACTCTTAGAGAACCCACTTCTCAGCACTGTGGCATTGGTACCAGAATCTAACACGTGACCCCTGGGGAACACTTTCACCCTGAAGCTGGCCAGGTTTCCCTCAGGTCAAAGGGACATGTGATTCCCAGTTGAGGGTTTCCTGAGAATGAGGAGGTCTCCCGCAGAAACGGACAGGCTCAAGTGGCCTCAGGCAAACACTGGGTCCCCTCAGTCTGGTGTTCCATGCAGCACGTAGCTGGAGACCTGAGTACTGGCTAATGGGTCTCCATGAAGTGTGGGGACTGAAATCCACTACAGGGCCTGGACATAGCGGCGTGTCTGATGGTGCCATTGCAGAGGGGTCTGGCACAGCCCAGCAGGCCCAGTGGGAAGCTGATTCTGAGCACTCAGGGAATGGCCTCCACTTCAGAGCTCCGGGTAAGCCAACTCCAGGCTAAAGCTGTCTCCTAGAATGGGAACAGGTTGGTCGTATCACCTCTACCTGCAAGTTGTACACACCTGCTTGGACCACATTTGCCCGTGAAGTCTACAGCCACAGCGACAGAAGCTGACCCCACATGACACATGGTAACGCAGAAACCAGGTGAGGCACACATATCTCCTACAACTCAGATAACAGGCTCTCCCTCGGAGAGGTTAAGAAAATTGTCTGAAGGCACACTGCCAATGAGAGGCGGAGCCAGAGATCGAAGCATACCATGCTCCTCTGAAGAGCCCATGCTTTATAGAAGGAGCTAGTTGGGCAGCTTCTGCCGTAGTGTCTTCCCCGCCTCCTTCCTCTCTCCCTCTCTCACTACGGTATCTGTTCAAGGCCCTTTGTCCTCTGTTCATTCCCCTGCTTCTCCCTGGTGGTGTCTTCTTTCACCTGGGTCCCCTATAACTTCAGCTCATACCTGGCTCTGGCCCTTGGTGGCCCCCAACTCTGAAGAGGACATCACTTGAACTGAACAGTATGTCTCCTGAGGATAATGGACTGGGCACCTCTATGCCATCATCCCAAGATCTCAGATGGCCTAAGAGAATCAAGTCCCAAGCAGAGAGATAGCATTCATAAGACAAACACTGAGTGTGAGCAGACTTTTCTAGAAGCCTATCAGATTAGAGATACAATTCTACCCAGTCCTAGTATACACCCAAGTTCTGGATCTGACCGTCCAAGACTTCTGGGATGCTTGTGACATGTGTCAGTCCATATTTGCTCATTCA
Source organism: Grammomys surdaster (assembly GCF_004785775.1). Classification (NCBI taxonomy): domain Eukaryota; kingdom Metazoa; phylum Chordata; class Mammalia; order Rodentia; family Muridae; genus Grammomys; species Grammomys surdaster. The sequence goes on along the minus strand of NW_021604602.1, from coordinate 1,873,492 downwards.
TTCATTCAATACTTGGCAAACCCCTACTATGAATCAGATACACCACTCGCTGGTGGCAACCCCTTGGTGAACAGGGCAGGAGCGGTCCCTGCCCACCTGAGGCTTCCTCATATAGGAGAGAAAACAGAATAATCTGTAAGTAATGTCAAGGGCGAATGTTCGTATTAAACCCTGTGAATGAAATGACCAGCAGGTGTGTTAGAGGCTAGCACTGCCTGGGGTAAAGGAGAGTATGGGGTATCCTCTGGAAGAAGGCACTTCAGAGCTGCCACAGCATGGCTTAACACTTACTGGGAGGCCCAGGTCACTTGGCTAGAAGGGGCAGGGATGTGTGGGAAGTCAAAGGGAACCCCAGACAGTGGGGTGTCCTAGGGAGACAGAACAGGTCATAATAAATCATGTCTTAGCTATTTCTCTCACTTCTGTGGCAAAGTACCTGACCAAAAGGAGGAGGAGGAAGAGGAGGGGAGGAAGGGAGGGAGGGAGAGAGAGAGAGAGAGGGAGAGGAAGGAGGAGGAGGAGGAGGAAAAGGAAGG
>NW_021604602.1:1854164-1872856 GCF_004785775.1 Grammomys surdaster | reverse complement strand
AGAAGAAGAAGAAGAAGAAGAAGAAGAAGAAGAAGAAGAAGAAGAAGAAGAGGAAGAAGAAGAAAGCTTAAGGAGTAGAAAGAGCTTGTTTGGCTTGCTTGTTGGGTTCACGGTTTGCAGACAGTTCGTCCTGGGGTGGGAAGACATGGTGACAGGAAGTGAAGCACCCTGCCATGTTGCACCCATGCTCGGAGAGCAGAGCCACAGACACTGGTACTAAGCCAGCTTTCTGCAGTCTATACAGCCTGAGACCCCAGCCCGTGGGATACTGCTGCTCACAGTGAGGGCGGGGCTCCCCCTGTCCTGTAACACACTTTTCCTTCCCAGCTATGTTCAGAAGATTTGTCTCCTGAGTGAGTCCAAATCCTGTCAACTTGACACTAGTAACCCCTACAGTCTGACACCTAACAGAAGGTCCTCCAAGCTCGGAGTTCTCCATCTTAACACCAGAGGTAGATTTATCCATGCCCTTCCCTGCTGTGTACCATTAATCTCCACTTGGCTTCGTGTGTTGTAGCTGCCTTCTCCTCAGAGTTTTTCTACAGTCTAGAAGCCAGGGGTCTGTTTACTTTATTTGTTTATCTGTTTCCTTTTAAAGTGTGTGCACGTGCGTGCGTGCGTGCATGCATGCGTGTGTGTGTGTGTGTGTGTATGTATACAGACCAGCAGTCAGCCTCTGATATCATCCCTCAGGAACCATCCACCTTGTTTTTTGGAGACAGAGTCTCTCCTCAGCTTGGGCTGTTGTCTCAGCTGGGTTGGTTCGCCAGCAAGCTCCAGGACTCACCCTCCTCGGTGTTGGGATTGCCAGCACAATCCACTTTTTCTCCTGTGGGTTCCGAGAATTTCACCAGCTGAGCCATCTTCCAGGCTACGAATTTTGTTTTTGACATAAATAGAAGAAATAAACTCCATATAACAAAACGTATGAATGCTTAAGGACCCAATCCAACAACCACTGTACATGATACAATGTTACACTTATGCTTGCTTGGCAGTGCACTGAGGAAGTGGGGGCCAGCATTACAGATGTGAGTGCAGGAGTTACAACATCATTCAGTGACGGGAACCAAGTATAGGACCAAGGCTGCACACGTCATCCATCCGCTGCTGACTAAAGTTTGTGTACACGCATCATGGCCATCGTAATTCAGTGTGTGCAAGTGAGCCCAGAACAGCTTCCCAGCCATCCATCCCTAGGTGCCCATTAGGATATATGGTCCAGTGTGGACACAGCCTCTCCCTCTGAGTGCCCACCTTCTGGGTGGAGATGGTTTGAGAAGAAGACAGAAGAAGCTTCACTGCAGTCTGGATTGTTTTGAAGAATAAAGATTTCGGCTCTCAGGAGAAGCAGTGCTGATGGCTGAGAGAATGACCACATCCCTGTTTGACAGGGACATCTTTGTTTTGTGATAACGCACTAATAAAGAAGTTCAACTGCAATTAAAAGCAATTATCTCCAGCCCTCGGCTGACTCTCCCAGCTCAGAGTGGCAGCTCCCTCGGCGCCCTCCCTTCCTTTCCTATGGGTTGTCTGTGGCCTCCTCCAGCAGCCAATCTTTCTCCTGCTTCTCCCCTGACTTCTGGCCCTACCTGCTCCCGTTACTGAATACAGGCCTTCCTAGCCCACAAGGTCCCCCACCGCCTCTCAGTTCTCTTCCTCACAAAGCTGCCTGACCAGCAGAAAGACTGCATGTTTTTCAGGAGATGGACCGACTTCAAATTTCACCTCTGTCCAGCAAATCCACCCACCAGGAATTCTGTGCTGAGATACAGAGTAGTGGACCCCCTTTGCCAGGGCTTCCAGCATCCATGGACATCTTTACTGGAGAATAGCCCATCCCGGGTGGACATGCATAGGCTTCTGGAAACAAGTTAAGAACGAGCTAGAAAAAAACCCATGTCAGATAACCCAGAGAAGTCCCACTGAGAACGAGGGGCAGAGAGAGTCAAGGCCAGAGGTGGCAGCACACGCTGTAACCCAACACTCCAGAGGCTGGGGAAAAATAATCATAGGTTCAAGCCCAGCTTGGCTCACACGCTGAAATCTCATGTCAAAGGCACCCAGCCTCTCTCCTCCAAAGTTACCTGCTGGTTCCTCCCTTGTGACCTCCTTCGGTTTTCCAATGAGGGAAAACATTAGTTTCTAGAAGACGGTATATAGAACTAAGTCCTCTCCAGCCTCATGGAGACATTTGCCAGACAGAGTCATTTATACTGGGCCCTGACAAAGAAGCCACTGAATCCTCAGGACCCGGAGTCAGGAGCTGAGCGCGTCACCTCATTTAGATCCGAGTAGAAGTCATCACCAGCTCCCTCCGAGGACAGCCCATCACTCAGCAAGCGTCGCCGAGGGTCTGCGGAGCACATTAGCATTTAATGTGATTCCTTCTGGTAAATGATGGTTGAGTTCAACTCGTTTGGAATGGGGCTGGATTTGGTCTGCCCGTGGAAAGCGATGCATTAGTGAAATGAAAGGGAGCCCTTCATGATGGCACATGCCACTAGAGCTGCTAAAGACAGGAAGGACAGAGGAAAACAATCTCAGCAAATGACTAGTGTCTGTCTCGATCCCCCGGGCTGCTTTGTAGAGGTGGGTCAGGATCCCAGCTGTGCACAATCTGATCCACAACCCTCACGTCCCACCAACCCTGAGTGGCAGGGTGAAACAGGGGAAGGTGCCTGGTCACATGAAAACGTACATCCGTGACTTGGGTGAGGATACACAAAGCTAGGAACTCACCCAGGAGCTCACAAGTCAGAGTGGGAGGGGAAATGGGGAAATGGCTTGCTGTAATCCGGCTCTGTGTCATACTGGATGTGAACTTGCCCTTTGACCTCTAACTCACGAGACCCTCAAGGAAGAGAAAACTGCCTCTTACCCACCTCCATTTTACCGGTGTATGCACTCAAAGGCTTGACGAATGCTCGACAAGTCAGACTCTGCTTGAGCCTAACTTTAGATGAATGGAAAACCGAAAGACACACCCCATGAGCTTGCCTTAAATAACTACCCAGCCACTTCGTCCCACGGAGGCATAGTTTGGAAAAAAAGATTAAGTTGTTTACGTACATTATGATTCCACAGCCTCAGGTAACGGCACGAGGTCAACAAAATAGGGTGGGTCCTGACAGGTTGAACGGAGTCTACCCATAGAATGCGAGAGATGGTTCAGCTTTCAAACTGAAGGAAATCCTGAGACAGGGAATGGACCCCTGAGGACACCACACGGTACCAAATAAGCCAGCCAAAAGGATAAATAATATTTCTGTTCACGTGAGCTAAAAGCCAATGCTAATTGCAGCTGGAACAAGGACCAAAGGGAACCGAGGAGGTCCAGGCTCTCAGCTTTGTAAGGTGGGAAATGTTCCGTGGGCGTGATGTACAAGTTATGCCTCCCGGAATCCACACTCCTAGAGACTGAGGTGGTGGACTGTGTCGTGTGTGTTCTCCCTCAACTAAAACAGATGCTAGATGCATATGACATGGTATGAAGCGGCCCAGACAAGAGAGCCACGCATGCACGGGTGCACGTGGGCGGGACCAGCATAGTGGAGCCCAAGGGTGGAGAACTCGTCTCTGTTTTACTGTTCTTAACGTTTATTTATAGTTTCACCTTTGCCTCCTAAAACTCTTAACTAAAAATGGCAGCCGTGCTTATTCGGGAGCCCGAAACAAAGCCAGAACTAGATCTGGGAAAGGTTGACAAAGTAGGTGTGCGTGGCTACGGCTTGCGGAAAGATACAAGACTCTTCCAAGCTGACGTGCCTTAGTAACTGCATCTGGTGGTGGCGGGCGGTGCCGACGGTGGTCGCGGCGGCGGTGGTGGTCCTGGCGGAGGACGCTAGTTATGGTGGTAACGGTAATGGTGGCGGCAAAGATGGGATAGCAGTGGTAAGGGTGTTGTTGTTGATGATGATGGTGATGGTGGTGATGATGGTGACGGTGGTGGAGGTGAGGGTGGTGATGATGGTGGTGGAGGTGATGGTGAGGATGATGGTGGTGGCGATGGGAATGTTAAGGCGGTAGTCGTGGTGAGGTGCTGAGGATGACTGTTGTGGGTGATGGATGAGAGGATGATGGTGGAGACGGTCATGACAGTGAGGATGATCTTTGTGACGCTGTTGCTGCTGAGAACAGATTAAATAAATTACAGCGAATACAGTAAGTTAGAGTAGGTGTTGGACAGGAAGGCCTGAAGCTGCTGCTAACACCACTGTGTTAGTCAGGGTTCTCTAGAGTCTCAGAACGTATTAAATGCCTTTCTATAGTAAGGGAATTTGTTGTGATGACTTACAGTCTGTAGTCCAACTAACCCAGCAACGGGCAGCTGTGGATGGGAAGGCCAAGAATCTAGTCGTTGCTCAGTCCCACGAGGCTGGTTGTTTCAGCTGGTCTTCTGCAGAAGTAGATTCCAACAGATGTGTTGACAAGTAAGTGCAAGCAGGCGAAGAAGAATGAATCTTCCTAGCCGGGCGGTGGTGGCGCACGCCTTTAATCCCAGCACTTGGGAGGCAGAGGCAGGCGGATTTCTGAGTTCGAGGCCAGCCTGGTCTACAGAGTGAGTTCCAGGACAGCCAGGGCTACTCAGAGAAACCCTGTCTCAAAAACAAACAAACAAACAAACAAAAGAATGAATCTTCCTTCTTCCTGTGTTCTTTTGCAGGTCTCCAGCAGAAGGTGTGGCCCAGATTAAAGGTGTGTACTACCACGCCTAGATCTGGGACTTGCTTTGTCCCAGGCTGACCTTGAACTCAGACATCTCCTTGCATGTCTCCTGGGATTAAAAGCCTGTACTACCTTGCCTGGGCCTAAGCTTTTCATGGCCACTATGCCTCAAGATCTCCATGCCAAGACCCAGGTCAGAAACTTGCGTGTTCCAGCCTCAAGATCTGGATCACCAATTCTGGATTGTAGTTCATTCCAGATATAGTCAAGCTGACAACCAGTAATAGCCATTACAACAACCATTGTCATGTGCGTATACAGGCTAAGCACGAGAACCATGAGGCCTGCATTCTCATGGGCAGATTTCCTCTCTGCTTGCAGCCTCATCTTCCAGTCTATGAAATCAGATCTTTAAGCAACTCTCTGGTCCGACAGCTTCCAAGGGGACAGAGTTTTTCCCACCCCCTCAGAAGTTACGAAGCAGGGCGGGCGCATTCCGGGGCTGAGTGTGTAATAGCATTGCCCGCTGCGGAAGGATTCTGTGAATGTTATTTTGAAATTAATCAGATGCATGTTGCAGAGCTTCACAGTAAATGTATGAATACAAACAAGACAAATGCATGTAAGTGTGGAATTGTATTAAACACATTATATAAATGTCATATAAACTCTGAGAGGGCAGAAATCAACCATGACGACAGATAATCCTAAATAAATGACTCGTTCTGCAGAGCTGTGTCTCGAAGCACGAGGCTCACATCGGTAGCAAGGGGCCCCGCCCCACCCCCTTTGCTCAGTTGGGCTCCGAGTATGTCTTACCCGCCACAGAAACTCAAGAGTAAGAAACAGAGGTCGTTTCAATGGAATCGTTCAGAAAATGCTTCTGCACTGGGTCTTCGGGATTTGTAGAAATATATCCAAGAAGTATGCTTCTGTAACAAGATCATGCCAGGGGATGGTCAGAGGGATCTCGAAGTACCTGAGAGCATAGCCGAGAGGACCCAGAAAGGAAAACAAGATGGTGGCCATTTTCTCATTTGCATAATCGAAGCAGACTTCCTGAGCTTCCCAGGGTGCAAAGAGTCACAGAGGAAGTTAGATAAACGACTGGCTTTGAGATCACTGAACTTCACTCTAAAGCAGGACGTTGGACGCGTCACAGCCTGTGTGGGGATGAGGAGACCAGCCTTGCCTAGCCTGAGGGACTACGGCCTCAAGCCATCTGTCAGAATAAACATTTCCATCCTTAAGCTGATTCTGTCCCAGTTTCATGAGTCGAGGTCTTTATGATTATGGAATTAAGATGACGTTCTAACTTGCCCATGTGATCAACATTCTTCTAGAGGTGAAATCTGAACACAGAGCACGCAGATCAAGAACTCCTTGCAAAGGCAGAGATGGAGTGATAAAGCCATGGAACCCAGAAATTACCAGCAACTTCTAGAACCTGAGCCAGAGGTGTGAAATGCTGCCCCTCCCATCTTTTGGGAGGAGCCAACCCTGCCTTCCGTCCCTTGATGTCAGACACATAGCATCCAGAGCCAGTGTGAGAAGGCATGCGCATCCTTCAAGCCACTCAGTGTGAGCTGTTGGGTTTCAACATCCTCGGCCAACTTTTCTGACTCTGGAGCAACACCCACCACCCCCAAGGTCTGCCTGTGCTCAGCTCACAACGCATGCTATAGATCTTGACAAGGTGCAAGGCTCCCAGGAAAGCCAGACTTGGCGACCCCTAATTCTGTGTTCTTGTCACCTTGGGCAAGTGGCCCCGATCTCTCTGTCCAGTATTTCCTCATCTCCAGAGGAAGGATATTGTAACAACTCAGTAGTGTGGCTCTTGTTTCTATGGTTACATGAAGCGGTATCCGTACTCTACCGGCCTTATATTCTCATTCCAGGGTGCTCAAACTGGAAGGTATGTGGCATCCTCCTGGTCACCTGATGCCCGGCTAACTGCCAACCTGTCCTCAGAGAAAACACAGAAAGGGCAGCTTCTGAGTCCCAGGTTGGTACTTCCTAAACCATTCCCCCGACCCAGTTGGACTCTTAGCCACTTCCTTTCCAGCCACTTGAGGCTTGTTTAAACTGGAGAAAAATCCACTCTCCACTCCGGCCGTTTAATGTGTAGATCTGATACCCTCAACAAAGATAACGCTAATGAATTCACAGTCAACCTTTTCAGCCCCGCGATAGAAAAAGATTTTCAGTCACTTTAGCCCAAGCTGCAGCTGCACCCGGGGTCACCCGAAGAAAAGGACAAGACATTAATCTTTGTCCTCCTTGTGTTGAACAATCTCTCAGATAATCCATAGCCTGGCACGCAGCGAAACTCAAACCCTTAAAACGTCATCTCGCTGGGCCCCAATTAAAACATAATCTTTTTAAGCTGCCAATACCACGGTGTAGAATCAATAGAGGGGAAGAATCTGAGTGGCGTTTCCTAGTGATCCGCTCCGACCAGAAATAGATTGTTGTTGTCACGGTTTGAGGAAGGGTACGTGGACCTGGAAGGAGCCCACAGGACTGAAAGGGTGGCACATGACTTGGCTTCATCCTCCGGAGGGACTAATGTCTAACCCATCTTGTGGGGTGTTAGCCAGGAAGGTGACAGTTTTAGAATTCCTGTGAAACCACAGTATGTTTTTCAAGAAATGATTGAAGCATCCATCCATGAAGCCCACGGGGCGCTTCCTCTAAGTGTCCCATAAGGAAGAAGGATCAGGAGACTGAACATGAGTAAGGGATGCCTGGGGCCATGATGCTTGCTTTCTTGATGCAAGAAGAAACAAGGCTCGGTGGCACCATGGGACTTGCTATACGTGGAACAGCCCGCCTCTAACCAAGGGTCACTGACACTATGGCTTGTATCCTTCCAGCCCCATCTCCTTTCTGGTATGGAGGGAAGCTCTGAACTGCATGTCTGATGAGACCTGTCCACTTAACAGATACTAGTGACCCTTGAACCCAGTGTCCTCCACACCACACGGTAGCTCGGGGCTTCTTTCTTGGGTGTGTACAGGGGTCAGTAAGGATGAGACTGGAGGCCAAAAGTCAGCCCTCTATAAACTATTTAAAAGATACTTTTAATATCTTTAAAGATTCACAAGCTCAAAATTGGAGTCATTTCCCCTGAGTAGTTGTTGGTTGGAGCAGGTCTACAAACTGGTACCTCTATCACCGTCTCTTCAGTGTCTTTTTCTTTCTCAGAACAGAGAGGATGTGGGAGCGGAGCTAGGTTATAGATGGGTACTGAGCATCTCTCTGTAGAGAAAGGTATAGAGATTGGGGCCAAAGTGAGACAGGCCAGGAGGGAGGAGACAGATCTTCCAGGTGATTGGCCAACTCCCCCCTACAGTGTTTCCATAGTTCGGTCCTAAAGCAGAGGGAGGAAGAATCAGGGAGTTGCTTGAGAATGTTCTGGAGAAGCTGAGGGGGATGTGAAATCTGATGGAGTGCTCCCTGGTGGGCGAAGACTAAGGCTCTTCTCAGGAACCCTGGGGGAGAATCGCGGGGCAGGCAAGGAAATGGCGACAGGATGTGTGGATCTCTGCTGGGCCGGTTGGTAATGGAGAGACTCTAAAGCAATGGTTCTCAACCTGTGGGTCGTGACCCCTTCATAGGGGTCATCTGAGACCATCAAAACATACAAATATTTACACTACAACCCATAGCAATGACAAAAGTTAGTTATGAAGTAGCAATGAAAATAATTTTATAGTTGCAGTATATTAGTCAGGGTTTCCTAGCGTCACAGAATTTATGGAGTAAAATATATGTATGGAGAGTGTGTGTGTGTGTGTGTGTGTATGTGTGTGTATGTGTGTGTATGTGTGTGTATGTGTGTGTGCATGTTTGTGTGTGTATGTGTGTGTTTGTGTGTGTGTGTGTTTGTGTTGTGTGTGTGCATGTTTGTGTGTGTATGTGAGTGTTTATGTGTGTGTGTGTCTGCGCGCGCGCGTGAGTGTGTGGAATTTATTGGAATGACTTATAGGCTGCAGTCCAATTAACCCGACTATGGGCAGCAGTGAATGGAAAGTCCAAGAATCTAGTTGCTGCTGAGTCCCATGAGGCTGGATGTCTCAGGTACTCTTTTGTATAAATAAGCTGGTAAACCCAAGAAGTAGCTCCCGTGAATGTACTGGAAATGTGCGGGTATCAAGTAAAGAACAAACCACCCCCTCCTTCTTCCAATGTCCTTATGAAGGCCTCCAGCACAAGGTGTGGCCCAGATTAAAGGTGTGCCTCAAGATCTGGAGTAAAGGCATGTGTCGATCCAGATCAAAAGTGTGGGTCATCCTACCTCATGAGCCTGTGTCTTCCTGCCTCAAGATCTGGATCATAGGTGCACCCTCCAGTTCTGGATTAGTTCATTCCAGAAACAGTCAAGTTGACAACAGAGAGTAACCATCACAGAGGGTCATCACAGCATGAGGAACTGTTTTAAAGGAAGGTTGAGAACCACTGCTCTAAAGAGTGCTGGGGTTCTAGGGGAGCACTGAGGAAGAGGACAGAATGAGGGACCTTTGGTGATTGGGTCATTTTTAATTTCTTTTAAGGTTCACCAGTTCAAGATTGGAGTCAGTTTTGCTGAGTAGTTCTTGATTGCAAGTTGTCTTTGAATGCGATCCTTCTCCTGGCTGGACCCTGGGCTGCAAGACAGACTGACAGCCATATAGTCATATAAGGAAGGCTGTGTCTCAGAGGGAAAAATGACATAAGGAGATACCAACAAGTGACCAGACTCACACCTACATCCCATGGGACAGAGTGGCCACAAACCCCACCGAGCCTCTACTTTATTCCCTCTGCTGCTGTGTGATGGGCCCCAGAGTCATACTGACGTCAGGCCAAGTCCCACTCCCCAGCTCTTGACCTCAACTCTGTCTTGAATAAGCTGCTCATCCTGGGGGAGCACAACCTTGTACAGGGGCTACAGAACTTTTAAAAACTTCCCTATCTTAGTTAGGGTTTTACTGCTGTGAGCAGACACCGTGACCGAGGCAACTCTCATAAGGACAACATTTAATTGGGCTGGCTTACAGGTTCAGAGGTTCAGTCCATTGTCATCAAGGCAGGAACATGGCAGCATCCAGGCAGGCATGGTGCAGGAGGAGCTGAGAGTTCTACATCTTCATCTGAAGGCTGCTTGCAGAATACTGACTTCCAGGAAGCTAGGATGAGGGTCTTAAAGCCCACACCCACAGTGACACACCTATTCTATCAAGGCCACACCTTTTAATAGTGTCATTCCCTAGGCCAAACATATACAAACTATGACACTCCATAATAGGCTAAAGATAGACCTGTGAGAGATACTTTAAAGGGTAAGGCTACCCTTCGCACTTCTCTTTGATTCACAAATACCTTCCAAACAGCTGGACTGGCTAGGTGTGTCCAGATAGGAAAGTGTCAGGATCCCCCTGATCTAGGGAGAAGCTATGCTGGTTAGAAGTTTGTCAGCTTGGAATAAGTTGGGGCCATCTGGAAAGAGAGAAACTTAATTGAGACAATGTCTCCACCAGATTGGTCTATGGGACATTTTCTTGACTAATGATTGGTGTAGGAAGGCCTAGCTTATGGAGAGTGATGCCTTGCCTGGGCTGGCTGAAATAAGAGATGGCTATAGAATTAGGAATGCAGGCAAGACACCAAAGGGTAGGTCTTTGAGGGCTAAGAGAACTTGATGCCTGTAAGGACTCTTTCTAAGGCAGAAGCACAGTCCTGTCACTCGGACATGGCCCTGGTACTCACTGAGAGAAAGCTAGGTTTTGCTACTTCTTGTCCAAAGTCTCAAGGCAGAACAAGTCCAATAAAGCGATGCCTCTGACCTGTGTAGCATCAGCAATCTTTAGAAGTTGGAGGTGAGGGTTTAAAGTAGCCATGACTTCTGATGCTTCCGAAACCAGGTCCATCTACATGGAAGGTCTTGATCGTCCACATAGGATAGCCACTGAAATGTGAAAATCAATGGGAGTCTGAAAGGGTGGCAGAGGCTCCCTTCCCCGAGATATCTCTGGATTCTCTCCACCTCACGCAAAAATTACTCTTGGAACACACGTGGCTTATGCAAACACGGAGTTAAAGTCAATAAACACTGGTGACATCTTACCATCCTATTTTCAAGTCACTAAATTGGATTACAATCATGCGATTTTCATTTCTGTAGAACTTTTTAGTTCACATGTGAACAAAGAAGACAGAAAACTACAGTTGTAGTTGTGTGTCAGGACAGAAAATCAGGTCTGACTTCTCTTGAAAATTTAGGTTACTTAGGGCACAAAAAAAATGCACAGGGCCACAGGGCACAAGAAATGCGACAGGCCACAGAAATGCACAGGTTGCAAGAAATGCACAGGGTGCAAGAAATGCACAGGTTGTTAAAATGTACAGGGTGAAAAAAATGCACAGGGCACAGAAATGCACAGTCCTTTCTTTTTCATGGTTTTACTTCTCATGGTAACCATGTTCTGAAAATAATATAGAATATGAAAATACTAAATAACTTACAAGTTTAAACTACCTGCCTGTCTGAGTACTGTGATAAAAATCTCACACTGCATCCCACACGAAGAACCTATGCCATGGCTTGTCCAGAGTGTCCACGGCGTATGCACCACTCAGCAGGGAGGCTGTCAGGAGCTATCACGCAGTGCACGGTTCTGTGCACAAGTCACCTTTAGCTTGATCATCCTGAAGCGCACGGGTAGCGATGCCACCAACCTTACCACAGAACGCTGTTGTTAGCATTTGATTCGATTATCTGTTATTATCGGTAATTTTCTGCTGCACCCAGTTTATCAGTTGAAAGAGATCATGGTTTTATATGTATACATGTATGTGCTGGGAAATGTATACTATAAGTCAGGTTCAGAATGAATCAAGCATTCTGTTTGCATCCTGACTCTTAGACTGTACCCCTGGAGGTAAAGAGAAACTAAAATAATATTTAGTTTGATTTGAAAGAAACCCCCACACACATGTTCTGTCCACTGACAATTAAGTAGAGTTGTGTCCTACAGTGCTGAGGGGCCAAAGGGGAGTTTGCATGACCTGGCATGCAGCTGCCATAATTCTCCTGGGACATTGGAACTCTGGTCCAATGAATGGTGAGCCAGTCTTGGGGGCGGGGCTGCAGAGGCAGAGCCAGGTCCCTTCTGAACCCCTCACGGGCACCTGGGACTCCACGTGGGTTGGTCAGGATCCAAGTACCTCAGCTGCAAGTTGTCAGCTGTCAGGTATCTGAGGGCTTCCAGGTTGATGAGCCACCAGAAATGGATGTTAAAAATATGTACCTTAAACAGCCATCCCGACGATAGTACAAAAAAAAAAAAAAAGGCTATTTTCTTAATGGCATTTTAAATACTGTTGCCAGCCTCACATATTGACATAATAACATTTCTTAGTCCTTGAGGTAAATCCAATACACAAACACACACACACACACACACACACACATTGTGTTGTTAGCGTCCCATTTAACATTTAAAAATTCTTCAGCATATGTGTTGATTTTTATTCTATTTTTGTACTTTGTACTTTGTGTGTGTGCGTGTGTGTGTGTGTGTGTGTGTAGACAGCTGTGTGTGTGAAAGTCAGAGGTCAACTTCTGGCGTCATTCTTCAGGTTCTTCCGCCTGGGTTTTTGCTGTTGTTTTTTTATTTTGTTTTACAGGGTCTCTGGCTTTCCTGAAGCTTGCCCAATAGGCTGGCCAGGGAGCCCAGTGATCCATCCACCTCCACCTGCCCAGCTGTAGAACCGCAGGTGCCTCCCAGGATTCTTGGGTTTTTTTCATGTGGGTTCTGAGTCTCATTCAAACTCAGTTCTCACCCTGGCTTAGCGAGCACTGTAGTGACCGAGCCCAAGATGATTAGTTTTGAAGATCGCATTCAATTAAATGTATTACTAAGCTTAAACATCAAAGTCCTGTAAACAAACACAGGACCTTTCTACCTCAGTTTTAAGGGGGTAATTTACTGACTTGAGACAGCCCTTTCTTGGTGTTGATTAAGTGCAGTGTGGGCCAGGTTTGTCCCCACAGAATCTCACTTAAATGTCAGATCACCTGGAAAGGAGGACAGCAGATGTTAAAGGATTTCTAAGGTGAAGCTTCTGGGAGCCTCTTAACCCTCCTCAGACACCCAGATAAAGAGGTCAGTCTGGAGATTAGATGGTCTGGGTGTCTGGCCACCCTGCTCAGATCTCTATACCCAACTGAGCTAACCTGGGCTTGGGGATTTATGTATTCTTTACAACTCTGGTTTGAACCCATGTGTTGAAATCTATGGCTCAGTCCCCAAAGCCAAGCATTGATTAGCATTTGGATGTAGGACCTCCCCCCAAGTCTGGAGGGATTCGTGAACCTTGGAAAGCATAGCTCTGTTATAATGAGGCTCTGTGCATCCCACTTGATCTTCCTACCTGACTCAATGCCACCTCGGGCTTCTCAGATCATCCTCACCAACAAAACCTGCTCAGCAGATTTTTGTAATTCAAGCACTAGGAAAGCTGAGGTAGAAGTAGCTCAGGCTCCAGAACTAGCCTGGGTCACATTGTAAACTCAAGGCTAACCTGGATTACCTTGTGAGTCCCTGTTAGAAGGAAGAGGGAGGAAGGGACGGAGAGGAGGAGGGAGGGAGGGAGGGAGGGAGGGAGGGAGGGAGGGAGGGAGGGAGGAAAGGAGATAGGAAAGAAAGGAGGAAGAGAGGGAGAATGGAAGGGAGAGAGGGAAGGAGGGAAGAGAGGAGAAAAGTGTGTATAATACAACCAGATACATACATACATACATACATACATACATACATACATACATATCCTCTTATTTTTAAAAATATATTAGTTAACCCCAGAATGCGGGTATAATTTGGTATGTTCAGCTCTTTTAAAATGTGGTACCTTTCGCGAATTCATTTCATAAACATCACCACAATACATATTTACGTAGAACGTTTGACTAGAGACCTCAAAACTTCACTAGAATCAAAAGATAGAAACATTTCAAGGGGTGTTGGCGAGCTGGGTATTGGGTCCTCCTGAGGTGATGTTTCCACTCAGGCTATTCCTCTGGAGATGTTCCAAGGACCTGAAACCTGGGGAATGGTAGCATAAGGCAGTCTTCCTCTTGGATGGCTATTCCAGGCCTTGGCTCTGGGCTTGGCCTCTGAGTGACGGTAGTGACCACACTAATGTCCTGTGTGATCTTAACAGGGTCATTTCAATAAATTCAAGTGAATGAATGTCCACCTCAATGTGTTGATGCTGCCTGGTCAACCAATACTGCTGCCCTGTGGCAGGAGAGAGTCTGCAAGCCGTTCACAGCCCCTTTGCAGCCGGTGACCTGAGAGGCCCAGCCTAGGTCCAGGACCCAGGCTAACAGACTCCTGAGTGTTTGTCTTGGACCCAGATTAACAGTCCTGAGTGTTAAAGTCCCACATCTAGACTCACAAGAGTCCTGAGTGTCAAGCACTAGGCCCAGACTAACAGGTCTGAGTGAGTCCCCCCACCTGCCACACACATACACACACACACACAAACACACACTTCAAGTGACCACATAAGAAAAATGATACCTCATTGTGCTAAGAGCAAGTAGACATTCTTCTGACATTTTAATATCAAGTATAAAATATCTTGGAATAACAAGCTCTGAATGCCTCTCCCTCTGTCTGACAGCAAAGAGTCCAGATAACTCTGAGACACCATGGTGTCTTCAGGAAAGGCTCTGAGCCTAGAGCAAATTCTTGATAAATTCTCCCTCTGCCTCCCTCCCTCCCTCTCACATTCTTCTCCCTCTCTCCCTCCCCCTCCCCCTCTCCCTTACCCTCTCCCTCCCTTTTTCCCCTCCACCCTCTCCCTCCCCTTTCTCCCTCCACCCTCTCTACTCCCTCCCCCCCCCTCTCTCTCTCTCCCTCTCTGTGATGGATTGTATATGCTCAGCCCAGGGAGTGGCACTATTAGGAGGTGTGGCCTTGTTGGAGTAGGTGTGTCACTGTGGGTGTGGGCTTTAAGACCCTCATCCTAGCTGCCTGGAAGTCAGTGTTCTGCTAGCAGCCTTCAGATGAAGATGTAGAACTCTCAGCTCTTCCTCCACCATGCCTGCCTAGATGCTGCCATATTCTCGCCTTGATGTTAATGGACTGAACCTCTGAACCTGTAAGCCAGCCCTCATTAAATGTTGTCCTTTCTAAGACTTGCCTTGGTCATGGTGTCTGTTCACAGCAGTAAAACCCTAACTAAGATACTCTCCTTCTCCCTCTCCTCCTTCTCCTTTTCCCTCCCACTTCCCCTTCACCTCTCCATCTCCTCCCCCGCCATCTCTCTTTGTTTAAACAGGATCATACGAACTCCAGGCTGACTTCAAACCTATCATATAACCAAACTTGGCCCTTTGATTGTCTACCTCCTGGGTGCTGGTGCCACAGTGTACACTTTACGTGTACTGGGGATCAAATCCAGGGCTCTATGTACACTAGATAAACACTACATTCCTCACCCCTTGGAAATTTTCTGAGGGACTGACTTCCTATCTGTGTCAGACGATTAACCAAAAGACCAGCCTTGACTAGATTCATCTCTCCCCTGTTTTCATTTTGAAACAGAAGTGCTTAGAGCCCCATTATTAATTGTTTCAAGAAAGTACTCCTGGCTACAACTCACAGACCAGTTTGATCCACGGCCTGCTTCTTACAAGAGAAGCTGAAGGTGACCCAAGCATGTTTAAATGGCTGGAACCAATCAGTAGAACATGAATAATACTTCAGGACACTTGGAAATTTAAAGAAAACATAATTTGGCTGTGAACGGCTAACACCGAATGGAGGACACCCCCGACTGTTCACAACTTTATTTTTCCAGCTGGTTTCTAGTCAGTCGAGCAAGGGTCCGGTTGAGCAGCTGCAGCCGATTGTGGTTGGTAAAGCTTACTCTACTTAGTGGTTTACCTTTTAGGGGCAAGTTACTGAGCCTGGAGTGGAGAACCTCCCATTTAAAATACCTGCTAGCCAAACAAAGCGAAACACACCCTAAACAAGGAAAATCTTTGTAGACCACGCCCCTCAAGGAAATGAATAAATCCTTGTACATAAAGAAGCTGTCGGCATCCTTGGTCTTGATTTTTATCTGCGCTTGACTTTAAAGCTTGACTTTAAAGTGTGCAGCCGTGGAGAGATGGCTCAGTCATTAAGACGGTTCACTTGTTGCTCTTCCAGAGGACCTGGGTTCAGTTACCAGCCCCTAGATGGTGATTTAAAACCATCTGGAACTCCGGTTCCAGGGTATCTGATGCTGTCCTCTGACCTCCTCAAGTGCCAGGTACCTCTGTGGTACACATACATACTTACCTATAGGCAAAACACTCATACATGTAAAACAAAAGAAATAAAACTGAAACACAAAGACTTTTAAAGGTACATGTATACCAGAGATGGCAGGTATAATTGTTCAGAGAGGAGCACAATGCAAATTCAATATATGATCTAGAATGAATATATATAGGTAAAACTCATATATGCTATATAAGTAAAAATGTACCAAGCATAAAATTAATCGATACAATATGATAATATAGCATATGTCCTGGATATCGACTATGATACATAGGTATTTTATATAAGCAATTTATATAATACTATGTGTCCTAGAAATAGGACGTCATGAATATATATAAGTAAATAACTAATGAGATAGCATATGTTCTAGAAACAGCCAGTAATTCCAGAAAGCCCTGGAGCTTCCAACCCGCTGCTAATTCTCTAACGACAGAGGTGGGATTGACTTTCAAGAGTGATTTAAAAGGCGTGGGCCTCTAAACACAGCCAGGGCCCCTCCTGCCCTCCCCCGCCGCCCCACCCCCTCCCGTGGTAAAGGTTGCACCAGTTAATGGATTTCAAAGTCAAGAATCTAATGCTAATCTAAGTATTTGCTTATACGCTCTCTGAAGTCTCGACAGATTAGGTTTGGAAGTATTTCCATAGATCCTATCTGCATAATCTAATAGAGACGGCTTCAGGAACGCAGGAGATACCTTCCTGTGCCGCGCTTGCCAGCGCACCGCGCCTCGTCGGCGGCGGCTTTAGGAAAGGATGCGTTTCTGTTTGAATTTAAAAAAAAAAAATATTTTTTTCATTCAATTTCCGGAACAATGCTAAAGGGTTTTTAGAAAATATTCTGTTTCCGATGGGAAGGCTCTATCTTGGCCAGAGCCACGTGGGGGAGAGATGGCCGGTCCCAAGGAGAAGCAAGAGACAGGCGTGTAATGCAATTGACTTTGTTAAAGGACAGTCAGGGATCATGTGATTTCCGTCTCCAGGGAGCGTAACACAACACCTACATGAGGTCCCACTTATTTAAATATCTCCCTTAAAAAAATCTGCAATGGGTTCCTAACTTCCTCAGCACCCGCCTCCTCAGCTGAACCGGGATGTTGAGCCCAGCCGTGAGGAGGCCAGCAACCTGGAATAAATGCAGTCCCTTTGCCTCTTCACCAGTTCACCACCCCCACCCGGTGACAGGGACTCAGGAGAGATCTCCCTAAGCTAATGTCTCTTTGGAAGATCGGTAAAGATTAGACTCTTGAGACTTTGATTCGTCTAACGCGAGTAACCTCTCCCACTGTGTAGAGCAGGCCAGTGCAGGCCCGGTGAGTGAGGGCGGAGAGGCCAAGCTGAGAGCACACTCAGACACCTGCAGCGCTCCCCAGGTCCCATGATTTGTCACCTGGGTGGGTCTGGGTTCCTCGAATGGCCTCTCTGGGTTGCCATTTCCTTGAGCGTAACTTTGCCTGTACCTCGGCCTTCTTCCACAACAGATGATACGGGCCTCGTGATTAGCCTGTGACAGAGACCTCGCTGTGTGACAGAGACAGCCAGATCTTGTCCTTGACGAACTCCACAGAGTCCACCTCCTCCTCTGCAGCTTTTTCCCAACAGCACTCACGATCAGAGCGGGAGATAGAGAAGCAGAACAAAGGTAAGATCTCAGACACCTGAAGCTGTCATGGGGTAGCAGGAGGATCCCCAAGGAGGAAGACCCACAACTGAAGGGATGGGGCTAGGCCTTCTTTAGAGTCCCCTTGCTAAGTAACAGGCCTGAAGGGAAGACCAGACGTCAGACGTCGGCTGACGCAGGGAAAGTAAGAGTAGGAACTGGAGCTCAAGGCAGGCCAAGCAGGTGTGATTAAGGCAGAGAACTGAGTAGGACACACCCGAACAAAGAGAGAAAGTGGCCCAGGAGTAGAGATGACAGCCAGGCCTGGTGGCATGAGCCTGTCATCCCAGATACTGTGGAGGATCAAAGGTTCAAGGCCAGCCTGGGCTACACACCAAAACCCAGTCTCCAAATGAGAAGTGAAGAGGGCTGGCCAGCATGCCAAGGCCTGGGTTCGGCCCTCAGCAGTTGAAAAATAGACAAATAAATAGAAGAAACGAAAGAACCTGGAGTCTGCAATGGGTGCAGGGGATGATGGGCTCTGGGGACTGTGAAAAAGAACTTGATTTTATTCCAGCGGCACACAACCTCAAGAGCTGAGCAATGGGAATGAAGCCAGTATATGAATGGATGGGTGTGAAAGAGTGAAGGGCCATAAAAAAGTTTCTTAAACTTTATGTCAGCACACACACACACACACACACACACACCTACACACACACACAGTGGTCTCAACCCGTTTATTCTTAGCAAGCCCAAATACAAGGGGAAGTTCAGTCTGGGTCAGATGCAGTGAGCTGAAAGGACCTCAGCCAAGGCTTCAGAGGGACGCTCAGAGACTGTAAGAAAGGGGAGGAAAGCTGGCAGACCAGCATCCGTCTACAGGCAAGAGACCACAACGTGCCATTTTAAAGAAGGACCTTGACAACCATGGCACAGGACTAGCAGAGATGGTGAATACTTTGGAGTCTCTGTCACACTCTGGAGACAGTCCTTGTGATTGTGTCCCTGTCACACTCTGGAGACAGCTCTTGTGACCGGGTCCCTGTCACACTCTGGAGACAGCCCTTGTGACTGGGTCCCTGTCACACTCTGGAGACAGC
>NW_021604602.1:1853527-1854154 GCF_004785775.1 Grammomys surdaster | reverse complement strand
CTGTCACACTCTGGAGACAGCCCTTGTGACTGGGTCCCTGTCACACTGAGGCCCTGAGGCCTGCAACTAGGACTCCAGAGAGACATGGAAGGAACATATGCTGAATCTAATGACTCAGAAGAGCTCATTGGCATCAAAGAAATATGTGCCAACGTGCATGCAAATACCATGTATAAATGGCAAGTAACAGGTCGACCTCTGTTAGATTCACAGATAAGAGCCAACTTTTACCATAAACTAGGGGTTTGCTTTGTTTTTTGTTTTTTACCAAAAAGGTATCTTTATAAATTATTTTCTTAAGTATGTATTAAAAGTTGTTCATCTCCTGCTTATTTTTCAAGCAAAACATGCCAGGGAGACGCTTCCTCTTTCCATTTCCTTTCTTTCCTTTTCTTTCTTTTATTTATTATTATTGTTTTCAATCTTTGGTTTGGTTTGGTTTGGTTTGACTTGGTTTGGTTTGACTTGGTTTGGTTTGGTTTCGTTTCGTTTGACTTGGTTTGGTTTGACTTGGTTTGGTTTGACTTGGTTTGGTTTGACTTGGTTTGGTTTGGTTTGGTTTGACTTGGTTTGGTTTGACTTGGTTTGGTTTGGTTTGGTTTGGTTTGGTTTGGTTTGGTTTGGTTT
>NW_021604602.1:1846667-1853517 GCF_004785775.1 Grammomys surdaster | reverse complement strand
TTGGTTTGGTTTGGTTTGGTTTGGTTTGGTTTGGTTTGGTTTGGTTTGACTTGGTTTGGTTTGACTTGGTTTGGTTTAGTTTGGTTTGGTTTTGGTTTTGGTTTTGGTTTTGGTTTTGGTTTTGGTGGTTTTGATTTTGGTTTTGGTGGTTTTGGTTTTGGTTTTGGTTTTGGTTTTGGTTTTGGTTTTGGTTTGGAGACAGGAACTCATTGTTATTTAGCTTTGGGTAGCTTGGAACTCACTACCAAGACCAGGCTGGCCCCAGACCTGGAGCAAACCTGCTTTGATCTCCCCAGTACTGGGATTACAGTGTGCCACCGTGCCCAGCCCCGGGTAGGGGCCATCAGGGCTTATCTTGAGCTTATCTTGAGCACATTGAGTGATACGTGAGGACTCACCTTCATTTTGAGTGGTACATACCCCGGGGCAGGGTGGTCCTCTCTGTGTGAAATGGAGGAAGAGAACAGTTGTCTGGAATGGATTCATGTGCTGGGCCATCCTGCTCTTCCACACACCAGTACTTCTGCTGCAGAAGCCTCTGCCAGCCAGCACTGCATTTCTTGGCCTCCAAGGATAGTCAGCCAGCTGTAGGTACTTACAGGGAAGTGTTTCACACAGGATCTAGAGGAGAAAGAAATGGCAACCATTTCCACTTTGTATGCCCAAGGGTGTCAGCACCGGCAGAGGCTGGGGCCTGGGGTTTCAGTCCTGAGGCGCTAGGCAGCCCCTGGTCCTCTTGCTGTTCTGCACCACAGGGGCTGAAGCTGTCCCTGTGACCCCTGCATCTCCTAACTTCCTGGACTACAACAGTAGCTTCCCAGTGGTTTACAATCTCAAAGTCCCCATTATTTTGAAAACCTCTCCAGGCCTATGGTAGACTCTCCCTGCTTTAGCTATGCGGCCCTGTGTACTTCGCCCATCAAAGTGGCCCTGAGACTGAATGTCACTATATTTCTCTGATCCTGGCATGACTGATGACTCTGACCTCGGTTCTTGGTCCCGGTGGCTTCTTGGCACCTACCTTCCTTCACTGATGTCAGAATAGCATGAAGTAGACCAGTCCGTGTCCATCACTGGTGACATGGGACTGAACACTAAGTCACCTGTGTAAGATGGAAGGACCTCCAGGAAGGGACCCTGCAGATCCGTGAGTTACAGAGCTGACCCCCCACCCTGAGAGTCTGGAGCCAGAGATCCAAGCACCTGCAGAGACCCAGAAGTAAGCTAAGGACCCCCTTCCATTTTTCTCCCCTGGACATACAGTTAACACCAGCCCTGGGAATTAACCTGTGTCTGCCAGCCTCAGGCAATTCCAAGTTCAAAGCCAAATCTTTCCTGCCTGTTCACTTAAGGAAAGTGAGCTGAAGGCAAACCAAGTACTGTCCAGGAGGATGGATCAGCGTGGTCACACACGGCACACGGCACACGGCACACGACCAGCTTTCCGGAGAGATAAGGGTAACGAACACATGTGTACAACACCCTCCCCTGCGCAGCCCTTCCCCTCTCCTGTCAAGGCCAGGCTAGCTCAGCTGTTTCTCCTTCCTAGCCTGCTCACCATGGCAGCATCTGTCACTCAGCATCCGTCTTTACAGCGGGCAACACTTTCCAAAGCTAATCTATATTCAAATGAGCAAGAGATTGTCAATTTCTCATGATGCTGTGGCTGGACTCCAGTCCCACTTTGGGTGTTTATTAGTAGAAATCTGGTCACTATGCTATGACATAGCCCCCCTGCCCCCATGATGCCTTGTTTCTCTTAGAGCAACAAGAGAAAAGCTTTGCATCTCTCCATGGGACTGCAAGCTGGTGCAAGCCTTGACGGATGGTTTCGGGTCGGTCGGGCGCAGTTCTTCAGCCTTAAGTCTGAAATTGCAAACCTGAGAAAGCAGGGAGACACAGAGAGGCCACAGCTTCCTAGAGTCTTGGACACAGTATCATTTTACTGCCATTACCTCTGGGACAGCAGACAGAACGGTGGCCCCTATTCATATTCCATTGCCCTTGTGTAAACATGGCCTGAGTCTGGGGATCCTAGGACAGTGAAATGGAACCTTCTAGATGCTTGAAAGCGGGGTTCTTTCCTGGCCACAGTCACTCTGAGAGAAAGAGAGGAGCACAAGGGTCTCTGAGATGCCAGCTTTGGAGACGGGACAAGGGAAGCCAGGCACCTTGACAAGCCGGGAAGGGTAAGAAGGTAAACTCAACTTACAGCCTCCAGGACACTGAGTCACCTGCCTGAAGATGCCCAGAGCAGAATTCTGACCTACGGAAGTGCAAGGGAGTGAAGCTTCTTTAGTCCCTAAATATGCAGTGACTTGTTCAGAAGCCATGGGAATGTCCTGTGTCTGGGTTCACAGCACTCTCCAGCCAAGGAAGCCAGGAACACGGGAACAAGCTCCCTTGGGTCCTTTCTTGACTATAAACGTGCCTCCTTCATTATGCTGGGACACAGGAAACCTAAAGAACGAGCCTCAGTCTCTCTCAGCACTACACCCAGGCGACATTCACAAGCAAAGCGTTCTCCGTACCAGAGTCTTGCCCAGCAGAGGCGGGGCAGAGTCCAGCATCACACCATAGTTCCTAGGGCACCTGAGAGAAGCCAGAGTCCCAGCAGCCTCTCACCTTGGACCTTCCAAGCTGATCACGGGTCATCCACTCAGGTCACAACCTAAGAAGAAGCAGTGTGGGGTATCAATAACCCACAGTCTGAGAAGTCAGAAAAGACCTGAGTTCTATCCCCATGGTCCATGTGAAAATGGTGCACACTTATCCCCAGTGCAGGAGAGGTAAGGACACATTGATCCCTGGGGCTCACTGGCCAGCCAGCACTGTCTACTTACTAAGTTCCAGGCCAGTGAGAGACCCTGTCTCAAAACAAAGGCCCTGAAAGATGACACCCAACATATTCCTCTGGTCTCCACACGCACATGCAAATACACACACACACACACACACACACACACACACACACACCTGCATACATCACACACAAACATACGAAAGTTGGCTGTCCTCACAGCATGTGGCCTAGAAGCAGTCTGCACAGGTTGGGGACTCATTCCCCAAGTCCTGGGGTGGCGTGACGCTGCCCTCTGTCTATGCATCCACTTAGATGATGAAATTCAGACTCCAGACGCCCTGAGGCCTTCCCCCCACCCCAGCTAGGCTAGCAGATGAAAGCTTTGATCTGAGTCTGTGTCACTTCCTCCAGGAAGCCCTCTTACTTCACTCCACTGAAGTGTCACCCCTTGGTGACCCTCTTTCCTGGTAGCTCTTGCCCTTGTCATTTGTGACACAGGTAGTTCTGACAGATGCTACGTCACCTCTCTTGGAGCTTGTACCTTTAATTGTCACTGACCAGCAAACAGGGTGTGGTAAGAAACAGGTGCATCTGAGGGTATCTGGTTACCTGAGTGGCAAACCCCTTCGCATCCTTCAGGACTTAGAGGTCACAGGAAAGGAAGAGCCAGGATCCCCAACTTCAGCCTAGGGCCTGGCAGAGTAGCTTTTGGTGTAAAATCTGCAGCGTCCACATTCTTAGCCCTCAGACTCTCCTCCGTCCCCTAAGATGTATAAAGGACACTCGTGTGTATCCCATTCTTCACAGACAGGGGCTGTGCATGTTGCTGACACCCCAGCAGAAATGACACCTGACTCAATAAAGGTAAACACCCTCTTTCCCTTCCTTAGCTCTCAATTACTAATTCCAAACTCTGTCAGGTCCCTAGTGCTGGACTGGCCCTGGGGACAAAGGAAACTCACAAATAGCCTTGCCCTAGGAAGGACACTAACGGAGAGGAAGCCAATGCTTCCTCTAATCCTCACAGGAGCTTCTCAAGTTGGCTAATCTCATTCTGGTTTGCCTATGAGAAAAAAGGATTAGCCAGGCGAGCCTGCTGTGCAAGGTCATAAGCCACAAAGTGATGGGGCTTCTGTGTCCATCAGAGCCTGCCTGCTCTCCCATCTCTTCAATGAGCCCCTCACAGTATTTCCCTGTGAGTTTTGGGGCCCTCAGGCAGCTCCCCCAACCTTGCACACTCTCCAGCTACCCTGACACCTCCCTGCCTCCTCTCTTTCTGTCGGCTTAGGGACCCGGTAATATCGCCCAACATTTCACACAAAAAGCATGGTTCCGGGGTCTTCACTGGTTAAAACCATCTGGGACCATGGCTTAAAATCTTTCTGGTGGTCAGGTTTTTACTCTATATCCTATGAATTCTTATCCACCCCTCAACAAGCTACATCATGCATAACATTTTTAGTGACTTTCTAGTATTCAACCCAAGTCCCGTTGGCAGGCATTGACGGTGTGATTCCTGCATGAAGGAACCAGGACAGATACAGGAAAGCCTAGGAGAGGTGGTGCCCTGAACATCCTGCCTGCGGTCAGGAAATAAGAGGATAGCCAAGTGGTGGCACCAAGGGACTCATGGCAGGTGGCCCTGCACATGCCTGACAGAATCTTACATGTTCCTCAGTGGGTGTCCAGACCCAAAGCTGAAGCCTCCTTCTAGAGCATTCCTCTCTCCGTGGTAAGAACAAAGAGACGCACTCCTTCATTAGTCAGACTTCTGCGGACTTCTAAATCAAACCACAGCGTTCAAATTTTAAAAGTTTGATCATCTGAGAAATAAGGATATTAAATATGATTAAATGTGATTGCAGTTGAGGGTACAGACTGCTCTTCCATTACTTACTTTGATTAAAAAAGAAAAAAAAACTATCTGAGCTTCGAGGCTGAAAAGTTAAATGCGGCAAGGAAGAAAATAAAAGCCAGCGAATCCGAAGCCAGTCTTACTTTCTGCGAGGAGATCGTATTGTTCAAGGAACATTCGTCACCGGATCGAGAACACATGAGGTGGCATCGGGAGTGAATGTTCCCCTCTCTCCCTTAATTGCTAGGAATAAGAGGGATCACAATGAAGAAGAAGTTGTCACTATGATCCTTTAGGGACCGCGAGGGAGGCTACTGTTTTGAATGACACGCCAACAGGAAGCCATGATTCCTACGCTGGGGTTTAATTGGTGCAGTGTCGGAGTTTAAATAGTAATATAGTTCTCTGTCCTCAAGTTGTGAGGGGGAAATTACCCATGATACTGTGTGGATTGTAATATCTGAGTTACTGCTGAGAGTCCATCTTTTAGCCTGTAAAGGATTGTGTCTTTTACTGCTGTTCTGAGAATCTCTCGTGTCTCCCGCTTCCCCTCAGGCTTGTGCCAAGGATGCTGATCTCCGGGGGACTTTCCAAGTTGGTTTGGTCATTACAAGACCAAAACACATTTGAACAAAGGAATACTGCAGTGAAGATCAGGGAGGGTCTCTACAGCATTGTCAAATGTCAACTGCAGTCATCTTCAGATATGACATGGATGCCAAAAATGTTAAGAGGGAGGAAAGAGAGAGAGAGGAGGGAGGGAGGGAGGGAGGGAGGGAGAGAGAGAGAGAGAGAGAGAGAGAGAGAGAGAGAGAGGGAGAGAGAGAGACCCTAGGTAATAATAGCTCACTTACTTCAACATTTTAATTGAAGAGTTGGCTGAGGCTCAAACATGGCCCTGACCAACTACAGCCCTCGGGATGTCACCAGAGAGAAAAATGATCAACCACATATGAAGTCTGTCATCAGGGAAGGTTGAGATCACTGTGAGGGGTTGGGGGAGGGGCTACAAAATGATTTCCTTAAAAATCATTCGAAGACATACATTATGGAGATGTCTACCAAAACCGAAATCCAGAGCTGGCTTTGGAAAATTAAAACTGAATCCTTGGTTTGAATTGCCGTGGACAAGAGGAGTCGCCGCTTTTCCCAAGGCCATGACTGTGGAGACTCTCATGCCAGCACTCAGGAGGCAGAGGTAGGAGGATCTCAGGTTTGAAACTAGCCTGAGCTACATGAAAAGTTCTAAGCCAGCCTGGGCTACATTGCAAGACCTTGTCTCAAAATCAAACAAAAAGAAATACGTTGAGTTTGGGCTAAAAGCCATGTAACCTTTTAGTGGAAGCATGTCCTGAGCAATTATTTGGGCCACGGATATCATCTGAATAGTATCTGTTGCTTGTCTGAGAGTCCCAGGGCACCCTATCCTTTACCTACTGGCAGTCCGAGGCAGGAGGCCTGTGCCTGTCTCACCCTGTTGTCTCTGTGTCTGTTCCAAGGGCCCCAGAACTAGGCTCTAAAGACCCACAGGGGACTCTAGTCAAGCTTGGTCGCAGGCAGCTAGACAGTCCCATTGGCAAGTGTACACACAGCCTCTGGTCTCTCACTCTGTGTCTAGATGAAGAAGATGATGGGTCTCCTCAGTGTCCCTGTTGGAAGTTGCATGACAACGCTGCACGCTGGGCTGGGGGCCACCATGCAGGTCCAGAGGATTTGCAAGGTTCTCCTTAGCGGGCACATCCTACCAGGATGACCAGTGCTTGCTAAGAGCACAGAGGACGGCGTACCAGACTTAAAAGTGCCCTCGAGGGCTGAAGAGGTGGATCGTTCTTAAAGCATCTGCCTCACAAGCACTCTGAATCCTGATTCCCAGCACACATATTAAAAATGAACGGCTGTGGTGGTGTGCACCTGTAGTCTGACCATGAAAGAAATAAAAGGCAGAGACAAGTGAAACCCCAGAAGCACACGGGCCAGCCCGGCCAGTATAACAGAGTCCCATGCCAGCTAGATACCCTCAAAAAGGCAGAAGGTTCCAGAAGTTGTTCTCTGACCTCCAGATGCACATTACACACACTCAGACACACCCATCACACATACACACTCACAGGCATACACACACACTCACTCACACACTCATACATACACACACATACATACACTCACTCACACACATACATACACTCACTCAC
>NW_021604602.1:1839063-1846657 GCF_004785775.1 Grammomys surdaster | reverse complement strand
CACACACATACATACACTCACTCACACACATACATACACTCACTCACACACATACATATACACACTCACACAAACACATACATATACACACATACATACACACACTCACACACATATATATACACACACTCACACACATATATACATACACATATGTACACGTACTCACTCACACACACATAAATACACACACTCATACACATACACTCTCTCTTATACACACACACATACACACACACACACACACACACACACAGAGCACTCAGTATTATAGAAAGGCTTGTTAATGATCCATAGACCTGGGCCCCACCCTCTCAGAACTCTGTCCATTTCAGGCAACCCAGTACTATGCACTTTTTAAAAGATTTATTTTATCATTTTAATTATGTTTAGGTATGGGGGGGTGTGCTTGTAAGTGCTAGTATCTTCCCAAGCTAGAGGCATCAAATCTCTTTGGGGCTGGAGTTACAGACAATTGTGAACATCTCAGGTCCTCTGGAAGAGTACTCTTGCCCTCTGACCCCTCTCTCCAGCAGCCCCAGGAGTCTGGATCTTTAACAAGTCATCCTACACTCTCTAAGTGTCTGCATGTGTCTTGGGTTTTAAATCCCCCGCCCTATTGATTAGAGGATATAATTTCAACAGTATTTTCTCCAAAGACAGTATTGTTCATGAATTTAGCCTTGAACATTTTGCTCGTGGGCAGTTTCTGTCTTAACAGTGTGGTGTCTACAGCCAAGGGAGAAGTAAAATGTCCGTGCCCATAGATCTCTTTCTTAGAGAAATCCACCTTTTGTCTCCGCCTGTATTTTTGTTTCTGGTGTGTAATATAATTTTCCCCGTGATGAAGAATTATAAATTCCATAAAAGGGCCATGAATTCTTTGTAATGCTTTACTGATAGGCACATCTGATATTTCTGTACTTGCAAGATGAGTGTAATTACGGAATTTTAGAATCACAATAGAAAATTATAAGATGAAAATAATTATGGAACTTTAGAATTATAATGGAAAGAGAAAGCGAGGGCTCAAAATGCAAGCATTGCATCAAAGGGTGCTTGCCTATATTCTCCTTTAGTTAAGTATACAAGAAATAACACCCTTCCAGACAATACTTTATAGATATTAAAATGTATTATTAAACCCACATGGAGAGATGGCTCTGGGGGAGTCAATGTGGTGCTGCAGACTTGTAATCTCAGTTCTGGGGAGGCAAAACAGGCAGATCCCTGAGGGCTTGACCCATAGACAGTTTAGCCCTTGTTAAGTTCCAGATAAGTTCTTGTACTGGCTGGTTTTGTGTGTCAACTTGACACAAGCTGAAGTTGTCACAGAGAAAGGAAACTCCCTTGAGGAAATGTCTCCATGAGATCCAGCTGCAGGGCATTTTCTCAATTAGTGATCAAGGGGGAGGGCCCATTGTAGGTTGTGCCATCCCTGGGCTGGTAGTCCTGGGTTCTATAAGAAAGCACGCTGAGCAAGTCAGGAGAAGCAAACCAGTAAGTAACATCCCTCCATGGCCTCTGCATCAACTCCTGCCTCCAGGTTCCTACCCTGTGTGAGTTCCTGTCTTGACTTCCTTTGGTGATGAACAGCAATGTGGAATATAAACTGAATAAACCCTTTCCTTTCCAACTTGCTTCTTGGTCATGATGTTTTGTGCAAGAATACAAACCCTGACTAAGACAGTTCTAAACAGAAAAGCAAAGATAAGTGATACCCAAGGTTGTCTTCAGTCCTCCATCTCCATGAACATGAAACAAATTCACATATGACTTCATTGGATGTTAGTGACATAAGGCCTTGTCTTCATGAACCTATTGGAATCTGAGCAGGATCGTCACCTTGGTGCTTGGAAAGTCCCAGGTGACCTAGACTCAGTGTCATACAGGCATGTTTTCCCATGATCTCAAGTATCTTAATTTATGTGTTAAAGGCCTGTGGGAAACCATGTCAATGAACATACTACTGGGGGATGGACAGGGGGAGACGTGTTTTCCCAATAGGTTGATGAGGAGTCTTCCCTCCAATTTTTAACATTTTCCTTTTGTTTTATAGATTTGTTTTTATCATTTTGATTATGTGTATGTGCATGTCCCTAAATGTAGATAAGAAGACGTTAGGGCAGGTCACCAGCCCACGGAGGCCAGAGGCCTCTCCCTAGAGATAGATGATCTGCATGGTGTGGATGCTGGGAACTAAGCCCAATCCCCTGCAACAGCCATGATGCTTTCATTCCTAATGCTGCCAAGCCATCTCTCCAGCCCCTTACTTAACATTTTGTTTGTGTTTGTTTGTTTGTTTGTTTGTTTGACTGATTGGTCGTTTGACCTGTTGGTTGGTGGTTGGTTGGTTTGTTGGTTGGTTGATAGGTTGATTGGTGATTGGTTGGTTGGTTGACTAGTTGGTTGTTTGACCTGTTGGTTAACTGGTTGGTTGGTTGACTGGTTGGTTGGTTGGTTGACTGGTAGGTTGGTTGGTTGGTTGGTTGGTTGACTAGTTGGTTGTTTGACCTGTTGGTTGGTGGTTGGTTGGTTGACTGGTTGGTTTGATGGTTGGTTGATTGGTGGTTGGTTGGTTGGTTGGTTGGTTGACTGGTTTGTTGGTTGGTTGGTTGGTTGGTTGATTGGTGGTTGGTTGGTTGGTTGGTTGACCTGTTAGTTGGTGGTTGGTTGTTTGGTTGTTTGGTTGACTGGTTGGTTTGTTGGTTGGTTGATTGGTGGGTGGGTGGGTGGGTGGGTGGTTGGTCGGCCAGTCGGTTGGTTGGCTGGTTGGCTGGCAGGCTGGTTCTTTGACTGGTTGATGGGTTGGGTTTTTTGAGATAAGGTTTGTCTGTGTAACTCTGGCTATCTTTGTAGACCAGGCTGACCTTGACCTCACAGAGATCTGCCTGCTTCTTCCTCCCAAGTGCTGGGACTAAATGCATGTATCACCACCCCCATTTTAATATTTCTAATCTTTTCATTTATTATTTTATTTTAAAAAAGACTGTGAGATGACTCTGTGCCTAAAGCCACCTGTTGTCTAGCCTGACACCCTTGAGTTTGATCCCCGTGACTCATGTAAATCACCAGCTTCAGATTGCAAGAATATGCAACCCCAGCATCCTGACAGCAGGAGATAGAGACCAGAGAATCCATCACCCAGAAGCTCAGATACACAGACAGCAGCAGAAATGATAAGAAAGCCTTCTATCTTGAAAATAAGGTAGAAGGCCAGAATTGACTCCAAAAGCTGTCCTCTGATCGTGGCATGTACATACCTGCACTCACACATACATATACATACATACATACATACATACATACATACATACATACATACAATGTCTGGGATGAGTGGGGGAGGTGTACTTACAGAGAAGACCAACAATCATAGCATAGTGCCTGGTGAGGAGACCCTTGCCACCGAATGTGGATAGTAAGTACCTTCCAGTGGGCCAGTGGTCAGGATAAAAGATGCTGAAGGAAGATAGAGAGGGTGTGCATGCAAGCGTGTGGGCATCAGTGCCACCATCATTTGCTGATAGTAGTCTCCAATTTCCCTGGCCTTTCAGTGTGGACTCAATACCAGTGACTAGCCAGGGAGCTTCTAGGCTTTTCTATCCAGTTTGGGTCTGCTGAGACAGCCAGTTTCTTGGACTGACAGACACACCTGTTTCTCTGCCTCGCCAGCAAACAGTCAACCATTTATGGACTACCCAGCTCCGTCTCAGAAGCCAGTCGGAGATGTAAAACATGCACATTTTCTATTGGTTCTGTTCCTCCAGAGAGTCTTGCCTAGCACAGCTCCCAAGGGCTAGTCATCAAACTGATGCCAGAAAATACCAGACAGGGACCCAGAAGACGGGCGCCACCTCCCTTTATAGTGCTATCATTAGCCCAGGGGGTCTGCAACTTTTCCTGTGGTAGGTATAGCCAGGGGCTCCTTAGATTTGTGGTGCTCACTGTGACAGCTACTCGGCTTCCTCATCATGAACAGAAAGTGGGCATGGATGCCAACCACGGATGTGGCTGAGTGAGAGCTTGCTACTATCAAAGAAGCCGGACAGAACTCAGGCTCGAGGTTGCTGGTCTACGATCTAAGTAAGGACCAACTGAGAGGCTTGAGCAGAGAGTACACTTGACAGGTTTTCTTTTGTTGGTTGGAAGGTTGCTTGGTTAGTTTTCATTTGTTTGTGTGTATGCGTGTGTTTCTGTGTGTGGTGTGCATCTGTGTGTATAGCTGTGAATCTCTCTCTGTCTCTGTCTCTGTCTGTCTCTGTCTCTGTCTCTCTGTCTCTGTCTCTCTCTCTCTTTCTCTGTGTGTGTGTGTGTGTATCTGAGTGTAGCTCTCTCTCTCTCCCTCCCTCCTTCCTCTCTCTTTCTCTCTGTGTGTGTATCTGGGTGTAGCTGTGTGTGTGTATGTGTTTTCGTGTGTGTGTATGTATCTGGGTCTCTCTCTCTCTCTCTCTCTCTCTCTCTCTCTCTCTCTCTTTCTGTGTCTGTGTGTCTGTGTGTGTGTTTGTGTTCATGTGGGTGAACTTGTGTGCAAGCATGTGGTGGCCTAAGAACAGCCTTGGGAGTCATCCTTAGAAACACCACCACCTCCTTTGAGACAGAGTCTCTCTCTTGCCTGGGGCTTACCAAATAGGCTAGACTAGCTGGCTGGCCAGTAAGACCCAGGGACTCTCCTACCTCTGCCTCCCCAGCCTGGGGTTATAACCATATATTACCATGCTCATGGTACATGGGTTCTGGAAATCGAACTCAGGTCTTCAGCGTCCAAAGCAAGTACTTTACCAACTGAGCCAGCTCCCCAGCCTGGGTTTGTTACTTTTTTGAGGCAAGATGGGGCCATGTATCCTGGTTTAGCCTGAAATTCACGATCTTCCTGCCACAGCTTCCCAAAGCCTGGGATTACAGGCATGTTCTCTGGATCTTAATTGTCTCTCTGTGAACTTTTCCCATCTTTAGCTGGCCTGTGTGCAGACATTTCACCTTCTAGGAGTTTCCTGAAGCCCTGGGAGCCACGGATGAAAACAGCAAAGACTTGCTCTAGAGTATAAGCATGGCATGCCCCAGTTCCAGTGGAGAGAACTAACATCTACCCAGTGACATCTACCCTGTGTGGCAATAAGTCACTTCCATCAGCTGGAGACTAACATTTCTGGGCTGCACACAAAGGGGAGGGAGCCTGGGGAGTTAGACATGGCACCCACCTAGTCCTGTGTAAAACATTACAATTTCCCTTTCACTCCAAATGTAAAGCCTTCTCCTAAATGGACAAATGATGTTTGGACATTGAAACTGGTGGGGTTTGCAGAGAGGCGCCATCACTCCTGACTGGACTCCCATTAAGAAACTCCATTCTCCTGAGAGACAGTTCTGGCCTCCAGCCTCCTTCTTCCCACCTCTACTTTGTTAGCCCCATCCCTCTCCCCCCACCCTCCCCTCCCACTCCACCCACTCAGACTTCCTACCCACATTAGAACCCTGAAATACTTGGCTCAATGGGCATCCCAGATGCCGGGAGCTTTTGTTTTATTTATTTAAAGCTTGGCTGCCCCCACCAGTCTCCTGAGAGAAAGCATCACATATTCACTGGGGTGCAGATACCTCCGAAAGGGCGTGCGTTCCAAGACTGTTGCCTTTGAGCCAAAGCTAAAAGCACTTTCTCAGACGTAAGGGCCCAGGGATTGCTACCACGTTAGCACCGCTGTTAAAATAATATCCAGCGCCTTTCAGAGTAGATCAAAGTGATGAGTCTCCAGCCTGGCTCAGGGCTTCATCCATCACAGTCAGAGCTGGGTGTGGGAGAAAGGCTGCATTATTCCTGTCTGCAGAGTGATCTTCACTGTGATGACCCTGGGCTGAACAAGGCACCTCGGTCTCCCTTCTGGTTCTATTGATCTAGAACTCATAGGGCCGTACGAAGTACGCTCAAGACACCAAAGAGCAGCACCGTGACCCTGGGTGAGCAGGTCTGTGGGACTTTGACAAAGGTGACTGCATAGGACCAGATGATGAGTCCTGTCTGACCTGTGGATGCAGAAGAACCAACCAAGGTATGGAGAGCTATGCTGGAAAGAAAGTCAGATGGCTCAGTCCGTGAAGGGCTTGTTGCACAAGCATGAGAATCTGAGATCAATTCCCAGAGGCCATGTAAATACTCTGTAATCCCAGGACTGGGGACGGAGGAAGAGAGGCACAGACATGCCTGGGACAAGCTGACTCCTCAGTGCCACTCACATAATGTCGCCGAGAAGGGGAGCAAACCTTACGCTGTGGTATTGTTTAAAGCTCATCTTCTTGTGAATAATCGGAAGGGAGGCCGTGATTTTAATGGAATGCTACGAAGCGCATTTTAATTATTGCCAGGACTTAAGTCCTTTAGTGAAATACATATTTATAAACCTTGCTGGGGCATAGATCATTTACCTAATAGAGCAAGGCTGCTCGAAGGTTGCTGTCGCTAATCTATCAGGTAAATATCCATTTATAATTGGTTCTTTAATCCTTGGTCTTTCCCCTGATAGGTTAGAACAATCCAGCAAGACCGCTTCATTCTTCGGGGAAAGTCTGTTATCATCCATCACAATGTCAGTAGAAATATATACATTAGAGCAATTATAGAAACCACTGCCTGAGACGCACTACAGCTCAGCCAGAGAGAGACAGCAACCCAAACCAAACAGCTACTAGGCAAAGGGAGGATCTGCCACACCAGAGAGCAGCTGGGCAAAGACAAGGGGTCCTGAATAGGACAGGACCCCTGCTTTTGTGTCTCCACAAAAGAAAAACATGTGCTCTGTGACCCCTATATCCTGCCATCACTTCCATAGTCACCCACAAATACTTCTTTTTGCAGTACCAGGTTTCAGACTCAAAACTGGGCTGACTGTCAGCAGCATCGGCTGGGTAGAACTGCCTCTTAGATGTTCTTCAGAGCATCTCCTGAGAGATGCTGATGAGGAAGTTGGAGTTTGCAGTGCTGGAACAGTCCCAGGCCCCATACTCTGGGGCATGGCCCCCACTCCCCTCTCCTCTGCTTGGCCCCCACTCCCCTCTCCTCTGCTTCTTCACCAAGGCTGGGCAGTCAGAACAAGGTACAGTTGCTATTCCTGAGACCAGAATCGCCCCAGCCAACAGTGAGCAGCAACAGGGAGCACAACTGGGCTCCACTTCCTCCTGACCATCTAACTGTCCCCAACTGAGTCCCACCAGCCGCCATGTCTAACGTCTATTTGCTAGCCTCGTATTCCTTTGTAGTCTCCGACCAGAGAGCACAGTGACTACAAACACTTACGCTGAAGTGGGGATCCCAGAACCCTGAAGCTTGTCTCCCCAGACTCCAAAGGGTCCTGACCTTCCAGCATGCCCCAGTTACCTAGAGACACTCCTGTGGGACCAGAGGTAGCCATGATAGCTACCAGGTAGCCATGGTAGACATCAAGAGAGCATCCATTCAGCCATAGAGATCACTCACACGCAATGTGGAAGGGGACCATGAGCAACAGCCATGATCTTTGGGCACAAACGTTTTCAAAGTCGAAATACCCTCATGGTAGCCATGAGATACCCTCATGCTAGCCATGAGATACCCTCATGCTAG
>NW_021604602.1:1823876-1839053 GCF_004785775.1 Grammomys surdaster | reverse complement strand
ATGCTAGCCATGAGATACCCTCATGCTAGCCATGAGATACCCTCATGCTAGTCATGAGATACCCTCATGTTAGCCATGAGAGATGGACTGGCAACCATAGAAAGAGATGGTCCTGGTCAAAGGCCAGGCAGCCAGAGGGAAAGCTGACCGGGTACCTGGATGCTATGAGCCTTGGTCCTGTGGAATGATCCCCAAGGAAGCATAAAGAGAAAGACGGGAAGGATCCCACTAGGAAATTATATCCCTGTTCCATGTTACCGATGGAGCAGTCTGTCCATAGTGGACTCAGAAGGGTCTCATTTGTACTTTGCCGTGAGAACTTGAATACTGTTCCAGTATTCCAGGAGGAGGAAACCAAGGCACGAACAGGCTCTGGAGGACCCAGCCCCACCTCACTGCTAACTGTTCTTCTGCAGTTAAGTCCCTCTGCATAGAGAGAATATGGTATAGCCCCTCCTTTGTCTGGGCTTAGGAGGAAATGAACCGTCTCGCGCGTAGATGTTCCAGGTAACTGAATGTATACCTTTGAGCCCCAAAACGTTTTCAGATTTTAATTATTTTAATGGAAACATCTTATCGTTCTTAAAACAGCCTATTCCGAGTGATTAACTTTGTCTCATTGGCACAGGGCCATTAGCACTCATAGTAGCTCTGTGCTGCTCGTGATGTAACCCAGTGACAGGGCCTCACCGCGATGCTGCCTGATGCTGGCTGGCCACTTTCTGGACCACAAGGCAGCTCCCACCCATGCCTCCCAACAGACCTACTTCCCTCACCCACCGTGCAGGCAAAGTGCCCTCTGAATGCCAACTGCTCAATTCGTCTCCCTGACAAGAGGCCCCAGTGTCTGTCAGTCACCCACTGGCTGAACACAGGACCCCACGCTCTGCTCCCCTGCCATTTGAGTCCCCTTTGCCGTCTTCTCTGATGATACCTGGCTGGGTCATTTATTCTCTGCCCACTGCATGCTGGTCTCTGGCTCTGGGACCTAGCTCAGGCTGCTCCCTCCTGCCTAGGACTATAATTGTCAGCGTGTGTACTGTGGATCCTGGGGAATCCTCAGAGCCTCCTGGGGGTCTCCAGATTCTCCCTTCTCCTGCCTCCTAGGTGGGATGGCTTACTTCCAGACACATCCTCCAAGGCAACCTATCTGAGCAAATGAAGTGAAGAGCTCAGCAGAAGAGCACGCTACCTTCCTGTGAATGGGGCACTGGGAGAGAAGCACTGACACACAAAAGGAGCTGATGTTACATTGTTTTGTTTTGGAGAAAGAAATCTCGCCACAAGTTTATATATACATTGTCTATATTCTATATAGTGAGTTTATCATGGGTCCTTCTAATGAATCTGAGAGTCTATTTATGATTCCCCTGCCTCCACTTCTAGCAGAGTAAATATTAATCTCTGTCCTCTACATAATGAAAGGAGTTTGAGGTCTCAGCAGTGCTCAAGGGTGATAGACATTTCTCCCAGCATGCACCACGAGAGCAAAAGTCTATAATGGTAGAAGGGTATCCCTCAGACCAAGAGCCTGTGACCTGTCGAATCTGGAGTCTCTCTTTCCCCGCAGATACCTCCTCTGGGCTGAAGCTCCGGGCTGGGGACTCACCGTGGCTCACGACATCTCTTCTAGCCCATCCTCCTGCTGTGTGGTGCTCGGGCCTCCCTGCATGTTACACCAAATCTCCTGAAGAGTGGGAGGATCTATGGGGTCATTTTACTCTTGACCTGCACAGAACCCAGTGTCCAGTGTACCAGTGGAGCCAAATGAATGCACATTGCATTTGCCCAGTTCTCGCTGTGACATCATCCCTCCAAGTTAGAACTCCAACCCACTCTCTTCCTAGAGAAACAGTTCAGAAGTTAAGAGCACTGGATGCTCTTCCAGGGGACCCAGACTCGATTCCCAGCACCCATGTGTGGCTCATAACCATCTCTAACTCTAGTTCTAGGAGAGACAGTGTCATCTTCCAGCTTCCACGGGCACAAGGCGTGCCAGTCACGCACAGGCAAAACACTCATGCTCGTACAATAAAATAAAAGTATTTTTTAAAAAAAATCTTTCAAGCTTTTACATCTGTAATTTCTTGAGAAATAAAAATAACGTGAATTTCCAAGGAGTGGATGGTGCTGAGGTCTGACAGACTATGTGTGGACTGGAAAACAAGCGTCCCCTTCCCAGCTCCTCACCACAGTGATCCAGGACTGTCCCTCCCACACATCCTTCCACAAAACTGTGTGAATCCACTAGTGAAGCCAGAACCCCTAGGACCCAACCAGGGGGGACATTCAAGCCACATCTGTGAGTGATATTGGGCTTCCTGGTACTAGAGATATAGGTGTAGAAATATAGCATCCGTCAGATATGACTGCCGTGACCCAGCTGTGCAGGGCATCGGTCCTCCAGCACACTCCCCTCGGGGTCTTCTCTGTCTCCCTTCTTCACAGTTAAAGACCTTGGTGGCTACACTGAGCCTACAGAATAGTCTTCCTAGTTCAAGGTCAGTTGATTAGCAACCTGAATTTTATCTGTGCCTTAATTTTGCCTGTGTCCTGTAAAGTAACCTTCTCATTGGTTCCGGGTATGAAAATACGGACATTTTGGGGCGGGTGGGGCGGGGTGTGTTCATGCAGGAATCACAGGAAGATCATATCAAGGAAGATGGGCCACTGTTGTGACTAAACTTTGCCATGGGGTTCTTAGAACTTTGGAATTAGAAAGTATTTGGAAGAGCGTCGAGATGCGGGCTCCCGAGTCCAAGGGTGCTCTCAACAGAACCTAATGAGCCGTTACGGTGTTTGCTTAGAAGACCACAGCACCAGCAGGAGGACAAACAGTGCCCATGGGAGTTCAGATGAAAAGTCTGCTGGGAGTTAGACTAGAGGTTTTTGTCGAAGCTAATTGTGGACTAATTGAATTGATGGAGGAACTTTCCAGACAGCATTCAGGCAATAGCATAATTATTGCTAGATGCTTTTAGCCGAGTTTAGAGTGAGAACTGTAATAAAATTTTTAAAAAAATTTTTTAATGCATGGGGACATTTCCTTAGGTGATTCTGTGTGAGCAAGGTGTTCTAGAGGCTTTCTCTTTTGTGTATATGTGTATATATATATATATATATATATATATATATATATATATATATATATCTGAGTACACTGTAGCTATCTTCAGACACACCAGAAGAGGGCACTGGATTCTGTTACAGATGGTTGTGAGTCACCATGTGGGTGCTGGGAATTGAACTCAGGACCTCTGGAAGAGCAATCAGAGCTCTTAACTACTGACCCATCTCTCCAACAGTGAGGTTTTCTCTTTTGTAAAGAAAGTCTTGCCAGGCGGTGGTGGCACACGCCTTTAATCCCAGCACTTGGGAGGCAGAGACAGGCGGATTTCTGAGTTCGAGGCTAGCCTGGTCTACAGAGTGAGTTTCAGGACAGCCAGGGCTATGCAGAGAAACCCTGTCTCGAAAAAAACAAAACAACAACAACAAAAAAAAGTCTTTTAAATGGGTTCACAGCTTCATATCCTAGAGCTGGGGGGAGGGGACAGGGGACAGAGCCAATTTCCCATCATTCCAGTGAAATGGCGAACACAGGATGTTGGAGATGCTAGGGATGAGGAAGGTCTGTTGAAGAAGGCCACAGGGGTGGTAGCGGTAGCTCAGGAGCGAGGCTGTGTGGGTTGCAAATAACACCCATGGAGACCAGGCTTCCCAGGTCCTTCAGAGCTCATACCACGATGCTGTGTGCCCTAGACACTAGCACATCGAATTTTACATGTGCCCTGCTGTTCATGGGTCTTGCTTTGGCCATGTTCCTCCTCCTGTGCCCCTGTCCTTCCCCTTAGAATTGGCATGTTTTCTCTGAGCTGATGTATGTTGGGAATACAAAAGAGACATTAAACTTACGCTTTTAAACCATGTTGGAACTTTTAAGGCTTAAAGACCCTGACAGCTGAACGACATCTGTTTTCGTGGTAAGATGAGTGTTAGCCTTCTTCAGACCGGGATAGGGCACTACAGTAAAGTAATATATGTTAGGTGTCAGTTTGACAAGGGTTGGGCTTATAATGGCTAATCTTCACTAACCATGTGAATAGATTTCAAATCACCTATGCGACCTAGCCATACCTCTGGGAACTTTTAGAGCGGATTCCCTGAGAGAGGAGGGCCCGTCTCAAATCTATGTGTCACCATCCCATGAACTAAAGGACCATTCTGTGATTTTTCACTGGTTTAAAGTGGAAGGAGAAGAAAGACAGGAGAAACTCCAGTTCTATCCTTCCTGTCCACAGAGGCATGGCCTGCTCTTCTCCACGGTCCCCTCCTGCCATGACACACAGGGTAAACAAACCTCTCTTCCCTCAAGACGTGTCCCCCCACATGGGTAGCCACTGTGACAAGAAAGTGACCAGTACATGGCTTCCTAGTGTCCCGAAAATCCCATTTCCCATTTTGCAGATTAAAACTTAATCGCGATATTTACAACGGTAAAACTTCTCCTGTGCTGTGAGCATTGGCGAATTCCTGGCTAGCTAGGTGGTCCGTGATTTGGGCGTTGCGTGTGATGCGATCTCTGCGCATGGAACACAGCAGCAGCCTTGGATGACAGCAATGAACGAATGACCACCACAGTAAGTCAATAAAACTTTACGTGGACGTTGAAATCTGAACGCCCTGCAGCTTTCAAACCTCATGACATTTTATTCTTCTTCCTCATGTCTTTTCTATCACTTCAACAAAGAAAAAAACTCCCCGTGGGTCACAGGTAGGCCAGAGTCCTTTGTCTCCAGGGCTTTGGTTTGGTGACCCCACTGAATTAACTGAAGGCTAAATCTCCACAGCACTTTTGCCTCTCTAAGTGTCTCTACGTGAGGGCCTCTCACTAAATGTGTAATTGCTCTCATCATGGGCTGCATGACGAAAATCACCGGAAGGCTGGAATAATAATTAATAATATTAATGCCAGTAGTGGCCCATCAGGGTGAGTTACGCCAGACCCTCTGAAAAGGGCACATGGGCAGTCATGAAGGACTCTCTCTCCCAGTGATAAATGTTCCCTTAATCACAGACATATCCGCTCAGCTCCACCAAGCCCTGTGACTGGGCCAGCTAGGGTGAGGCGTCAAGGACCTCCAAGAAGCTACATGACCAGGAAAGGACAGGTGATGTGCTTTGCTCCACAGTTCTGGGTCCCCAAGCACTCTGCAAACGAGCAGGCTGTGAGTTCCCATCGTGGGGACACCAGAACTCATTGTCAATTCTCTGGAAGCTCAGACAGTGCCTAGATCTGCAGAATCTGTGGACCGAAGGGTCAGCTCAGGCTTGGATCTGACCTTTAGCCTTCTAGGGGTCAGGGCTTTCTCTTGTTCATGCTCTGGACCCTCCGGGGTCCACCATGAGAAGCTGTAGCTTTGTCAGCCCTTACCCTGCTTCATCCTGCAACCAGGGCTGCTGGGAGCAGATGTACAATCCCGCCCAGCCTCTGCCCTTGCTTTCTTCTCCTCTTTGCCTTTCTTCATAGATTCCAATGTGGCGGCAGAGAGAGAAAACAGTCTTAGCATTTGTTAATACCCACTTGACCCACAAAAGAAAATTCGCCAGCATTGCGAGGCTTCTCATTTAAAAACCATTAGACCGTTCCGCTTGGCAGACCAGATCTAAATATTCTTAAAGGGGTGGTTTAATTTAATGATTACCTTAACAAGCCCCCTTTTAAAATGATGATCCGCCAAATTCGGGGGATTTGTTTTGGAATCTGATCCAGTAAGTAGCTTTGTACAAAGAGGAGCGGAACGGAATCTGATCTGGTTCAGAACTCGGTGGAAATCACGGAAATTACCTTGCATATTTAATCACTGTAGAGGCATGAGTACAAACGGCTTTCTAGAGATTACCTTCAGGGGCGGGAGGTGGGGGGAGCAAAACAAAACTGGAGCTTTGCCTCTAGCATGCCAAGTGCTACCTTACAGGGAATTGTTTGGTTGTTCCAGGAAGGGTGTTTCAGGCTTCAGCCTACCCGGCCATCCGCAGGACACGTTTTTAAACCGGGGTGGAAAACTGCTCTGAAGAAGGAAGCCAGAAGTCAGGCCGGGAGGATGACCCGCTCCTTCACTCCTGTTACACTGGTGAGGTTGAGAAGAAACTACAAAGACTTAGGGGGGAAAAAAAGGGAGAGGGGGCGCTCTGGGTCTGGTATCCAAAATGAGGGCTGGGGTGGGGGACCAAGTGCAGCTTAGAAAACCTGGTTGCCTTCCATGTGCCCCTAGCATGGAGCCAGCAGAGAATCCCATCGCTTTGCCCAGCCTGCAGCCCATCATCAGGCCTCGAAGTGATGAGGGGAACGCTCTCCTCACCCCATGCTGGTCCCCTCCTCTGGAATTTTGCTGAATGTGCATCATTCCCTGGGCTTGCTCTATGCCCCTCCCCCACACACGCATCACATCACACATCTTAACAGAGAAAGCACCCCAATTCTTTGCCCCCCACCCCACTGATTCTTTCTCTCTTATTAACGACCCTCGGAGGAGGCTGACAGAAGTATTTTTGTCTGATGTTTCATGGGAAGTGAGACTAGGGCCTGGCTCGGGAAAATACTTGAATGACAGAGTGAAATTGTTCCCCTTCCCTGCCACGGGTCTGAGTCTGGAGTGTATACGTCTGACAAAAGAATTGGCTACAGGAGCTCGGTGTGGTGACACATGCCGCTAACCCTGGCACTCAGGAGGCGGGAGCAGCCACATACCTTCGAGTTCGGAGCTAGCCTGGTCTACATAGAGAGTTCAAGACTGCATAGTAAAACCCTGACTAAAATAAACAAAAACAAACAGATAAATAAAACCATATGCACAAAAGCAAATAAAGGAATGACTTTAGGGTAGAAGAATTGTGTTTGGCCCAAGTAATGTTGCTTGGTCAGGTCTCAGATTCATCTATCTAAGCCTCTACTTCACACCTATAAAATGGGACCACATTTATTTCATAATTCTTGTGAGGGCATAAGATGTTGCAGGGAGCAGGACAAAAGCCAGGAATCCATGTCGTGGCTTCTTAGGTGTGATGGGTAATTCGAGATGTCCGCTTAATCCAGCCACAAGAGGCCCAGGCACCTGCTCATCTATCTGACTCCAAGACATCTCAGCCAATCCCGTGTCCCTCTCCTAGGTGAGCTAGTGCCTCCCAACCTGCTGAGGGCCTAACTAGAACACAAGGAGACAGAGTTCACTTAGGCCTGACTGGGTGAGCTAGGACCTCAGCCTTTGCCTGCCTTCAAACTCAAACCTACATCATTGACGCTGTGGCTCTCCTGAGCTAGGGCAACACTGCCAGCTCCCCTGAGTCTTGAGCTTGGGCAAGGAGGCAGTGCCATATAAGGAGTCTGGTCAGCTGTCCTTGGAGATGGTCACCTTCATGGCTTATTGGAGTTACCTTCCTGCTTCGTACCATCCTGGGTAGGTACACGTTGGGTTCTGAAGGGTTCAGGAAATGACAGGGCAGAACTTGACAGAAGCAAGTGCCGAGAGCCACCCAGGTTCCAGTGGCTGGAACGGTGCCACTGCGCACCCCGCGAGGTGGGCATCTGTCTGTGTGTGCACACACTCTTCAGAGGTGTGAACACATGCGGCAGCTACTCACCTTACAGGACGAGGGTGGGTGTATGTAGGTGTTGGTGAAAGAGAGATATGCAAACTGTGTAAGTGTGAGAACAAGGCCAGACACACACACACACACAAAGTGTGTAAACGGCTGCCTCTGACGTCCACCTTGTGTTTCCTTGAAGCTTCTCAGAGGTCATGGTTTGACTGTCTGGAGGGCGTGGTGCCCTTTCCCTCGTACACCGGACATGTCACCTTC
This sequence comes from Grammomys surdaster, assembly GCF_004785775.1. Lineage (NCBI taxonomy): Eukaryota > Metazoa > Chordata > Mammalia > Rodentia > Muridae > Grammomys > Grammomys surdaster. Next base: position 1,831,196 of record NW_021604602.1, on the reverse strand, counting down.
TTTCATTCTTTATGAGGAGCTGAAGACGAGTTTGAGTGGCATGGCAATTTGTCAATCAATCTCAAAGTAGAAGGGGACCCCTCTGCATAATTTTACACCCAGCATCCAACGTGACCTTGGGCTGTGCACTGAACTGAGACAGCCAGGGAGGAGTTTCGTGGACATGTCAAGCCCACATCTCCTGCTAGCACCCAGACATCTCCACTCCAACGTGCCATCAGACATGCCAGGGAAGGTGTACCCAGAGAGGAGAGCCAGTGCGCTCATGACCCTAAATCGACGATTCTCAACCTGGGGGTCCCAACCCAGACAGGGGTCGCCTATCAGATCTCCTGCATGGAAGATACTTACACTGTGATTTGTAATAGTAGCAAGTTACAGTCAGGAAGTAGCAATGAAATAATTGCACAATTGGGGATCACCACAACATGAGGAACTGTACCAAAGGGTCTCAGAATTAAGAAGGTTGAGAACCACTGCCCTAAATCCTTCCCGGAGCCTGGGGCCAGAGCTCTTTCTCACTCATAGGGAGCCTACCTCCTCAGCTCTCTCTAACCCTGAGTTTCTCCAGGCCTGGCTGGGCTATGGCGGCTGCTTCCGGCACACCAGCTATAATAGTGCTCCTTTGTTCTCTGGGTCTTCCCTGGAATCCACTCATCCACCCACCAATACATAAATGAGAAGCCTGCATCAAATCTGGTGTGGCACTGCCCAGGGGCAAGCAAGTGATGAAGTCAAATAAAATGGGCTAGTCCCTACCTCAGAGACGCCTGACAGATACCTGAACTGCCCTCCGTTTTCCCAGGTTGGCTCAGGTGGCTGCCTTCTATCTGAGTAGCCATCCCCCAGGCCTGCTTCTTGCTCCCACTGAGGAACCTCTGACCCCTCTCCTCCTTCGCTGTACCCTGCACATCATTTCACACCGGTGTCACCTTCTCCAGACTGTCCCTGTCCCTCTGCCTTATTCTGCTAGACTAAACGACTCACCTGCAGACCCCAGCCCTGTGCACAGAGCGCCTGGCACATAACAGAGCCTGAAAATGTTGCCACACCTGCTAGAGCAGTCGGCCGCAGCCAGAGCAGAGGCAAAGTGCTTTTCTCTGCATACTCGATGTCGTCTTGTTATCGATATTAATTATTGCAGCCATAGCAACCTTCAGCTGGGTTGGGGCATTTACAGCTCTCACTCTGTTTTCCTAACAACTCTACAACGCAGGTATATTCTCTCGAGTTAGCTGAGGGTCAGAGAGGTTTAGCAACCCCTCCAAGGCCACACAGCTAGAAGGAGACAGCGATTGGTCTGAAGCCATCCTTACCCACTGGCTTTTTCCAGGCTCCACACAGCAAGTGTTGCATCTGTGTTTACTCTTAAATGCAATCTCAAGATTCTAGATAGAGACCCTGGGCTGGCCTCTTTTTTGGCCAGCTTAAGAGCCGTTCCCTAAAGAACTCCCTTACCCCTAGAACTAGCCACATTGGGGAGTGACTTTGCCTGAGGCTGAATTATGGAAATCAGCTGTCAATTACCCCGGGTGGCTGTGTAAAAGAATTACCGCAACAGTCACGGAGAAAAGAAAACTTCGTTTTCACCACCTACCAGTAAAAGCTAATTCAGAATAACTCCATTTAACAGTTATTTTATGCTGAAATACCGAATACCTCAGGGAGTCTTTTAGGGATTTTATAGCCTCTTTATTTATAAATGATTCATGCTGCATTTTCAGAAAAACCTACAATTAGTGTGGGTAGCATAGAAGCTCCTTGGGGAAAGGTAAAAAAAAAAAAGAAAGAAAGAAAGAAAAAGAAAGAAAAGGAAAGAAAGAAGGAGAAAAAGAAATAGAGGGGGGAAAGCAAGAAAGGGAAAGAAAGAAGGAAATAGGTGTGCGTTTCTGCCCACCCCACCCCACCCCCAGACAGCCGCCTGCCTTTGTTTTCTCAGCGCCCTATAGTGAAGTGAAAGGGTATTTTCTCTAACCTTTTGACACACGCTCCTTTGACGGTATTTGTGCAGTTGTACACCAGCCCACGGGATTCTTTTAATGCGCGTGACACTTTGGCACGTGCTCTCGGGCCTCAGGAAGTTTAAAGAGCTCAGAACCACTCAACACTAAACTTCATCTCAGCACAGAAAGGAGCCTCATGAGACCGCTATGGTCTGGGTGGCGGGGGGGGGGGGGGGGGGGAGGGTCAGGGGGGTCATCCCTGAAGCCAAGGATCATTGAGCTAGCAAAGGAGAGATGTTGGGATCCAGACCTAGAATCATCTCAGAGAATGTTTACACTAGTGCAAGGTGGAGTAGAGGGAGAGGAGGAGGTAGATCCCAGGAACCTGTAGGGCTTTGTCACTCCCTCATTCACTGTATGGTTTGGTTTGGTTTGGATTTTTAACTCTTATTGGTTCTTTGAGAATTTTCCATCATGCACCCAACCCTACTCACCTCTCCTCCTCCCTCCTTCATACCCATCCTCCACCCTTGCAACCTCCCCTCCAACAGAGAAAAAAAAATACCTCGCTGATGAAGCTGTAGTCTGTCAGTGTGTCCCACAGTACGCCCTTTTGTCCACCCTTCTTTGCTTGCAGATGTTCACTGCCATGACTCCTGGGTCTGGTGCGAGGCCTCTGGCTTCTGCTACTCTATCAATACCTCGCTGGGATGCCTCTCCTCTTGGAGAGCCTGTTGCCCTGTGTCAAGGAGATTCTGTCATTTTGGATCTGTAGGATAGGCCCCTTCATGCACTCCAGCAGTTCATCAATGGGGTAGATGTTGGGGCAGGCCAATTCAAAGCCCTGGACCTGGGCCAGAGAGACATGTGAGTTGGTCAGTCCACTGGCTTTCCTGCTGTCTCACACCTTCAGGATGGCTCAACTGTGAACCCTGGCCACCCAGGTCAGCTTTACTGTGCTGCCTAGGCAAGGTACAGGGCCCCTCTCCAGAGTGCTGCAGAGTGGTGAAGGACGGGGATAACTCTCCTGCTCTCGTGACTCCAAGGGCAGTTCTCCTATCTACTGTAGGTGATGGGGGATGAGGGGAGGGGAGGGTGTCTCTCTCTTGCCCATGCCACCTCACAGGAGACAAGCGGGCAGGCCAACTCTCTCAGGCAATGTGCAAAGCCCATTCTCCTGAGTACTGCAGCGGCTAGGGGTGAGGTCAGCTCTCCTGCCCTCCTGACTCCAGAGCCAGCTCTCCCGTGATGCCCAGGTTGGGGTGGGGCCATCTCTGGACAATCCTCAGACATCAATATGTCCCCAAATGGCAAACTAGGGACATCTATCTGGCCTTTGGTGGTGACAGACCCCTACTGGTGTAGGTCCATGGATCCAGAGTGGCTCCCAGTGGCAGCACAGGCCAGGACTCCACCAAGGTCCCAGGTGCCGTCACCAACTATTCTCAACAGGCTGCTCCTCAGTACCCTCCAGTCTCCAGTTCTGCCTCTCTTCATTGTGCCTACCTCTCTCTCTCTCTCTCTCTCTCTCTCTCTCTCTCTCTCTCTCTCTCTCTCCCATTTCTCCACCAATTAGTTGTTCCTCTTAGAGGTGTCCAGGGTCTCTGAGTGTCTAGGGTCATCTCAGGAGTGGTCTCAGGAGTACTATCCCTCTGGGCAGGGGTCATCTCAGACATGGTCTAACCCCCAGGCCTGCACGGTATCAGACTGATGGCCATCTCAGGCTAGCTCTCTCTCTGGGTCTCAAGGACTAGTCTGGTGGTTGTCTGAAGCTCACTCCTCACCTAGAGTGCCCGACTGGCCCCTTGCGAGGGTTGTCTGACTTGGGCTCACTCCTGCCTAGGGCTCGAGGTCCAAGGTAGGGTTTTTCTAGTCCTGGCTTGCTCCCCATCCTGGGAGCCTGTCCAGGTTTGCCTAGCACCAGACTGGTGGTCATGTCAGACTAGCTACCTGGCCAGGCCCCCTGGTGCCCAACTGGTGGTCATCTCAGGTTCACTTTTTTTTTTCAGAGAATGTTAGGCTACTAGTCTTTCAGACATTCATAGGTCAGACAACAGAGCGTAGACATAGCCTCTCCCCTCTCTGCCACCTGCTGTCACACATGTGACACAGCAGCCACACCTGGAATGTCTCTAGGGGCAATCACTCGCTGTGTGATCTTTTCGGACATTTCCTGTGTCCTGTGTGAGATAGCTTCTGGATCCAGAAGAGTCTGGTCTAACGGGATAATGATCACAAACAGCCCCGCAGCAGGCAAGTGGACAGAGGTTACACACAGGAAACAAGAGATGACCAAAAGGTGCCGCAGTCAGGGGAGGTTTCTCAGAACAAGCAACGCCTAAGCAGAAAGGTGAGGGTGAACAGACCACAGACAGTCCCAAGGCTGGAGCTGGACCATGCACAGCCATTTATAGCTCAGAGCAAGGGAAGCCAGGATGGATTAGGTCAGTATCTTGGTCCAGATGTAGGACCCAGCAAAGAGATAGGAAACTGGTCAGAGAACCTGAGGGCATCCACAAAATGAGCATTTCAACAGGAATTTTTACCAAGACTGAGGGATTGGCCCTCCACACAGTCAATGATTGCCCCCGTGGACAGCCCAGAAGAGGCAGACCTGACTCAGAGATGGGAACAGGATCAGGTAGGTCACTGACAAAAGACCTCAGGACTTCTGAGTGTTTTGAATTGTGTGATTATCCCCAATGGCACAGCAATTCACTCATGTGTGATGTCACAGGTGGCCCTGGGAGGCAGGGCGGGGCGCCTGGTTCTTAGCTTAATAGGAAGTAAATAAAGCAGATCCCATACTCATTAAAACATTTTAGAAGAAGAACAAGAACAACAACAAGAAGAGGAAGAAGACGAGGAGGATGAAGAGGAAGAAGAAAGGGGAAGAAAAAAGAGGAAGAGGAGGAGAACAGGAAGAAGGAGGAAGAAGAAAAAGAAGAGGAAGAAGAGAACAGGAAGAAGGAGGAGGAAGAGGAAGAAGAGGAAGAATAAAGAGGAGGAGAACAGGAAGAAGGAAGAGGAAGAAGAAAGAGGAGGAGAACAGGAAGAAGGAGGAGGAAGAGGAAGAAGAAGCAGAAGAAAGAAGCAGAGGAAGAGGAAGAAGAAGAACAAGAAGAAGAACAAGAAAAAGAAACAAGAATAACAAGAGGAGGAGGAAGGAGGAGGAGGAGAATGAGAAGGGGAATGGGAAGAGAATGGAGGAGGGGAGGGGGAAGGGGAAGAGGATGGGGAAGGGGAAGAAGAAGGAAGAGTCGGGGAAGGAGAAGGTAAAGGGGAAGGGTAAGAGGAAGGGGAAGGGGAAGGAGAAGGAGAAGAAGGAGAAGGACCATTATTCATGGTAAGCAGCCCGCAGAATCTCCACCCAGGATCCCCCTTCCCCACCCAGAAACAGGTCATTGAATCTATAACAACTGTCTCTCTGGGATTGCTTTGTAAATTGAGTGCTAGAGAGGACCCTGGGTAGGGAATCCACAACTCTGGATGAGGCGCTTTCCTGCTCCTTCTGCCCCTTTCTCATTGGAATCTAAAGCCCACTGTAACGGCATAATGAGGTGTGACCCTGACGAAGAGATTTGTCTTGAGACAGAGCCCTGGTGATAAATTATGCCTTTATGGGGGGGGTGCCTTTCCCCTGCAGCTATGCTGGGACACAGTAAAAAGTCACCATCTATGACCAGGAACAAGAGAAGCTGTTAGCTTGGCCTAGAACTGCACACAGACCTTCCAGTGCTAAGACATTTTGTCAGCACAGTTCAAACTGAAACACTTCCTGCTGCCTGTCGCTGAGAGTTTGTTTCACCGTACTAAATGACGGTGTACGCAGAAGGCAGATGTGATCTTTGAGGAGTGGGGTAATTTGGGATGACGGGTATAGTCTTGGATAATAGATGTGGCTTAGGATGGATATGATTTGGGGTCATTCATGGGTGTGATCTTGGGTGATGGTGCATGGGATGTTTTGGATAATGGGTATGGTTTTGGGGGATGGGTGTGGTCTTGGGTAATAAGTATGGTCTTGGGTGACAGGTGTGGTCTTCTTGGGGGATGGGTGTAGTTTTGGGTTGGGCAATGGATATGTTTTGGATGATAGGCACAGTTTTGGGTGGTAGGTGTGGTCTTGGATAATGAGTGTGGTCTTGGGTGGTGGGTAAGGCCTTAGGAGTGGGTGTGGCCTTGGGCTGAGCAATGGGTATGTTTTAGATAACAGGCAAGGTCTTGGGTGGTGAGTGTGGTCTTGGGTGGTGGGTTTGGTCTTGGTGGTGGGTGTGGTCTTGGGTGGTGGGTGTGGTCTTGGGTGATTCGTGTGGTCTTGGGCTGGGGAGTAGATATGGTCAGGGATGGATGATGGTGTGTTGGTGTGTTCTTTTTCGATGGTGTAACCTCAAGTGACAGGTATGGGATCTTTGGTGACAGCCATAAGCTATGTCTTGCCCAGTGTGGAGGCATGATGCTGTTCTCTGGTCTCTTTCGCGTGACCTGGCAATTTGGGCAAGAAAGTGTCAGTAACTTATGATCCTTACCCCTTATACAAAGGTTATTCAAAAACCTTTAAACATATAAACATAACTTTAGAGCTTTGAGCGGGGGGAGCAGAAAACATTCCTGTGACCTTGAGTCAAGCAAATGTTACCAAAAACATGATCCCTACAAGAAAAAACTACCAGGGAGAACTTTACCCAAACTAAGGACTTCTGTTATTTAAAAATGCAGCTCAGAAAATAAAGAGAAACCACAGAAGGGACAAACACCTGCATAGTGTCTGATGGTGGACCCATGTTGAAAAATGTATGAAGAAATCACACTTTTTTCCTTTTTCCAAGAACACTCAAATCTTCTTTCTTTTCCCTTTTCAGTATTGTAACTAGGACCCAGGACCCTGTGTGTGCTGGGGAAATGTTCTATCACCAAGCTACACTTTCGTCTCTGAAATCTTAGTAATAAGAACACCAGAAACTTAACTTTAAAAGAAGTGAGAAGCCGGGGAGAGGTGGCGCACGCCTTTAATCCCAGCACTTGGGAGGCAGAGGCAGGCGGATTTCTGAGTTTGAGAGTTCGAGGCTAGCCTGGTCTACAGAGTGAGTTCCAGGACAGCCAGGGCTACACAGAGACCCTGTCTCGAAAAAACAAAAAAACAAAAAAAAAAAGAAAGAAAGAAATGAGAAACTTAAAAAGAAATGAGAAGCAGGGCATGGTGGTGCACGCCTTTAATCACAGCACTTGAGAAGCAGAGGCAGGAGGATCTCTGTGAGTTTGAGGTCAGCCTGACCTACATAGTGAGCTCCAAGACAGCCAAGGCTATTACATATGAGATCTTGTCTCAAGAAGGAAGGAAGGAAGGAAGGAAGGAAGGAAGGAAGGAAGGAAGGAA
>NW_021604602.1:1816504-1823866 GCF_004785775.1 Grammomys surdaster | reverse complement strand
GAAGGAAGGAAGGAAGGAAGGAAGGAAGGAAGGAAGGAAGGAAGGAAGGAAGGAAGGAAGGAAGGGGAGGAGGAGAGGGTGAAAGGAGGAGGAAGAGGAAGAAGAGGAGGAGGAGGAGAAGGAGGAGGAGGAGGAGCAAGTCAGGCTGTCTGAACAGACACCTCACCAAGAATATGCAACCGGCCGATGAGAGCCTGCAAAGAGACCCCATGTGCTATGTGAACAGGGGACACGAGTTCAAACAGCAAACTTGCATACTTCAACTACAACGTAGCCCAAACTCAGAGCATCTCCAACTCAAACACCAGAGACAGTGGAGATCACAGAGACCTGCTCACTGTCACTGCGAGCCAGAACAGAGGAGTCACTGGGGAAGACAGTTGGGACTGTTCTTCCACTACTGGCAACCATATGTGTCCACGCTCTCTGGAATTTCCTTGAAGGAACTGAAAATTTATGTCCACCCAAAGTCCCGTGTTGATAGCAGCTTTGTTCATAGCTGCCACAAGTTGGAAGCCACTAAGACGCTCTTAGTGAACGAATGGGTAAAAAAAGTGTAGCGCTCTCAAACAATGGGCTAGGATTCAGTGTTAAAAAGAAATGAGTCATCAAAAGCATAAAAGTCATGGCAGCATTTTAAATTCACGTCGTTGAATGAAGGGAGCCAATAGGAAAAGACTACATTTGCAGACACAAATCATGGTGCATTGGCCCAAAGCTCTGCAAATGTGCCTCAGAGGAAGTGAGTCCTGATGCAAAAACCATGGGCTCCGGGTGAGAATGTGCAAGTAAGATTCACAGATCGTACCCACGGACCCTTCTGGAATTAATGCAGGAGATTGTGCCTAGGTAGAGGCAAAGGAAATTAAGAAAGAAGTCTATATAGATCCTGCAAGTGGTACATATCAGATGGACTGTAAGCCTAAACCTAATCTAATGAGAAGAGCCTGTTTCAATAATTAGCAGAAGGCTTAAGTCGATACTTCCCTCAAGATTCAAAAAGACACCAAGCAAGCTCTATGAGAGATGGCAGACAGTGTTCATCACTAGGAAAATGTAATTCAACACAGCAAAGAGACGTCACCGAACACCTGTCTGGATGGCTAAAGTTATTCAGGAAAAGGATAACACCAAGTGCTGGCAAGGGCTTGGACCAACTGGGACTTCCCTATATTCCTGGTGGAGGTTTAAAATGGCACCCTGGGTGCTGGAAAGATGGCTAAGGTGTAGAGCATTGGCTTCCTGGCAGAGGACCCACAATGGTGGCTCATGACCACCTGTAGCTCCAGGGGAATCCAACGCCCTCTTCTGGCCCCAGAAGGCACTACGGACACATGGTACACAGATATACATTCAGGTACATACCCGTACACATAAGAATAAATCACTAAATGGTATTCAGGAGAAAAGCAGGTGGCATCTTAAGATTCTTACACAGTGAAGCAGACTTTTGCCTTACAGCCCACTATGCAAACATGAAGTGTTTACCCAAACGGAATGTAAACCTAGCTTCCTGTACGCTCTATACGGGAATGTTTATAGCCGCCGAGAACCACCAAACACTGACAACGGCCCAAGTATCTCACCTGAGAAACAGAGAAGCAACAAATTGTGTTACATCTATATATTGGGGTCTTTTTCATCAATGAAAACAAAAGAATCCTAATATTCATGAGAACAAACATCGATGCCAAAGTTATTGAAGACAAGGGCAATGATTCAGACTCAAAAGGCAAGGTTCTCTAGGAAGCCAGCTAGCCAACGTTTTTATAGAGGCAGGGCTATGGGGACAAGAGGGTCATCAGAGGCTAGCAGGAACTGGCCAGGGAGGGTTGGGTGGAAGAGACAGATTTGACCTCATGGGGCATGGAAAGATGCTGTCCCTCCGTGAACTCTCTCCACATCTCCGTGTGGTGGTGTCACACCACAGTACACATTTGTCTGCACACCTAGAGCTGTCAATCACTACTGAGCGTTGATCCTACACTTCGGCAATTACACCTCAACACCGAAGGAGGGAAGGAAATGAGGTCATTATAAAAGCTGTTTTGTTTTGTTTTTTTAATCCTTAAGAGTATGTAAAATGCGCCTTTCACAGAAAATTCTTTTTTTTAAAAAAAAAAAAAGGAAAATAAATAGGAAAAAAGCGAAGGGCTCTTTGAACTCGAGGCCCTTTCATTCTTAATATTAGAATTCGTATTGCCAGAAACGATAATATCTGGTAGAGATCAAAACGGCGTCAAGATGATGTTGCGCTTAATTTTTTATAAGGCGGAGAGGTCCCCGTGTTCATCTGGCACCTCTCTGAGCATGCAAAGTGACAGGTACGACGGGCACCTTGCCGTGCTTAATTACAGGGAAGCAGCCGCCTGGGCCAACTCTCCCCTCCTTGCATTCGAAGTTTGTTCCCCAAACTTCTTTGTCAGAGAGCCGCCCAGGGCTGAAGTTGTCTCCCCCTCCACCTCCGTCCCCCCCAAAAAAAAATAAACTCACAGTTCAGTCGATCGAGCGTGAGACACGACAGCCAACGCCAATCGCCTGACTTCTTCCCTCCCAAACTGACAGAACCCGATGGTTATTTATTTATTTACTTACTAATAATTTATAGGCTGTCTCCTTCTGGAGAGAATGTGAGTGACTTGCTGGGTCTCTTGGCATAGTCTCCAAAACACACGAGCGTCTCGGGGAAGCAAACAACCGCTGGAGAAGTGGCCTTTGGTTTAGTTCCAGGTTCTGCAGAGTCACGAGGCCATGTTTAATGAGCCCATTACTGCAGACTATGAATAATGGAGTGTCCAACCTGGCTGCTGTGCTAAAGTGGGGTGTCAGATAGAAACCCCCCTCTGCAAGGCTGTCTATAGAGGTACAGGGAGGGAAGCCACCGGTTAATTGGCTCAAGGACTTGACACGTTGATAAAACTGGAACTTTTTTTTTGCCTAAAAAGTCAATAAGCTATGAACTTAGTGGCCATTAAGTGGTATCTCTGGACCAAGAGCGTTACATGCTGTTCATTCTTCAACATTTAGCTAGGTAGGTAGTGGGACTCCAGGAGAACAGAACACATTCAGAGAGGGTGTGTAACTTCCCTAGGATCACAGAGCTGATAAGAGTTCACTGTCTAAGGGCAATCCAAATCTTTCTAAATCCAAAGCCTGGGCTTTGTGCTTTGAGATCTGGGCCCAGGCTACAAAACTGGCCCCAGTTCTCTGTAATAGTCTGGGACATCACTGTCACCACGGTGACAGCCTCAGCTCAGTTGTAGACACTGCTCTGTGAAATGTTCATGCTACCTGTTACTGGTCAAGATGAGCTTGGCTCTGAGTGACAGCAAGTTCAGATTCAAACTGGATCAAGCAGGTTGAATCGAGACAGAGGGGCAGGTATCCAAGAGCTTGGATCCACGAGTCCCCTGACCCGCCCCCTGCCCCTACAGTGCTTCTTCTTTGGAAGGGTAGGAACCCTGACAGAGATAGAGAAACAGGCTCAACTCTGTAGGATTGAAACACCTTTCCTATGTACCCAGATGGCACAGCCTCCAAACTCACTTCCAGAGACCAGATTTCCTAAACCAGAGGACTGAAAACGGCCACTGATGAGTAGGAGAAAGCCAGTCAATGTCTTCCGATCCGTTTTTGTCCCTTGAACCTCAGTGAATTATTTACTTCCCTGGTTGCTGTCACAAAGTACCTGACACAAATCACTTAAGGAAGAACTCAGAGTTTGAAGTCACAGTCCATTGAAGCAAGGAAGGCATGCCCCGCAGCATTGTGGGGTCATAAAACCTCAAAGGCTCAAAGCCAGACTCTAGTGATGCAATACTTCCTGCTCTACCTCCTAAACTTTCCACAACTTTCCAAAATGACATCACAGACTGGAGACCAAGTGTTCAAACACGAGAGCTTAGGGGGGACAATTCCTATTCAAACCACAGCAGTAGGGAGAGAGCTTTGCCAGCATTCTTTTGGAATTCATAAATGCCCATATGACCAGCTTCTACTGTGGGAATATAACACAAGAGAGTACAGTAGCAGGCTTGTCGGCGAGTGTCTTGCGTGGTCTGCCACATTCTCACGGTATAGTTGAATGCAGAAGACTCCATGTGACCCTAGAAGCTGACAACACCACAGGAAGAAAAGCTCTCAGTCTCCAAGTCACTTCATGATAGGCTATGACATGTCTAGATGTCACTGATATGTTAGATTAAGCCACTCAAATGTTGGGGCTGTTCCCACAGCTGTCACTGACAATCCTAACTAACCTGCATTGTTTAGAAAATCGTGTGGAAGTCAGCCATAATAGCCTATGTCTGTGCTTTCCCATTGGTGATGAGGGTGAGAACAGGGTCTCCCATGGTCCCAGGGAACAGAGTGAAGGCACTAATAAAACACCTCTGTAAATTCACATGAGTCTTCAAGTGAACTTGGATAAGTCACTTCCAAACTCTGGGCCTCAGTTTCCCCCAGGAGAACATGATAGTTGAGCCCTCTCCAGATTCTGACTTCCAGTGGGCCAGAGCATCTCAAGCAGTTTGGGACCGTTTAACTGTCAACTTGATACAACTTAGACTCACCTGGGAAGAAGGTCTCAGTAAGAGATTGTAGTGAGAATTTTGGTTTCTTTAAAAACACAGAAATCTTATGTGAATGTGTTTTTGTTTTAATCCCAGATATGGGGCTATTTCAGACGGTCTGTAGCAGCAGCCTATGATTTGTCTCATGCTCTGTCAGGAACAGGATTCTGCCAGCTAGAGATAGTTTATGTTTAGAATTCTGGGGACTCTTGAGAGGGTATAAAAATATCAGAGCCCAAAGAGGGGGTGGCAGTGGCTGCTGCCCCTGCTGCTGCTACTGCTGCTGCTGCCGCCACTGCCGCTGCTGGTTCATGCTGCTGATTTTGCTGTTTTTCTGGATTGCTGGTTACTGCTTGAAGATACTCTGACAACAGAGATTGGACTTACCCCAAGGAACTCTATGCCCCTAGTCGGCAGGAAGTAGTCTCAAGAGACCTATGCCCCCTTTCCCCTCTAACTTTCTTTCTCATCTACTTAGTATTGGGGTGGGGGTGGGGGTTGGAAGAAATTAGAGTGGAGAAGGGTGGTAGATATAAGAACCCAATAAAGTAACCAAAAAGTGTGGGTCCAAGAGATTGTCTGAACCGGCTTAGACCAACCAAAGCAAGCCTCAATTGCCTTCATTGACATAGGAAGACCCAGCCTGAAACCATTGCCCTGGCTTACATGGTGGGCTGTAGCAGAGCAGAGAAAGCTTGCTGAGTGCCAAGCATGCACCCACAAACTTCTCTTAGCTCTCGACTGTAGACGTAATGTGACAGGCTATTTCAAATCGCTCTGCCTTGACTTCCCCACAGTGACGGACTGGAATTGGGAACTAAAATAACCCTTCCTCTCCTAAACTGCCTTCTATCTGGTGTTCCATACCAGCTGAAATGAAACTAGAGCAGGATTTATCTATGCATACACGAGGGGTGACTTGGGAAGGAGTCATCTTCAAAGCAAAGACCCAGCTCCTTCTCTTGAGACTACACCAAGGAGCCCCAGGCTGCTGAACGGGTGGACTTCTATGCAGATTGCCACCCTACCAAGGTGACTTTCCACTCCCAAAAACAATCACGGTAGTGTATTTGCTCTAATTTCTACAAAACATGATTTTCATACCTCCAATCAGGAAGCCAAGTATAACCCGTTCCTTGTGGCTGCCTAAGCTGTAGAATCCCCACACGTAAGCCAGGTACCCGATCCCTCTTTGGTGCTCTAATTGCTCGGCCACACCCATCACATCACATCCATGTTCATAATCTTTATTATTAATGATGTAATACCCTTCCACCTAAGAGGGAAATCTCTGTAGGGAGTACTCCTACTGATCAGCACAGCAGCAACATGGAGGCAAAGCGCCAGGCTACAGTTAGCACCTATCATCTTTAATGGTACCCAGGATGCAGGCTACAGTTAGCACCTATCATCTCTAATGGTACCCAGGATGCTGCCTTAAAGAAGTGTATACTGATGCTCAGGGAAGCCCCGTTACCTGCTGATTAGCTCTCCATCTGTGACAAAACGCCTGAGGCCAGCAACGTATAAAGAGGAAAAATTCATCTGGGCTCACGGTTTCCAAAGTTTCGGTGTATACCTGGCCCAAACTACACATGATCCTAACTCAAAACAGTAGCAACAACAACAACAACAAAAAATAGTCTAGATGCTATGGAAAACACGAAAGAATTTTCTCCAAAGATCAAAAGTGGAACTACACTGTGATCTAGACATTTTGTTTCTGAGATAAATCCAAAAAAAGCGAGGTCAAGATCTCCTAGAGGCACCTGCCTGCCATGGGGATTGCACTGCTATTCAAGATGGCCTCCATGAAAGCAACGTCAATGCCCAGAAGAAAGGAGAAAGACAATGTCTTACATACATACAGAGGAGTATTATTCAGCTTGTAAAAAGAAGGAAGCCCCTGCCGGTTACCACAGCATAGATGAACCTGGGGTACGTGGTGCTAAGTGACTAAGCCCGTCACTAAAGTGCAAACATTTGATGCCTCCATTTCAATGAACACCTAAAGTAGCCAAAATCATAAACGCAGAATACAGGACAGTGGCTGCTCTGGAGGGGAAGTAGAGAGCTGCAGATCAACGGGCTCAATGTTCTGCAGGATGGGTGAGACTCAGAGATCTGCTTAGCAGCGCTGTGTGCAGACAGCAATGCCGCACAACTCACTGGAAATTAACTTTCTGTCATTGTAACCTACGCTTCTAAGTCATGAACTCTTCATTCTTCCAGCCAAAGTCATGACTAAGCTATCCTCCCTCTGAGCTGGCATCTGTGCCTCACAGACCTTCCTCTATGCCTCAAACCTACAAAACAAGGAGCTCTGGGCAGCAAAGGGGCACTGGTTTGTACATTCCTTTACTGATCAGTTGAACAAAGATGCCCACAAACACTAAAGCACCCTCTCAGTAAAACAGAATTCATAATGTATATTCTTATGTATTTATATAAATATGTATATAGTAGTATAAATATATTCATATAAATATGTGTTTATATTGTTACATAAATATTTTATATATAATATGAACATAAATTTATTATATATTACATATATATATATTAATATTATATTGGCAGTAAGTTGTGGCATACACTTGTAATCCAAGCATTCAGGAGGTGGAGGCAGGAGGATCCAGGCCAGTCTGGGGTATACAGTAAGACCTTGTCAGGAACAAAGGAAGGGAAGCAGAGGGAGGAAGGGAAGGAGAAAAGAGGAAGGGAGGGGAGAGGGAAGGAGGAAGGAGAAAGAAAGAAAGAAAGAAAGAAAGAAAGAAAGAAAGAAAGAAAG
>NW_021604602.1:1814901-1816404 GCF_004785775.1 Grammomys surdaster | reverse complement strand
GGAGGGAGGGAAGGAGGGAAGGAAGGAAGGAAGGAAGGAAGGAAGGAAGGAAGGAAGGAAGGAAGGAAGGAGTCTAAATGGCACCTCTATTTGCTGGACCTCAGAACATGTAAAAGCCAAAGCAAGAAAAGATAACTTCCAGCTAGAAACAGGGAGAAGGAAAGTCCGGCTACAGAGTTATTTTATACTATTTGCCCCCACAAACATGGTTTTCAAACTCTGTCCCATTTTTGTATGCCCAGACCACTCACACCACCTCTCATGTATCGGAGGGATCTCTGCATCTTGCAGCTGGCCAAGCAGCCTGGTTAATAACGGGATTATGGAGGAGCTTGCCATCTGGAAGCACCACGGACAGCGGATAGGAAAGCTCCCCATGAACACTGCAGCTGGGTTGATATTGCTCTTCTGTCTTCTGAATTCAGGAATGATGAAGAAGGATGTGGCATCCTGAAGGCAGTGTGAAGCATCGTTGTGATGTTGGCACAAGAAGGATGCATTGTCCTCAAGCCTGTCAGAGATGCAGGTGAGCACTCCTGCCTGCCCACATGCTGGGCAGAGGGTGTGAGGTAGGATCTGTAGGATCATGATGACAGTTATTGAGAAGATGCGCCCCTTTTCCTTGGGTATCTGCCTTTCCTGATGGCACCCAGGACAATCTATGGAGTTCATGCACTCTGAACCAGCCGTGACTCTGCACCACAGAGTTCTTCTAACCCTCCAATGACCACATGTGGGCACAACATCCTGTCACCACCTCCGTTGTTTGAGATAAAATTACAGTGGGTGCCACTTTTCTGAGACAATTATTTATTTAAGATTATAAGAACTAGCCAAGCATGGTGGCACAACACTTTTAATCCTAGCACTCAGGAGGGAGAGGCAGGAAGATCTCTGTGAGTTCAAGGCCAACCTAGTCTACAGAGTGAGTTCCAGGGCAGCCAGAGATACACATTGAGACTTCTACTCAAGAAAGAAAGAAAGAAAGAAAGAAAGAGAGAGAGAGAGAAGAAAGGAAGGGAAGGAAGGAGGGAGGGAAGGGAAGGGAAGGGAAGGGAAGGGAAGGGAAGGGAAGGGAAGGGAAGAGAAGAGAAGAGAAGAGAAGAGAAGAGAAGAGAAGAGAAGAGAAGAGAGGAAAATGAAAGAAGGTAGGAACTTCCCAGGGACCCAGTTTTTGTTAGTCAATGAAAATCTCTAGACGACCTGCCAAGTGGTACATCACATTGGCCACCAACTGGGCACTCTGATGAGCAGGGCATCTCTCTCTGATACCACATTCTGAAGGCCAAATCGCCCCAAATTCAAAAGCTTTTGAGCCCCCTACCACAGACCAGTGGTCCAGTGTACACAGGCAGTACATCAGCACAAAATTCCCAAAATGCTGCCTAGAGCTTCCCATCAGCTCTCTGTGGAAGGCAAACATAAAACAAGTGAGGTTCTTGTTCAGACACAACCTCCACCCCCAAGGCATCTCATTACGCAAACAATCCTGAAACCAAAGGC
>NW_021604602.1:1792989-1809901 GCF_004785775.1 Grammomys surdaster | reverse complement strand
GGGGGGTGCTGGACGGAACGCAAAGAAAAAGGGAGAGGAATGAAGAGGAGAGAGAGGGGGGGAGGGAGGGGGGGAGGGAGGGAGGGAGGGAGGGAAAGGAACAAGAGAGGAAGAGAGGAACACCAATTTAGGGACTGATTAATAGAAGTCAGTCCATAAAAAAGAGAGATTTCCCCGTGTCAGCAAGTCCCTAAAGGCAACTCAAAGGCTTTGCAACCTGGATATGCAGACTCCTCTGGTCTGTCTGTCTGTCTGTCTGTCATCCTAGTGTCATCCGATCACCATAGAAGATCCAAGATTGCTGAATTGTAGTTTTACAGAGAAGCGACTTGGGAATGTTGTTGATGGAGAATGTGCTTTGATGGACGCGTATCTATGAATTGTCAACATTTTGCATTTTGGTTTTTTTTCAGTCTTGGCCTCGAATGAGGCTTATTTGCAGCCAGATTCTAACTTGGATGAAAAAACAGAGTTGAGCCAAAATAGCTTATAATGGGGTGGTGGGGACAAGAGAGGGGGGCTGGAAGGAGAGGAAAGAGAGGGAGAGAGGGGGAGGGAGAGAAGGAGGGACAGAGGGGGAGGGAGAGGAGGGAGAGAGGGAGGGAGGGGAGAGGAGAGGAAGGGAGGGGAGATGGAGAGAGGGGGATAAAAGAGAGGAAAGGGTAGACAGAATGATGGGAGAGGTGGAAGGAGAGGAGGAGGACGGAGGGGAGAGAAAATCAGCTCTGAACAAGAGTTCTGATGAAATATGAAGTTTCCTGGGCTTGTCAAATGAGTTATCACCCTCATTTCTGCTCCCCCAAACCCTGCATTGCACACATTTCTCAAATGGGGCTCAGTGGGATGGACAAGCCCCAGACCATGCTGCCCGTGTGGCCAGCCGCAGGGTGGCCCTAACAGGACCTTCCATACACGCGACTCTAGAGACCACACATCTTCTCGACAGAGGATGGAGCAGCTGGTACCAGAAGTGAATACTAGCCACAACTCTGACTTATAAGTCGCTGATCTAGAATGGTCTAGAAGCTTCACAAGCATCCATCCCAGAGATTTCTGAGCAAAGCCAGACCAGTCAGGTGACCTATGTCTCGACAGAGGCATGGTGCTTGACCCTACCTCTTCTTCCTTGATCTCCTTCCACTCCACAGCCATCTTCCCACCAGTGACAAGTTCTTCTGGGGCGTGACAAGCATCTCTGACCTCCAGGCACCACTTCCCTGCCTCCCACTCCACCCAACCAGTACCCACACCTCCCGCTGTCAGATAAGAGAGGCGAAGCAGCTATGTCACTCTGCAGGACCCTCTGTGCCGGAGGCCTCCAGGAGGAGCCAACTCTCTGCTGTCCATTGTCTACTGTTTGTTTGGCTTGGTGGCCTTCACTTGACTCAGACTGTATCCTCCCCTGTGAGCAGAGTCAGGAGAGCTGAGGCAAAGCCGTCTTCCTGTGCCTCACTAAGGAGAACACTGTGATGTGCAGGGTCTGCAGATGGGGGAGCAGTCCAGCACCCTGCCCCACCCGACCTGAAACCCATGAGCATCAAAGCATGGACTGTAAAGGAACCCTGAGCTCCCTTCTCTCTGTACAGGGTCTGCATTAGAGGCTGGGACTATGTGCTACATCTGTTGGCTGGAAAACAAATCAAGGAGACAATGAGGCTGGTCTCATTGAGAAGCCTCTTGAGTGTGGCCTTCCCTCCTCCAAAGCCTGATGGCCAGGCGGTCCAGAACACGTCCAGCATCTGCGGTCTATCATCGTCATCTGGGGGATGCCCCCTCCCTGTGTCTTTTACAAGCACACCCTAAATCCAGGATGGATCTGTCTGCATGACCTTAAACAATCCCATCTCCCACCACCCTGCTTCCATCCTGGGAAGGCCGTGCTCTGAGGTCCTGCGTGGGTGTGGATTGCATCTGTGGAAGGACATAATGCTACACACTACACACTCGCGGGTCCACTCTGGATGAAAGAGATTTGACGGGTTGAGAGCCCCTGGTGACAGCCCAGAAACATCACACTGTATCCTCACAGCTGAAATGTCCAGCAAGTACCAATCCTAGCCATTTGCCACCAGCATTGCCCCAGGGCGGCCAGAGACCCCCAGCTCAGTGGGGAGTCAAACGCACAGCCCATTTCTAAGCAAACACCATTGTGGAGCCTTTCGTCCTCTGATAACCAGTGGTTCTCAACCCGTGAGTCACAACCCCTGAAATCATCGCAAAACACAGATATTTACATTACGACTCATAGCAGTGGCAAAATGACAGTTCTGAAGTAGCAGTGAAAATAATTTTACGGTTGGGGGTCACCACAACATGGAGAACTGTATTACAGGGTCACAGTGTTAGGAAGGTTGAGAAGCACTGCTCTAGAGGGATCTGTGTTTGCCAAACACCATCCACGGGAGAGGCTCCGTGAGATGTGGGACAAGATCTGATGGTGTCTTCAACATTCATCAGTGCAACACATGTGCGTTCCTGAAGTTGCTTAGTTTTTTATGCCACGGTAATATTTTTGATAAATTCTCAAATATTTGCAGACTCTGTGGAGACAGAGGTGGGGAAAGTCGACAGAAGAGAGGAGAGGAGAGGAAAAGAGAGGAGAGGGGAGGAGGGGAGGGGAAGGGAGAAGAGGGGAGGAAGTGAGGGGAGAGGATGAGAAGGGAAAGAAGGGGAGGGAGGAGGGGAGAGGAGAGGAGGGGGAGAGTAGAGGAAGGGAGGGAAGGGAAAAGGACAGGAGAGACTGAGGCAAGCTGAAGGACCAGCCTGCGTCTTCTCAGGAGAGCTGCCCACAGTTCCACCAGGGTCCCCTGGCCTTGTTTCTAAGAAAATCCCAGTGTCGCTGAAGTGAGGGAGGCTTACAGCTGCCTCTTCAGTGCGCTCAGAATTAATTCCTTGAAATAGAAACAAGTCACCGGTTCAGCAGCCTGTGCCCTCTCCCAGATGAGTGTTATGTGTGCAGAGATGTGACCCTCGCTGGAAATGGCACAGGGCATTCCTGGGTAGAGCTGACACAAAACCCCCTGCCTACTATGGTTAGCTTCTCACAAGGACGGAACGGCTTAGAAATCCAATATTCAGCACTCAAGGATGCATGGTGGGGGGGAATCGCGTTGCTACCTTAACATCCAATTGACAGGAACTTTGCAAAGTAGGTAGCTATATACAGGTATGAGGGTCCGTGTGTACATGGGGTGTGGGCATGTGCATGCATGTGCACAGATACACACATATGTGGTGGGGGCTGTGATTTTAAATTCCCCCACCCCGTACACCAATGTCACATTTTAATGTAATATCATGTCAAATGCATATTCATGAAATAGAATCTTGGCAGAGGCACAAGGAATGTGGGATGAAGTGTGTTTGGCGGAGTGCGTCACGTTTCCAGGCCAGCGGATTTTTTGATTAAAGTCCCTTATCCGTTTTATCATGCATATCCACTCTCTGATTAAAGTGATCTGGGGCTGACACTCACAATGTCAGTATGCACTGAGACCCTTCACACAAAACATGGTTGGAATTTATATTCTTTAAAAAAAAAAAGGACCCCATACACCCGACGACTAAGCTGAAATAGAGCCCTGTTCATTTGAATCTGAGTCTCCCTCCAATGCTCCCAGCCACTCCTTCCCCGGTTCAAAGAGGTTGAACTCAGAATATCTGTCACTGAACAACTTCAGATGCTAAATTTTATTGCTTTTATTTTTTTTTAAGTCAAGTTCCCTTTTTTTCTGATTTGTTGGGCTTTGTGTCTAACATTTCCATTTGGGAAAAATACTGGCAAGCTCACCAACACACACACACACACATACACACACACATACACACACACATACACTCTGTGGAATATCAGTGGTGACATTCCCCCTGATGCTGCCCTTCCACACACAGTGAAAGGCAACATGTCCTGACACATGCTGTTTACAGGGGTGGCTCTCCCATCAACTGGATGAGGGAGAGCCACCGTTACTGTCCACTTCATGGTGGCAGAAAGCAAGCATTCCTGGGGCCACAGGTTGGGTAGAGCTGGCAGTAAGTCCCCAGCCTGTATTCTGCACTGCCATCTTCTTCAGAATGGACACCAAGGTCAACAGTCGCCGGTTGAGGTGACAGGTCGTGAGAACATTCAGCAGCGTGGGTGGCGAGCACATGAGGAAGGAGAAGCCTATGGCATGGGAAGGGGGGAAGAGGAAAAGAAGGCTCTAAATGTCCCAGCACTAACCACCTGGGGGCCCGGGCAAGTCCCTGCTTCCTTCCAAATCCCCAGGGCACTTCTGGAGAGTGGAACATACCTGCCACGCAGCCTATCAGGTAGATCGTGTGAAAGGGACCAGAACACGAGTTCCATACACACATGGACAAACCTACCTGCTGGACACTGAAGCCCATTTTCAGAGTACTAGAGACAGTGTGGTCTCCAGCTCAGGACTACTCTCTGCTCTAGAGAAGCTGCTGTCCATCCATTACAGCAAGAAATCTCATGATTGTGTTTAAATCATGGCCTACCCCAGGGACCCACACTTCTGACCCTCTGAGCAATCTCTAGTCTCTAGGAACAGCCAGGAATAGAGATGCCAGGTACCTTCTTCTGCCTGCTCCTCCACTGTTCCCTCCACAACCCAAGGAGGACATTTGTTTATTAGCATCCCTTTGAAACTGCAGAGCTAAGACTGGACTGCCCTGCCCTCAGACTCCCCAGAACTCCAGTGTTGGACAAGCCATAGGAGGGCCCTGCAGCTTGGCCAGCTGAGTTCATCAATGCATTCATGAATACACCCCATGGGTAGAGCACCCCTGTTGTTCTAGATCCCTTCCTCACCCACACAGGACCCTGGCTGACCCCAGTGTCACAATGAGGCTCGTAAGGCAGAGTCAGTCAGTTCAGTTTGCAGAGGAGCAAATGAGGCTCAGAGAAGGAAGACCACCTACATGATATCCAAGGCAGAGCCAGGAACACAAGCACTTTGGGGTGTCAGTCCCTGGAGGGAGTGGGGTGCCTCTGACTCATGGAATATCCTGGAGATAGCTGGATCAGTAAGATGCAGGCCTGTGGATGCCACAGATATACAAATGTTTAAAGGCGGCATAGGAAAATCAGACGGTAGAAAGGGAAAAAGAGATAGATGGGTAAATTTACAGAGACTGGATGAATGGATGGATGGATAGCAAGATAGATAGATAGATAGATAGATAGATAGATAGATAGATAGATAGATAGATGGATAGCAAGATAGATAGATAGATGATAGATAGATAGTAGATAGATAGATAGATATTGGCAGATATATAAAAATCATCACTGAATTGCCTGCTTTTCAATTGACCAAAACGTAAAGATAAAATGCAAGAATTATCTATTCTTACCCTTGCTTCATAAAAGAAAACATTGTTCTCTTCTGTTGTTAACTGAGTCTCTGATAGTGTCAAAACAGCCCCTTCCTGTAGGGCCGTTTGAGCTACTGAAGAAAACATTTGGGCACCGTAGTTGTAGGGCAGCCACAGATCTGTCTCAGAATAGAGGACAAACAGCTCTTTACGGTGACATGTGGTCTCACCATTGCCTTGTTATTCACTCTGGTACACTGACTTTTGGAAGGCTCCCTGGCTATACTGTCCTGAGGGACATTTAGAGTGGTTTTCCATTTCTACCCCACCCTAGCCAGAGCCATAGCTGAGCCTCTAGCACTTGACCCTCTGCTTGCCTGAAACATGCCAGATACCCCTCTGAACCCCAGACAGTGGTAGGATGGGCCAACTGTGAGGCCATTGCACCCCTAGTCCACATGCAAGCATGTGTCTTTGGCATGGTTGTGTGCCCTTCTATGTCCCTCGGGTTTCTTATCTGGGTAGAATGCGTAAAGCCTCCCCAATTGCACAGCCACGGGACAGTGAACATGGTGATCTGTTCTTACTCCACAGACACCTGCGAAGGTCTAGACCCCATTCCACATCCCTGCCCCAAAGAACCTCTGCCTACTGGATCCTGGCCTCGGCAGACCTACACTGAGCTCCAAAAGAACCAGGTGGATTGCAATAGCTTAGAGACAATGAAACCCAGTCTATTCAATGGAAGGAAGGAAGGCATCAGGAAGACAGAAGCCAGACAGCATTGAGGGCTCATCTCTAAGTTCTCAGAGTGAGAACAACTCTACATGCCCCTGGGTGCCCTTCCCCTGCCAACTCCTCTAATTGTCTGCTGAAAGGGAAGGGAAGAGAGGCAAGTTGGAGACTGTTGCCTGAAGTAAAGATTAGACATTTGTCTACTGAGTGTTTAGAGGGACAGATGGGTCTAGAAAGAACCCTAAAGGGACACTAAATGCTTCTGTCAACTACAGAGAGGCAAAGTCAAGGTCAATAGGAACTCTGACACTGGGGGGCTTACAGAGATGCCCATTCTGACTGCATCCTTCCCAAAGTACTGCCTAGTCTTGAGATGTGAATTGATACTTTGATCCTTTTTTAATTTGATCTTTTCTCTTTCCCACCCACACTCAGAACCCCCTGAGATCTGTCTTCTACAGCCTCCAACTTTAACCTCATCCTGAAGAGGAGGAGAAAGAAGGGATGGGTGTGAAGAGGGGGGAGAGGAAGAGGGGCTTAGGCCACTATGACACTCCTCTGACATCATGACACTCTTCAGAACGTTGTTCCAATGCTGACTCACCCCCACGGTTCTGATGTTGCTCCCTCCGACCTCTGCTCCTCACAGCTGCTGGGTATACATATAACCTCTGCCATCTGAACCACACTCCTTAACATAGTCAGTAAGGGCCAGAGGACGAAGATGTGGGTGAAGATAGAACAAATTCAGACTCCAGGCTGGAGGATGGACTAGCGAGTATCTCACTTACCCAAGTGAGGATGCTAAGATACCTCAGAATCCTCGAAGAGAGAGAAGGGAAACAGCCCCATTGAGTCCTCTAGAAAGCAAGCGCTGTCTATTCTACACATGAAGAACTGAAGCCCAGAAACATTGATGAAAGGCAGCGAGCTGAGTGAGGACCCAGACAGGCCTTTCTGTATCCCCAGGTCTGTCTGTGCCCAGATTTTCCCACATCTCACAGTAGAGGGTTGATGGCCATGATTTGGAAGGTCCACGGTGAGAGCTGGATTCTGAGAGTCCGCGAGCACTCCAGATCTGATGCACTTACTCCATGGCTGTGGGGATCCGCCTCTTCCTCAGTGTCCTCAGGAACCTACTGATCGTGAGCCGACGCCAGGCTAAGGGCTCCATGGTATTGATTCGCTCTTGCTATCAGAGGGTCCCCAAATGACTACCTGATGAATGCTTCACATAAGTAGGTGACGGGTGTGGAGAGACGGTCGTCAGCGAGTGTGGCCCCACGGCTACAGAGTCCTGGGTGTGCGATGTGGTAATCTTAAAAAGCTTTACGGCCCTAGATAAATCCACCAGTGAGCTTTGGGGGTTTCTGACTTCCGAGGGACAGGTTCTGAAAACCACTAGTGTGCACAGTGACTTAAGACAGTCAGTCCTAGGGTAGGTAGCAGGCCCTGGACCTCAGAGTGCCAACCTGTCGTTTGGGAGTTGAAAAGAATACGACACAAAAGAGCAAGCCCATGTGGCATGGAGGGTACACAGAGCCAGGTGTGAACTGGGACCAATCAGATGCTGGGCTGAGCCCCGGAATGGTGGGCGTGGGCGCCCTGAGTGGAAACACAGAAAAGGGCGGAAAAAGCTCCAGGACTCTGCAGCAAACTGCTAAAGATTCTCAAACAATTCTGTCTTGTGAGCCCCCCACCCACTTTTGAGACAGTTTTATTGTGAGCCCTATTTACACATGAGCAAACCATGGCATGGAGAAATCGACCTCTAAAACTGCACAGCTAGGGAGAGTCAAGACACTCAAACCTGTCCTGTGAGCCAGAAACAGGCAGTGACTTGGAGATAGATATATCCTTTAGGGCTGTGGTTCTCAACCTGTGGCTCACAACCCTTTTATGGGGGTGGGGTGAGGTCGGTGATCCTTTCACAGGGGTCGCCTAAAGCCATTGGAAAAAAATCAGACAGTTACAGCCTGTTCATAACAGTAGCAAAATTACAGTTACAAAGTAGAAGTGAAAATACCTTTACTGTTCGGGGTCACCACGACGTGAGAGACGGTGTTAAAGGGTCACAGCATTGGGAAGGCTGAGGGACACTGCTTTAGGGACCGGTTCATGCAGGAGCCAAGCCTTCAGGATGAATCTCCACTAACTTCCTCCGGGCTCCTAGGCTCCTAGCAACTGCAATACTGTCATAACAGCCAGCGAGAGGGGAGGGCTGAGGGGAGTTAGATAACCACACCGGCGGCTTTCACACCTTTTTTTTTTTTTTTTTGACATTTGCACTGCTTAATTAAGGAGTCGACTGGCTGCCACAGCAGGTTTCTTGTTTGTTCTACAGCAGCGGGAAGCCCAGGAGAAGGTCCTTAAAGGGCCCCAAAGTGGTCACAAGGACTCAGAGAGGCCTTTGAGCCACCAGAATTACAGTAGGAAGCCAGCTCCAGTCAGCAGGCTGGGAGGCAGGCAGACAGAGCCCCCGTCCCAGGCCAGGGGCAGCCTGCAAGCTGAGGTAGTGGGAAGAAAGCAGGCATTGAGTCAGGCTGACCTGGGCATTGTGTCCTGTACTGTGGTGCTACGGAGGACTCTCCAATACCCACCCTTCCCCAGACACGGGGAGCAGTCTCACCTAACTGGGGAGCCCCAGGAGCATTTCTGGAAGCCCTCCCCCTCTATACTGCAATCTTTGCTCGCCAGGGCTGCCACACTAAGTACCACAGACAGTGAGGTTTGAAACCATCTGGAAGTCCAAGGTTGATCATGGTGTCAGTAGGGTCCAGTCTCCTGTGGTTTGTCCATGACACCTCTCCCTGTGTGCAACTTCACAGTCTATGTTGTCTCCTTTTCTTACAGGACACTAGCCCATTGGGTTAGGGCCACTCCAGTGGTGATCTCATGTACGTGTGTGTGTGTGTGTGTGTGTGTGTGTGTGTGTGCATGCATGTGTACATGTGTGTGTGCATGTGTATGTGTGTGCATGTGTGTGTATGTGTGTGCATGCATGTGTGCATGTGTATGTGTGTTTACATGTGTGCACATGTGTGTATGTGTGTATGTTCAAGTATGCAGGTGCATGTGCACATGCATTCATGTGAAAGCCAGAGAGCAAACTTTGGTGTTCTTATTCACATGCCAGTCACCTTATTCTTTGAGACAGGGTCACTCCATGACCTGGAGTCCACCAAGTAGGTAAGGCTGAGCCTAGAGATCCTGTCGCTAGCTCCCGAGCACCAGGTTTACAGGTGCACACCGCCTGCCTGAGCTCACATAGGAGCTGGGAGCCAAACCCAGGTCCTCGTGCTTGCACAGTAGGCCTTTTACCCACTGAGCCCTCACAGGCTCAATTCCCACACACAGTCATAGCTGAGGTGGATGGTGAAGTGGGGAGAGATGTGGGTCAACCTGGCACGGGGAAGCTAGACAGACTCCCATTCTACCCAGAATCCCTTTAGTCTCAGCTCTCCCATGCCAGCTGACACTAACCTGCACCACACTGTCCTTTCACAGGACAGTCACTGCAGAGTAAGTGGGGACCCAACAGACTCCACAGTGACAAAGCCAAGCTGCTCACTGCCTCTGCCACTGATGGAGACATGTGGCCTAGTTTACTTTCATGGGTCACTTGTGACATCCACGACAGCACCTAGCTCATTCAGGGCCCTGAGGGACGGAGGTTCTAGACTTCTTTTTGTTTTTTAGTTGCAGAGACTGAAGCCCAAGGCTTCAGTCAGGGCACCAGACTAAAGCGAGCATGGGCTGTCACTGAGTTTCAGATATCTTAACTCTAGTCCATACACTCTGGAATGGTCTTTCTGAAGCTGGAATTGTGACATCCTTTGCCTGCCTGCAGAGTTCTGATTCACTTGTCTCAGCTGGGCATTGGTGGTGACTGCCTTTAATTCCCGCACTTGGGAAGCAGAGGCAAGTAGACCTCTGTGAGTTCGAGGCCAGACTGGTCTATAGAGCGAGTTCCAGGAAGGCCAGAGCTACATAATGACACTCAGTCTTGAAAAACTCAAAAGAAAAAAAAAATACAGATTTGATTGTGCCAGCAATAATGAGCTGTTTCCTTAAACTTCGACCTCTCAGACTTAACGGGATGAGGATGGGAACAGAGACAAGTGGGCATGTGTCACCTATCCATTCTGCTCCCAGAGAACCTCACTCGATACAGATTTGGATCCGTGACAGTTGGGAGGTGACACAGACCCATGCCAGGACCTGTGTCCAGAGCTTCACTAACTTTTTAATGGGCTCTGACCACTGAGGCCTTGAAAGCAGGGACTGAATGATTCATTGTGAGTTTAGCACTTAGAGCTTGGTCCAGTGCCCAGAGCAGCCTCCGAGGACATTGGTATCCGTGATGCTTCATGTCACCAACTCGGGGTCCATCCTCTCCCAGCAGAAGGTTGGGTCTGCTGTCACCAAGCGAGGGCTCTCATGAAAAGCACATTGCTCCATCCCACCCAGGATCCTAGCTGGAAATCAGCTGTCTGTGTGTGTCTAGTCATCGCCTCCCGACTATTTAAAACCCTACCTTGTGTGTTTAAAAGTGAAAGGAACCATTAAATGCTTCCTATTGTTGCTTTGGCGAGTCCGTTCAGAGACAGGCAGATGCGATTCAATCAAAATTAGAAACAAGAAAGCAATTTTCCCTTCCGTTCAGCACCGACAGCTTTTTGTTTGGCTTTGTTTTAGCAAAGGTGCTTTTCAGCTTCCTCCCCGAGGTGAGCAGAGGAGCCGGCAGCCCCGAGGCTTCCTTTGTCTAGATAAGCGTTATCTGGTAAAGAAGACCACGGTGTGACTTACGTTTACCTTGATTCTGCTTTAAGAATCATGCTGCAATAAGAGATCAATAGCTCGCTACAACAATTTACCAAAGACCCGGCTGGGAAAGAGAAATTCAAATCGCATCGATTTTCACCCCATGGGCATGTGACAATAACAGTCTATGAGCAAGTACATTGGCGGTGTGGTACATGAGCCGGGAGTGGGGAGTGCCAGGTAGGAGAGGGAGCTCTTCGCCTGGGCCACAGCCCTGGAGAAGAAAAGCATGGAGTGACATCTCAGGTGAAAAGCCCCCTCCCTGCACAGTGCAGGTGAACAGAGGGCACCATGGCCGTGTGGCATCTGGGCTCCTGGGCAAGGAGCAATGGTGTTGGGTCTTCAAAGCAGAGGCCCTAGCTCTCTCGCTTGGGACCCTGGCACACAGTAGGAACTCAGAAATAACAGGAGCATAACTAGTATTAGAAACGAGAGGAGAAAGAGAAGACACAGTGAGAGAGGACAGAGAGAGGGAAGCAGAGAGAGTGCACAAAACGGGAAACTGAGCCCAGCTGAGTTCTGTCCCTGTAGGCTGAGGAGCCTGGAGTCCGGGGCAGCCATACCAGGGCTGTAAGAAGGTAGCAAAACGCTCAGATTCACTTCCAAGCATACAGCAGGTGCCCCCATAACGACAAGATGGATCCCACAGGGGTCTAGGTTACTCTGGAGGAAGGGGGGGGGGAGGTCTTTAACCGGCCTACTGCGCATGCCCGGCAGGAAGCACCTCCCCTCCCCCCTCCACTCTGCAGAGGCAGCACTGGGGAGCAGAGGCAGGAGCCTCACCCTCGCCTTCCTCCTTACCACTGTGAAATATGCTTCGGAAGGAAAAAAAAATTTTTTTTTTAATGCGGGTGGAGGAGGGTGAGGGAAAGGAACGAAACGTAAGTGGGGGAATTATTGGAACCGGAGCGGGGTTTTAATGGCAGCGTCGGCATCCTGCAATTTCACACATTAAAACATATTTTTAAAGAAACGACTATGGTGTTGATTGTGTAAGGACGAAGCTTTCCACTCTTCAGACTATTAATAAGGGCTTCCCATAGAGAAGACAAATACATGCTTGATGCATTTTTAATCCTTTGCCAATACATTTGACTAAAGCTGTTTGCTGTTCCAATGACAGGATTTAACTTGCCCTTCTGTAGTCAACGTCCCTGATTATTAATGACATTTAGGGAACACGGCTATAAAGTTACATTGTGGTGGGATTGCAGCCTGTCCTCTGCATCCCGCAGAAAGGAACCGGCTCCTGAAGGTGGGAAAAGCCCTCTTCAGAAGAACCCCCGGTGCTGTCAATCAGGAACAAGAGAGCATGCCCCAGCCCTGAGGCTGTGCTGCCCCCCAAGTCCTCCCCACCCTCTCTGTGCTTGCTGCCTGGTTCAGTCTTGCTTTCCTCCTAGCTGTAACCTTGACCGCCATTTCCCTGAGAACCGCCCCTCACCAGGGCTTGATAGGATCTTGGCAATATTAAACCAAATTCATGAAGGGTATTTAGATTTCTCAGTATCCCCCGCATTCAAATGCCAATAATAAAATCTTCCAGGAAGAAGAGGCGGCGGGAACCTGGATGACTTTGAAACAGGGATCAAGGGATCAAGAGTCAGTTCTCAGATCTTAATAGGATACAATCCGAGAGAAAAATCCTTACCTGGGCACGGCTGATCATTTTGTGCTTTTTTTTTTTTAAAGAGAATTATTATTATTTTAAGAAACAAATTAATGCCTAGGTTAAAATGAAATTACATATGCGGGTGCCCTCGGGGCTGTCTCTATTCACTCAGTTCCTAGAATGTTAATAAGAGCCGTAACCAGTGAGAGGGGAAAATGGGCAAAACCCAGCACGGGGAGAAGCGTCAGGAGAGGATGGGCATGAAGGGACACTTGACTTTGGTTTAAATGACTTCCACTCCAGGACTCCCGGGTTTGACATACAGGTGACAGCCCAAAAGAATTGGGAAAGAGGTTTGGGCTCACAGTCTCCAGTCTGGACTCCCTCTTCCATCCAGGAAGGACTGTTTCCCATAACAACCTCTCAGCATTAGACACTCAACCCTGTCCCTATTGTAATGAGAAGCAGGCTCCCTGCATATCACAGAAAAATCAATACTGCATCTTACTAAGTTAGCGTTAATTTTATACCTTTCAGCCTCCGGGTGGGAATTATCATTGTAAAAATAAAGAAAGAGAGAGAGAGAGAGAGAGAGAGAGAGAGAGAGGGAGAAATCCTGCAAATCACACACACACACATAGTTATATGTGGGTGTCTGGCCATCAGGTTGGGAGAACCCTATCACTGTTTTTAAAAGGGGGTGACAATTGTGAAAACAGAGAGGGGGCTCTGAGGGGGTGCGCAGTTTGAGAGATTTTAATAGCTAATACCAGGAAGACACATAAAAGCAGCAATCCAATTTAGGCAAGAGAGTCCCTGTGTTCGCACTGCTTGTCAGTCTCGGGGTATACTGTATAGGGGCCAGCTCACGAGCATGGCAGTCCAGAAATATAAAGTCCAGATTTAATTCTGATACAGAGAAATACAATTTCAAAACCGGACGTCTTATCATTGGCATGTCCCACCGGAGAACTCATTTCCCTAGCAAAAGGCTGTCAGCGCCATTATGTTGGACATGGAAGCAATTTACTACTACAGCTAAACAGCGCTACCAGGACTGTGGGAACTTAAGCATTTGAAGTTATCGCTATGAGGAAAAAAAATAGCATTTCAAATGTCAGTGGAATGGGAAGGAATAATTGAAAAGTATCAATCAGAGAAGCAAAGGGCTCCCAAGGCCGGCCGCAGCCCTGACCCGGCTTAGCGCCTACGCTTTTCTTTCCTCCGGCTCTCCTCCCTGCTCACCTTACAGTCACCCCCTCCCCACAACCTCCTTCTGACCTGAGCTCTTTCCTCATTCAGGTTAGGTTCAAATTCAACCCTGGAAAAGGGAGGAAGGTCTGCTGGGTCATTGCTCCGATGGAAAGAGGGTGGAATCGTCTCTCCTTCTGGTACCCTGAATCTTCCTTGTGCTTGGCCTGAAGTCTGACTCCTCACGAATGATGGAGATGCTAGCCCGGTTCCTCCTTGTAGTTACTGACCCTGTTGCCATGGTGCTTAGGGATAAAGGTCACAGCGCTGAGTTTCTATCTCAGACATTCCACCAATGCGTCCTGGCCCATCCTGACATGGCAGTGTCCCTCTTGGGTTCTTTCCTAATGATAGGGAGAGTCATAGGAGGGTGAATCTGCTATGATGTCTATTCTATCCTAGAGAGGACAACAAAAGACCGGAGAGAT
This sequence comes from Grammomys surdaster, assembly GCF_004785775.1. Classification (NCBI taxonomy): domain Eukaryota; kingdom Metazoa; phylum Chordata; class Mammalia; order Rodentia; family Muridae; genus Grammomys; species Grammomys surdaster. Next base: position 1,795,729 of record NW_021604602.1, on the reverse strand, counting down.
CATTCCCATCCAAGTCCAGCTTGAGTTACAAGAGTGTGGGGCTTAGGCAGGTGTGTCACCGAACAGCCCATCCCAGCACGGGCTATGATTGGCAGAAGCTGCATTCCCGGAGTCTCCTGCACAGCTTGCAGGCAGCTCCACCTAAGAGTTTCCTCCTCACCAGCAGTGGATGCCGCTCAGATCCTAGAAGGGCAACACCAGTTTCTTAGATGTTTCTGGATCCTCATGGACCCTCACTGGGAACCATTTCAACCTGAAAGAACCTCTTTCTTCAGCTCAGAATCCTTCCAGGTACAAAGCAGAAGACAGCATCCACTTTGCAAGATGGATGGGTATGACGTCACTGGGGATCAAGGCAGCCATCCACGAGCTAGCATCCCTCTTCCCACGTTGTGGGAGGTCGTAGGTGATGGCACACTTCGGAGAGCTTGCTGTAAACTGCTTTCTCCTGTCTCTTCTTGCTTCTGACCTCCATATTCCTCTCAGCTCGGCCCTGCCTCTTTTCTCTGAGAATATTCCCCCTGTAGGCTTTCATGGGGCTGGCTGCTCTGGTCAGGTATCAGCTAACTCATCCACTTAAGATTGTTCTTATTAGAGCATCTTTGCTGTGGGGTTTCTCTCTGACATTACTGTCTGCCTTCTCCCCCTGAAAACTCAGCCCTAGACGATCAAGCCTTTTGTCTATCTTATTCTCTAACTCAGTCCTTACTGCTGGGATTGGGTACCAACATTCAGGTTCGGTGTCCGTCCCCCACTCCAACCCTACCTATCCACAGGGAATACCTTTCCCCATACTTAACTAACATCTTACTTCAGTTCTAACAAAAAGCAGCTTGAGGAAGAACAGGTTTATTTGGCTCATAGTTTGAGGCTAAGGTACATCACTAAGGGGAAGTTGAGGCAAAAACTTGAAGCAGCTATTCATATTCACAATTGAGAGCAGAAAGAAATGAATGAATGAATGAATGAATGAATGAATGAATGAATGAATGCTCATTCAAACCCAGCCTCCTTTCTATAGTCCAGGATCCCAAACCTAGGGAATGATACCGCCCAGAGTGGGCTCAGTCTTCTAAAGGTAATCCCCAACAGACATACCTAACGTCATCTAGACAATCTCTTCCTCCCCAGATGATTCTGGACTGAGATGAGTTGGCAGTTAAAACTAACTCTAACACATAGCTGTGACAGAGTTTGCTCACAGAGATGTGTCCCAGAGGTCAGACCAGCACCCAGGGAGGATGACCATGCTCCCTGCAGCTTTCTCTCCTCTTTCTGAAAGGCCTGGCCCAGTGAACCCTGGTAAGACTAGGGCATCAGAGGACTCCTGTCTAGAGCCTAGGCTCCAAGGTTGAGATCTATGTGATGTGCCAGCTGTCCGCACCTAAGCCTGGCTCACGGTCAACCCCAGCAGCCATCTTTCCTAAGGCCCCTTCCTTAGCACTGGCTCCTCTCACCTCCCCTCGCTGCCTAACTGAGCCAGAAATGGGCCATTCTCTGACTCCTTCCACTCCCTTACCAGGAAGGCTCCCTGGACCCTGGCATCAGCATCATCTCTCTCTTCTGAATCTTCCCCACTCTCTCTTTTTCTCAATATTTAAAATTAATAGGATTTTCTGGGGTCCTCCTCCAGGCTCGTGGGCCCCAAGCTGGCTCTGCCTCTTTGGTATACTGCTGTCTTTCTGGCTGAGGGCAACCCACACTGAGAATTGTCAGGAAGATGTTGGTCCCACGCCTCTCCCACTCGAAGGGCCAGCATGATGCCTCCCACGCCGGTGCAGCAGGTGAGCGGACTGGGCTCGGAGTTGTTCTTAGCTCTGCTCCCTGTGGGGAAGCTCAGCAAAATGAGATTTAAAAGTTAACCACTGCTGACTCCTGTGTTTCTCCGGTTCAGAAATAACACAGCCCCGCGTTCTAAGATTTTTTTGAAATTCAGATGTATCTTTGAATCAATGTGAATATTTAACGCTGGGATGTTTCTCTGTTCTAGAAAAATCTGTTGTTCTGTCTGACAGTGGCTGGCACTTCAGAGGTGAGGAAACACAAGAACACAGACTCAATGACCCTTGTCGCCACTTCTGACAGTCTGCTCCTGTACTCTACAAACATTCAGAGTCTGACTCCGGGGCAGTGTCACGGACTTCTGCTGGGTGGTGGATGTATGTCCTCTCGTGTGTGTGTGTGTGTGTGTGTGTATGTGTGTATGTGTGTGTATGTGTGTATATGTGTATGTATGTGTGTATGTGTGGTGTGTATGTGTGTGTGTGTATGTATGTGTATGTATGTATGTATGTGTGTATGTATGTGTGTATATGTTTGTGTATGTGTGCACGTGTAGGTAAGTGTGTGTGTGCATGTATGTGCATGTGTGTATGTGTGTATATGTGTGTATATGTGTGTGTATGTGTGTATGTATGTGTATGTATGTATGTATGTGTATGTGTGTATGTATGTGTGTATATGTTTGTGTATGTGTGCATGTGTAAGTAAGTGTTGTGTGCGTGTATGTGCATGTGTGTGTATGTGTGTGTATGTGTGTATATGTGTGTATGTGTGTATGTGTGTATGTATGTGTATGTATGCATGTATGTATATGTATGTATGTGCATGTATGTGTATGTGTGTGTATGTGTGTATATGTGTATATGTGTTTGTATATGTGTATGCATGTATATGTGTGTATATGTATGTGTGTATGTGTATGTGAGTGTGTATGTGTGTATGTGTATGTTAGTGTGTG
>NW_021604602.1:1785489-1787989 GCF_004785775.1 Grammomys surdaster | reverse complement strand
AGAAGAGTTAAAGGCTGTTGGGGCCAAAATCCCCCTGTGTCCTACTCACTGCTTCCAATAAAGCAAACCAGGCTTCCCTTCAGAGAAACTAAAACAGCCAGGTTAATATTGATGCAGCGACGTTGGGGGTTGCGGGGGGAGAGTGCGGGTGGGGGTAGCAAACAGACAGGCCGGGACAAGACGCTATCCAGCCTCCAAACCACATGTAAAGTTGGAGCTAAAATGTCATATGCATATGTAATTTATATGCAAAGCGCTCCTATCACAGGGCCCCCTGGCTGCCAAGGCTCCTAGATGATACCACGGAAATTCTGCAATTGCATCTTGTCAGTCACCTACAGAGGGTAAAGTCTAGGAGGGTAGCACAGAGACTTTCTTAAGGCCCGGGGTATTAAATTCTCCTCGCACGCACGCACGCACGTCACTTTCCCGGGAGCTCAGCAGGTTTCGGCAGGAAGACCTATTTTTGCTCCTGTGCGGGCTCTGTCCCTGGCAGAGTGACTGCAACAGACTGTACAAGGCTCTGCCAAGAATCCGAGGCTCTGATGATATGAGCCAACCTCAGACTAATAATTTTATATCTCAATATAAGCAAGAAAGAATCCCATAAAAATAGACCACTTTTAACAGGCTGGTATTCTGCGCCGAGAGGGCTGGAGAATGAGGGCGCCATGTTGAACATCTTCCCCCTCTCTGTGGTAACTAACTTTAGCAGCTTCCATATGGCTATTTGTCTGATCGCTGAACTTGGGGGAAAGAGAGCTGACTGAGTTGTGTCTTTAAACCCCACGCCTGGGCTCCTCTGGAGGTGAAGTACCTACTCATGTTCCCAGGAGTCAGAAAACAAACAAGCCCAAGGCTCGCACTCCTGGTATCCCTCGACACACCAACATCAGCTCAAACTTATTAATGAGAAGAGCTGACGCCGAGGACAGCAGGTGTGGTGAATGGCCGGGGACCGCAAAAGATCTGTCCTGTGATGTCCAAAGCAGTGTTTGGCCTATCATGGTCTCGAAGGCAGCTACGGGGCCCAAGGTGTGCCTCCTCAGCAGGCTTCTCTACTGAGTTTCCTTGGGTCTCCATGCAAAAGTTCACCACCTCCCAGCACCTAAAATGATGCCCAGACACCGTCTTCTACAGAAATACAAGAGTTCTTGCTTTTGCATGATGGGAAAGAGGAGTTCGTATCAACATCTAGAGGGAAATCGCTGGATGGGGGAGCAGGAAGGGCCTTGAGGGATGGTGTGACATCTTTTGCAAAGTTGTGAATTACTCTGGAGGTCCCCAGGGAAGCAGAAGCAGCGAGACCCTTGCAGTAAGAGACTGGGTAAGGGAGGTGGGTTCTGACAGTCTGGGCTAGCAAGCCCACATGCTAAAGGGCATGCCAGCGACCTGGAAACCCCTCAGAGTTAATACAACCACTTAAGCTCAAATACTCTGGGCCAAGCCCTCAGCCTGGGACCTCAAGCAGAGGCAATGTGGTTGACTTTAGGCAAGTTTTCCACAGCTGCTTCTGGGAACCCGAGTTGTGGCTCAGAAGGCCTTCTGGCTGATCTGTGACAACCCACCCTGAGTAGCCTTCTTTCCGTACATATGAGACAGCTCCACACTGCGCTCCCTTATACTCATAAATAAGTAGCTACCCCAGCCAGGCTGATGCTCAAGCTATCATGTGTCACAGAGAGAAACTGAACTAGGCATAGCCCAAGGGGAATGGACCGACAGGAGTCGGGTCAGGGTGCCAGGACCCTGTTCCTCCAGAAAGAAGCAGGAAGGCATGACTGTAACACAATGAGGTCAACCTGGGTGGTCCTGGGGGAGAGAAGATGGTGTCACTTCCTGGGTCTTGCTCAGGATTGAGTGTGTGTGAACCGAGGGGAAAGGGGAGCTTTTCTGTCCTGGGTGAGGACTGGGGGGAGGAGGATTATACGGAGAGAAAGAAACCATGATCACTCGTGGGTCTAGGAAACGCTCTCAACTCCCAAATCTTTCTGGAAACACAAGTTTGTCCATCAAGAGCACCCCTCAAATATCTGTATACAGCGAAGCATGTTCTGTGGTGGATCGACATGAGGCAGCCACACAAGGCCTTGAGCATCGTAGGCAATGGGTAGACAGACAGGGGAAAGTGAGCCTCTGTTTATCTTAGGGGTGGAAAAGAAGCCTGGAGATACGGCTCAGTCAGTAGAGCTCTTGGCTTTCAAGTCCCGGGGAAGCAGAGTCAGGAGGATCCTTGAGGATCTTGCCAGCCAGCCACACATAAGTGGTGAGTTCCAGACCAGTGAGAGACTCTACCTCAGGAAGCAAGGTAAAGGGCATCTGAGCAACAACACTGAAGGGTGACCTTTGCCCCCCACCACACACAGACACACTACACAGAGACACACATCCCATACACCACACACACACACACACACCACCACCACCTCCACCATCACCATCACCAAACACACATCACACACACCACACACACAGAGACCACACACACACACACACACAC
>NW_021604602.1:1772183-1785389 GCF_004785775.1 Grammomys surdaster | reverse complement strand
ACACACACACACACACACATACACATACACACACACACACACAAACCAATCAATCAATATCCAATACTCATAATCTCTCCCTCTCCCCAACTGCCTGGGCTGAATGTTTGTGGTTCACATTTCAAAAAACGTGCTTTTGTAAATGAGATTTTGAATTCTTTTCCCTCTAAGACTTCTTCAAAATAAGATCAGTCCCTCTGAAAAATGTCTTACATAATATATGCATTCCCTCTTCGGTGGTTTCTTGTCTACGTCTGACGAGTAGCTGGGAGGACCGAGGAAGGCCCACACCGAGCACCCACCCTGGCTCCCACTTCACTTAGCAGCTGGGACATACCACATCTTCAAACGGAAATAATTACAATGAAGTCTGCTCTCCCTGTCTCTCAGACTTACTAAGAGGCAAACTCAACAATGGAAGAGCTAAAGAAATGCAAACCAGGCTCTGCACAGACTGTCAATTGTTCTCTAAGTGATACTTACCAACTCCAGCTCTGGGCTTGACTTCTCCAATGAAGAAAGCAGACACCCAAGCATCCCAGGCACACAGAAGGACCAAGGCCCAGACTTCAGCTTCCTCTGTATAAGTGAGGCCTGAAGAGAAACCCCAGAGTCCACTCCCACACCCCCTCGTCAATCTGAGGTCTAGAGGCTCTAAGCTGTGCTTGGCCACACATCGTCTCATTAGATACTTAGTCACCCTTTATATGTACAGGGCCGGTGTGGGAAAGCCAGCAACCTGGACACCTTGATCCTGAGTTAGACTTTCCCGTGGCACGACTGAAGCTGCCTGTTCCGTTTTCTTCTCGCCGCATTGATCGGTAATTTTCATTTTCTAATTTCAAATAAAGCCTCTCTCCGCAGTCAGAGCGGCCGGCTCCTGGATGGAACTTCACAGCTCGATGTAGCTTCATTGCTGAACGTCATGCTGTTACCATTGGTCTTAAGTGGTAATTCCCCTCTTCCAATTAGATTGTGAGAACGAACTAGATAAATGGACTCTTATCCCTCAAGCCATAATCTCAACCTAGCCATCAAGACGGGACAACGAACAGCCAGACACTCCCCGTCACTGTGCTGCAGGGCTGGAGCCCTCCCGTCTCCTCCCCTGCTTCCCCTGCCAAGCAAGCCATGCTCAGGAGAGTTGACTGGAGGACGCAAGCTGACCTTCAGAGGGTCAGCATCCACCATAGCAAAGGCCAGGCTCTTTCCCAGTATAATATGAAAGGTGGGCTCTGTCCTTATACAAGGAACAGCTGAATTTAGAAGGGAAAGGTGGGCTGAGGAGATATCTCAGTCAGTAGAGTACCTGGGGGTGCAGTTGTAAGGACCTAAGTTCACTCCCATTGTAACGCTGAGGAGGCAGCGTTATTACTGTATTGCTTAGTTAGTTCTAGGATAGTGGGACACCCTATCTCAAAAAAATAAGTCTCAAACCCTGAGACAAATGGCTTGGGTGCCAACTTAACAGATAGCACCTGAGGAACAGCCGCTGATGATATATTGTAGCCTACACACAGACACAGACAGACACATATACACACACACACACACACACACACAAATACACATCCACAAAGTGGGTCAGCAAGACGGCTCTGTGGGTAAAGACGCTTGCCACCTGAGTTCAGTCCCATGAACCCACACAGTGGAAAGAGAACACCAGCTCTACCAAGTTATGCTCTGACCTCCAGACATGTGCGCACAAATCAAATAACAAATATGTAAATGAAATTTTACAATTAAAATAAATAAGGGGAGGAGTGGCTCTCGGTGGCAGGGAGGGGATCAGCTGGTGCCACCCGGAGGTCACCGGGGCTTCTCACTCACACAGAGAGAGCCAGCAATCCACGTGGACAATCACTGGCCATGTTGAGACACCTCAGAGCCTAACCTGTGTGTCAGAAGAGGTGCAGCAGCCACCAGCAGCTTCTCCTTCTTCCTGCCCACGCTGCATCCGTTGGCCAGCACGGCAGATCTGACAGGAAGTCTGAGACCTCAGCACTGCCCTGGAAACAGGAAGCAGGAGAGCTTATCATAGTAGCAGGCCCCTTCTGTGGGCCTTTTCCTGACCTTGGTTACCGCAAGCCGTGGAAATATTTGTATAATTGTGATTTTTGGACTATTTGGGATAAACAATTTAACATTTCAGAAATAATTTTTTTCTTTTAAGATTTATTGACTTAACTTACTGTCTTAGCTGTACACTGCAGCTGTCTTCAGAAACACCAGAAGAGGGCATCGGATCCCATTACGGGTAGTTGTGAGCCACCATGTGGTTGCTGGGAATCAAACTCAGGACCTCTGGAAGAGCAGCCAGTGCTCTTAACCGCTGAGCTCCCACCTCTCTGGCCTCCTCAGAAAGAGATTTTAAACAGCTTTTACTACAGCACATGACTATAATTGTTCTATAAGTTGTTATTGATTGCTTGTTCAACTTAATTTGGAAATTAAGCTTTAAGTATTTTATTTTTTGTGTATAAGGTGTGTGTATGTGTGTGTGTTTGTGTGTATGTGTGTGTATGTGTGTGTATGTGTGTGTATGTGTGTATGTGTGTGTATGTGTTTGTATGTGTGTATGCATGTATATGTGTGTATATGTGTATGTGTGTGTATGTGTGTGAATGTGTGTATGTGTGTGTATGTGTGTATGTGTGTGTATGTGTGTGTGTATGTGTGTGTATGTGTGTGTATGTGTGTGAATGTGTGTATGTGTGTATGTGTGTGTATGCGTGTGTATGTGTGTATATGTGTGTATGTGTGTATGTGTGTATATATGTGTATGTGTGTGTGTATATGTGTGTGTATGTGTGTGAATGCGTGTGTGTGTGTGCACACATGAGTACAATGACAGTGGAGGCCATGAGAGGACACTGGATCCCCCGAGTGGGAGGTCATGAGCCACCATACATGTTCCTGGAGCTGAACTTGGGTCCTCTGCAGGAGCAGCCGATGCTTTTGCTTGCTGAGCCATCTTTCCAGCCTCCTATACATTAGGCTTAGTCATTGGTGGGTACACATAAGAAAAATTATGACACATGAAAAGCCCAGAACTCTCCATGGACCTGGGCTCTGGGGGGGAGGTCTTGCATGTATCCCATGTAGTTGGGGTATGGACATCCTTCTTCCAGAGGTATGTATTTGGCAAGAGTTGTAAGTGGGTCAGCAAGGAGCCCAGAGAAAGGCAGCCAGAAGAGGGCAGGCATCGCCTTCGTCACTCATACCCACTGGCCACTGTTCACAAGCAGCAACACCAGGGTTGCACCCTGGGGACCCTGAGGCCCTGCAGAGACCTGTCTCTGCACCAGCTGCTGTGCCAAACAAGGAGGAGAACCTCAGTAAGAGAAGGGAGCTGATGCTCTTCACTGCCAAGAGCCAGCGGCTCTGAGAGAGAAAGCATCAATCTGACAGGACGGCCACACCCACTCAGCATTGCAGGAGTAACAGCTAAAGCTAGAAGGACAGCCATGCAGCTGGACAGACCGGCCCCCAACCCCAGGGCTTACTGGGCCAGGAAGCCAATCACACTGCTGCTGTTATGCTCTGAGATGTTGTCACATCTGAGGATGTGACAAATGGCAGAGGGGGGCTTCACAGGACTACCCCGAGGCCAGCAGGGCCCCAAGGTCCAGAAGTCAAGCACACACTTTCATGATGGATGAGTATGGCTCCCTTGAGTCCCAAGGCCACACTCAAGCTTGCTAGGGAGTTGCTGGGCTGGCTTTTCTCAAGTGTGAGTTCCAGCAGCACACAGGAAGGGACAGTGGCTTCTGAGCCCCAACTCTGGAGAGCCACAGCTGAGTCACGGAGGCAGCTCTCCAACTCCCTAGACAGACCAGGTCAGACTGCTGGCAATGAGCTCTCATCTCACGGAGCACATGTGTGTGTCAGGGCACGTGCACATATGTGTACATGCCGGCGGAGGTCAGCACCCTGTATGTCCCTCCATCATTCTCCACCTTATTTTTTTTTTATTCTTGTCTGTCAGCCTTTGCTTGCATGTATGTTGATGCACCATATACATGCCTGATGCCCAAGAGACCAGAAGGGACTTCAGATCTTCTGGAACAGGAGTTACAGAAGATCGTGAGCCATCATGAGGGGGCTGGGAAACAAACCTGGATGTTCTGCAGGGGCAGCAAATGCTCTTAGAGCCTTGGAGCCATCTCTCCAAGCTCCATCTTTTGTACTGAGGCAGGGTCTTTCACTGGCTTAGAACTCACCAATACTGCCCTGGGATCCTCCTTGCCAGCACACCACTGGGCCTGGCTTTCACATGGGTGCTGGGTCCTCATGTGTGCTCAGCAAGCACCCTACTTACTGAGCCATCTCTGCAATCCCAAGGGTCTTGAGCTTAAGTGTCCCTAGAAGGCTTGGTCCCTAGCTGATGACACTACTAGAGACAGGTATAATCTTTAAGAGATGGGGCCTGAGGGAAGGAAGGAGCTACTGGAGTGCCAGTGAAGGGGACAGTGAGCCCTTAGCTTCTCCTTTACTCTTCGCTTCCTGGCCGTCCATGAGGTAAGCAGCTTTCCTCTGCCTCGTGCTACTACTGTGACATAATCCCTCACCACAGACTTGTGAGCAACAAGGCCCTGTGAAGTCAGGAATGAAAGCAAGCCTTTCCTGCTTTCAGTTGCTCTTTCCTCTGGCATTGTGTCATAGTGACAGGAAGCTAAATGACAAGACAAGAGTACAAAGCGATTGGGGGTAGTCTAAGCAAGATCCTTACGCTCTCTGGATTCAAACAAGAGAGCCGATGATGAAACTGGGTAATAGGTAACATTGTATCTCTTGTCCCCAAACACAAAGGAACTGCAGTTGGTCCAAACACAATGCTTAAGCTCTCTGGATTCAAACAAGAGAGCCGATGATGAAACTGTATAACAGGTAACATTGTATCTCTCATCCCCAAACCCAAGTACACCACAGAGGCAGCTGATTGCCTTACTGGTAAGGGGTCCAATGTCAAATCAATGGCTTTTCCTGAGCTCGTGCCCTCTCCCCCTACCCCTTTAACCTCTTCCTCAGTGGAGCACCGAAATCTGTGTGCACAGCATCACAGCATCTAGTTAGAGCAGACCTCTTAGCCCTCTCCTGAGCTCAAAGTTCTCCTGCAGAGAGGGCCTGGCCTGGAGGCAAGGGGTCACACACTGGACACCCACCAAGATGGGCAGAAATTTCACAGCAGGGTCTCCCCTCCTGCCTCAAGGACAGTCTGTACATGTCGATCTGTGAGTCTTCAGGTCCCCTCCCTGACTGGTCACACACCAGTGCATACTAAGTATTGGCTGAGTGTGATGAGCCCCCAGGTTGACAAGGACATATTCATTTGGGTACTTGCCTAATGCCCATCCCTGCCAGCAGCCTGTAAGCCCACCTCGGCAGACGGCTAGTTTCTACACCTTGTGTCTCTGGGTTTTCTTTCCTCAAGGCTGTAAGCAAACAGTTGTTAAGAGGAATGGATGAGCAATGTGGGGACTTTCGGGTCACAATGTCACAGTCCGTATCTGGTGATTCCATAGGCACCTTCAACCATGACAAAAACCTAGTGCTACCCCCAAGAGATCAAGAAGAGACTTATGGAGACAAAGCCTAAGAAAGCCAGGGACTAGCATGGAGGAGACGCAGGAATGGTTTCCAAGGCTCTATTAGGTCCAGGCTTCTTGGCCCCTCTGCTCTTGAATGTTCTTGGCATACTGGGTGGTTACCAGGAGCCAGGAATGAAGGTTATGTGTTGGACACATAGGCAACACACACACAAGTGCGCACAAGCGAGTGTGCCTGGGCTGCTCCCCTCTGCACCCTCTGAGCACACCCTCCAGCTCAATGCTCCACACTGATATCACATGTCCTTTGACCCTCCCCCCGCACACACACACTTACATCTCTGACCCCACCCCACCCACACCCTTGTTCAAGGTTACGTGCAGCTTCATCAGGAGAGACAAAAACACTAGCCCCTGAGCGTCCTCAACACCCTTTTCTCTGAGAACAGAAGTGCTTGACCCTTCCCCAGGAGCAAAAGCCGTTGCCGTGGCAACTAGGTAGGATGCCAACTTGATAACAAGTGACATTCAAACCGAAAGGGACATTGACCTGACCTCATCCCACACCCCCCCTCTACTCCCCCTCCGGTACCCGGGAGAAAGGCACAAAAGAGAGTCCTTGTCTATTCATAGTCACTAAAGACTGTAAGAGAGACGTAACTCCCATTACAGTGCCCTGGAAGAGGGGTCAGAAAGCTGCAGAAAAGGGCAGGGGTCTCTGTGCTTTAAGGTTCCCCTCTGCTCTCCAGCTAGTCAAGAGAAAACACCATCCCTGTCATTAGAACTGGGCAGTCAAAGAAAGAGTGTCCTCAAACCAGAAAGCCCCAAGTCAGCCAAGGGAAGTCATTGTAAGATGCGGCTACAGACTTTTATCCTAGTACAGTATCAGGGGTGTTTTGTCAAGGTCAAGGTCGGTGGAGTCCAGAATGGTTTGCACGTGGGTAAGAAATCAAAAGGACATCTGCAGCAGGGCTAAGAAGATGTCTCATAGCTTTGCAAACTTGAGAACCTGAGTTTGAACCCCAGGACGCTCAAGCGGGTGTATTGACAAGCACTTGTAATCCCAGCATGCTGAGAAGACTGAGAAAGAAAGGTGCTGGGGACCCCTAGCCGGCAAGGCTAGCTTAGGTGGTGAGTTCCAGGCCAATGAGAGGCTCTATATCAAAAAAGGAAAAAAGTAAATGGGGTAACAAGACGGTTCAGCAGCTAAGGGGTTTCGGCCAAGCCGAAACCTGTGTTCAACTCCCAGTACCCACGTATTTGAAACCTACATGGTGAGAGGAGGCAAGTGAGCACCACAGTATGTCCTCTAACACACACACACACTCACACGCACACACACTCACACACACACATGTGCACACACATACTGCCTCTCACACACACATACACACACATGCTGCCTCTCACACACACATACACACACGTACACACACATGCACACTGCCTCACACATACATACACATGCTGCCTCACAAACACATACACACACTGCCTCACACACACACATACACACATGCAAAGAGAAAGAAAGAGACAAAGAGAGAAAGAACATTTGGGAGATACGAAAATTCAGGATATTGACACTTCCGTGTGTCCGTCCCGCAGGAAGGTGAGGGTACAACACAGTACACACCACCCATCACTGTGGAGTGGCCATGATAACACGTGGCTATAAATAGGGTTAAGCCTACTAGGCATCACAGGCCCGGGGCCAACAACCTGCACTACTTTCAGGGTCTCATGAAAATGTTTGTTACTTAAAATCAGAATGAAATTATTACTAACCTAGGCTAACAAGTGAACCAGCCTGGGTTATCTTTGTTGTACAATGTTATTTGAAAACAACTCAAGGTGGCAGATCTGCCTGGGGAGGGATAGAGAGGACAATACCACCAGTCATTGACCAGCTAGCTCTCCATGACAAAGGATATCTGGCTAATCCTCCTGACAGAGTGGGACACCAGCAGCCGGGTCGCTCACACCATAACCACTATGCTGAGTGACCTTCAATAACTGACAATTCCATCTGTCCTTCAAGAACTTCCTGAGAATGAGAGTTGACCTTCTTGGGTCCTCAATCAGAGGTCTCTCTGATCAGCCTCCCTGGAGGGCTGGTATGGGGCCAGAAGAGACCCAGAGTCACCGCCCCTAGGCTGGGGACTTGACTCAAATATTCAGATAATTCCTGAAGGCCAAGAATCGTGCCGCAGCCCCTGGTAGATGGGGGTGGACCAAGGAAGACAGTGTCAGATCTGCTTGGAAATCCTGTCTTGAGATGAAATCAGTTCTCTCTACCCACAAGAGAAAACCGGGGAAAGTTCCTGGGGTAGGCAAGGAGAACCCCAGGGTGTTGCCCCTCACTGTGGTGCGGCTCATCTTCTGGCGGCGGCCTCGAGGCTATGGAAGACCGGACGGGTCTTGCGGTTCAGGAGTCCAGCCTGGCAGTCTCTATATAACCTTTGCGAGACGCCTGCATATTTCACCCTTCCAGGCGAGCACTTTTTTTTTTTCTTTTTGTCATTCCAATTTCATTTCCGGGGCTGTGTGGACTGCGGGCTCAGCAGTCACTCCGGTCTGAAGTGACTCCTGGGACCTCCTCACTGTTCTATATGCAAATGGCCTTGCACCTGGGCAGCCAGGCAGGCTCGCAGACAGTTTAGTTATGCAAATCTGATTGATCGAGAGCATATTGCAGGAACCTGCACAAGGCCTGGGACACTGGCAGCTATATTTCACTGGCTAAATTCCTGAAGAAGGGGGGAGAAATTAAATGCCAGGCATTTTGATGCATATTCCCTTCAACCCGTCGCACGCGCGGCGAGGCTTTGCTTCTGAATGCGTTCAGCACTCGGGTTAGACGCCACTGATGCAATTTTTGCACGCGGGGTGTGTTATTGCTGAATTAACAGAAGGCTTGTTTTCCGTGTAAAAAGCCAGTCGCTGAGATGTCGCTAGCACAATAGGTCTGTCAGTCGATTTGAAGTAATTCCCCAGGCAAATGCAGTAAAGGCAGTGTTTAAAAAAATAATAATAATTAGGTCCTTCGGCCTCCAAATGCTCACCCAAGTGAAAGGGACTCCGAGCAAGTTCCTCTGACTCCCTCCTCTCCAACAAAAGGTAAGGCACACCGCAGGGACCCTGATTACGCATTGCCATCCCGTGTGGAAAGCGCCTGTCTGTTTCCCAAACAGTGAGCCTGAGGAGGGAAAATGGAGCGGCCGACAGCCCCAGACGCAGTTGCCTGGGAGAAAATAAATTTTAAAAGAAGAAACTCGAATCTGCTTAAACTAATAAATTCCTCATCCGACACGTTGCATTCACGCATGCTGAAGTCTGAGGCTCGTGAGGCCCATCCGGCTGCACAGCACTCTCCCTCCGTATTGATTTATAATCACTGATAAATAAGACACACCCGCACAGAACACGAGGAAAGGGAAAAGGGATTTTTTTCTTTCTTTCTTTCTTTTTTTCTTTCTTGCCAGTGTCTCTCCCCAGCACCGGTGCATCGAAATTAAAAATAAATCAACGTTATGTGCTGGAGAAGGTGACGGGACGGGATAGGAAGGGAGAAAGACTACATTTTTTGCCTGGTGTGTCACCCGTGGTGAATGGGGCAGAGAAACTCGGATCGTGGACCCTGCAGACCCTGAAGGGAAAGTAGTCAGGTGTACAGCTTGGCTCTGGGCTTTCCTCTGCTTGCAAGCTTGTGTTAGCGTCATCTAAGTTAGCAAACGCGGACTTCACTTATTCCCTGCCGTCGGTCACATGACCCTCCTCGACCGGCTCGGGCGACATGGACAGGGACGTGGACGCTATCAGCTATGCAGGAGTGCTCACGTGGACACACGCTACTCGCGTGGACATTCGCAGCAGCTGCAGAGCAAAGGAGAGCAGAGAGAGAGAAAGAGAGAGAGACAGAGAGACAGCGAGACAGCGAGAGACAGAGGGGGGCGGAGAGACAGAGGAGTGCCTCCTCTCCTGATACGGGAAGCACAGGGTGCCGTCTTTGAGAGCAACAGAGGGTTTCTTTCCCCCCACTCGTGGTGAGTCCTCGAACACTACCTGGACACTCATCTTGAGAATCTGAAAAATAAATCTCACAGATCACAGAGCGAGAGGTCTACAAAGAAGTTTATTATTTCTGCCTGCCCCGCTCCTAGCCCCCACATGTTCAGATGAGCTACACTCGTACACATCGTACACATGCCGAAGACACGTACACATACACGTGTCTCTGTATGCACAGGAAGCAAGGCTGAGCATGGAAATCTATGTTTGTACCCACAAGCATACATACCTCAATCACACACACACATGCACACGCACACACACACACACACACACACACACACACACACACCACTCCTTTAAAATTGCCTATCTTGACAGGCAAAATGCAGCCAGAGGGTCAGAAGCAAAGATCCCGGGAAAAGTCAAGTGTAATCCCACCCGACCATGGCCCAGTGTGCCCCTCCCCTCACTGACTAACAAAAGGACCTCGGCACTTTGACTGACAGAATTCTTAATTGTATCCACTCATTCATGACAATTTGATTAAAATATTACACCATAGTCTCACCCCCTGTTTGCTTCGATCCTCCAAATCTAATTTTGAATTTTCAGAAAGGAGATTACTCCCACAAGCATGACTGAGGCACTATTAACTTCTACTTAATCTTTATTACTGATGTGAATTTAACATATGTACCTCGGCATTCAGCCCCTGCTGTTTGCCTCCGAAGTAACCAGGAGGCGATACACAAGCCGTGGGCTTGGGACTCTGTGCTCTTCTGTCCCAGGCCAGCTCACTCGGGTCTGTGGAGAGCCTGCACCTTCCCACTCACTTCAGGATGGGGACACAGAATCTTCCACCTCTGCCTTAGAGCCACCCCCAGACCTCCTAGAGCAGCAGTTCTCTGAGGGGCTCTCCAGACTGTTCGCTGTCCAGCCAGCCCTGGACCTCAGGGCTGCCCCTGAGATAGAGCCACCCCACAATAAAACAATAAAACACATCAGTAGATTAACAAAGTAAGAATCGAAACAAACCTGAAGCTTTATATTTCAAAGGTTCCCGTTTCCATGGTTTTAGGTCATCTTGTTTCTTGATTTGTCTTGCTTATTTTGTAGTGTGTGTGTGTGTGTGTGTGTGTGTGTGTGTGTGTGTGTGTCCTGAGTGACAATCAGGAGTTAAATCCTTAGATTCTTGGAGGTTCTAGGAAGGAGAAGAAATACTCTACCCAAGGCTCAATGGCATCCTTTTGGGCACAGTAGAAACAGCTAGACACTTGAACTGATTAGTCTGGTCAGCAGAGTCCACAGAAAGATGTTAACAGGATGTACAGGATCCCAGAGGGCCAGTGTCTTAGGGCTAAGACAACGAGCAGCAAGTTCCTGGAGGACGTTGGGATAGCAGCCAGGAAGGGTTCCCATCCCAAGCTACAACCTTTGCAGGGAAGGGAGGCATAGCAAGCTCCCCTACCCAGAGAGAAATAGTTATTGCTTGCCTCTCTCTTTCTTCTTCCGGGGCTCCCACTGACCTAACACAAAGAGAAGCCCCCTGGAGAAGCTCCCGGCCAAGTTCACTTGGGGAGGTGCACTGGGCAGTTAGAGAAGGGTGGACAGAGGGTCTGCCTGAAAGTCGAGAGCAAGAAGTCCGCTTGCTCTTGTGTGCCACTGTGCACTTAGAAGAATCACTACTGTCAGCGGGCTCAGAACTGAGCAAGGAGGAAACGGTCTGTACACGTGAGAGCTGACAGTCCATCAGAAGGACCTGTCACCCAACTTAAAAAGACGAAACTGGCATCTGGCTCTGATGCAGGCTCTGAGCTTCTGTTTTTCAACCTCATTTTCCATCCTTCATAGGTGGGCATATGCCTATGATAACAAACACTGTGTCTCCCAGACTCCCTTGCTACTTGAAGTGGTCATGTGACAGTGGAATGAAGGTGCCTTGTGCAGTGTGGAGGAAGTGTTTTGTTTTGCCTTTAGCAGGAAGGGTTGTGTTTGTTCCTCTTCCTACTGAGTGGTCAGGGAGAGCAAAGGACAGAGGAAGGGAGTCTTTCTTCTGTCAAGGTCTTTATAGGAAGTCTCCTGCAGTAGAAAATGAGCCACATCAACCCAACATTTTCCTCTATGCCTTGCCCTGACTGGTACCATCCCCACCCCTTGATTCATTCCACCAGCCTGGTTTAAGTGGAGTCTTTACCTTAGGGTACTGTTCGAAATCCCCAGTGGATAACTGACACCATATGCTTTTTTATTCTACAGAGATAAACTTATGATAAGACATATGACTTAGACACAGTATGAAATTACCAACGAAGTCAATATGACAATAGCAATACACCATGATAAAAATGTTTTAAAATATTTCCTGATATTTGAGGTTTCTTGCTGCCGGTGTTGGTTGCATAGTGACAGCCATAGTCCACAAAGGCAAAGCGAAGTTAAGGAAGAGGTCCGGGCTGAGCCACCCACTCAGAGGATAAGCATTTGTCACCCAGGCATGAGGGCCTGAACTCGTCCTCAGCACTGACACGGAAAGCCAGGCACAGGAGTGCACATCTGTGACTCTACAGCAAGAAGGGAGACAGAGACAGAAGAATTCCCTGAAAGATCAGTAGCCAGCTACCCTAACGTTCCCAGAGCAGGAGCACAAAGAGAGGTGGAAGGTGAGAACTGACCCCAGATGGTATTCTCTGACCTCCGCGTGATACCCAGCCGGCCTCCATCTTTGACGTGAAAGCCATTCTACAGTAAAGACAAAGACAACCTCGGTGCATTCCTGTTCACGACTCAACTCCTGTTTCTCAAGGATTGGGCTCTGCCCCACCTGGAACCCTAACTACAAATGGCTCTGCCTGTTCCAGGAAATAGGAACCATGTGCTTGTTTCAAGAAGTTGTTTTGACATCCTGCAACCCTTCCTTTGTTTCCAAAGGCTATTATAACCACCTGTTGTTATGACCACCTTGTTATGATCACCTTGTTCTACGTTCTGCTTCTGTAACTCCGGCTATTCTGCCTGCCAAATCCCCCATGTGGAAACCCTCTACCCCTGAGCTATAAAAACCTTGTCTTCCTCATGTCTAAGGATGATGTCTTGAACCCCTCCCTGCCGTAGGGGGAGGCAGCCCACGGACACAGATTTAAAAGGCTTGTTTTAATTCACTTGACCGGGATGATTTAGGTCAGTGGCCTTTCTCCTCTCAATTTTGGGATTAAAGCATACACACACACACACACACACACACAGACCCTGTACACATACATAAACACAAATATGTCACAGAGGGAAGAAAGAGTGTAAGAGAAAAGAGCATGGGAGGGGGGAAGACCACCAACAGTGGTCATTTACAGATGAACATTACACTGAGGAAAGACAGGGTGACCATTTTGACAATAACTCAGGAGTCAGACTGAACAATAAAGGTCCTGCCACCACAGAACACAGAACCAGGTGTGTGCAGACTGGTGGCCCAGAAAGGAGCCCAGTGATGACATCATTGCATGTCCTTCAGCGTGCTTATATGCTACAATACCCAACAGAAGGATTTACTCAAAGGAAAAAGATGTAAGTCTACGAGTTTACTGTCTCCAAACCTTTCCATTAAATACTATATTCCCTTTACTGGTAAGTGAAGGTAAAAACACGG
>NW_021604602.1:1739547-1772173 GCF_004785775.1 Grammomys surdaster | reverse complement strand
ATTAAATACTATATTCCCTTTACTGGTAAGTGAAGGTAAAAACACGGGTGAGGGAGAACCACTGGACCCCTCGACAGACAGCCTCTATCTAGGGTAAACCCCGTCCCTGCCTTTCCCCAAAGGTTTCAAGGGAGAACTTAATAAGACCAGAGTGGTTGTGGGTCTTAACCCACTTTCAAGTGACAAACCCGAGACCCGATGCTGAGGCCGCTACAGTGGACGCTAGGATTGGACATACAGCCGATGACTCCCAGCTGAAGAGCCGGACACACTTTTTACAGTGAACTCTGCATTCCTGATTCAATGAGCATCCCAAACTGTGGGCTGAGTCATTCGGAATTCTAGCACTCGAGAGCCCCTGCCCAGCCGGATGCGTGCAGGCGGCTCACACACAAGTGGATACGTGCCGATGACTTGAGTTCATGGATCGTCTTCCCGAAAGCCTACGAATAGAGCTGAAGTGTTCTCAGCAGCGAGAGGAGGGTAAGTCTGCCAGGCAAAGCCTATGCTAATGAGCTTGAATCAGCCATCCCGCTACGCAGGAGTCCTCCAAAACATAGCCATGTATACCAAAAATACACACGATTCTATTTGTCAGAGAAAATAAGGAAACGGACATTTTTTTTAGAGGCCACATGGGAAAAGTAAAACACATGAGTGTAAAGTGTCTACTAAGCTGTGATTCGTGACACAAACGGGGAAATGAGGAGCCCATAGTCAGTTATGACCAGGTGTGGATTCCTGTGATGGGTTTGTCTGGGGAGAGGGGGGAAGCTTCTTTGATGATGGGGTAAGAGCTCTATTTATCCGTGGGTATGAGGATGGTTATTCAGAAGGGAAGAGGGAGTGGTAAGCTCTCCTCTAGGGTCTATGACCTCATCAGCCACGGGTTGTTGGTTTGAGGTACCAGACACAATTTCCCTCTTATCAAGGGGACCCAAAGTCCTATTAGATGGCTGTTGGTAACCCCAGGATATATGTGCAAGTATTACACTCTTGGTCATTCATTGTTGAGATTCATGGGCATTACAGCTAGGTTATCTGATTCCAAGTGGTCAGCCCTAAATACATATTCATACGAGCAACACTAAATGAATTCAGCATATATAATACATACACATCATCATATGAGTCATATACATACATATACAGGTTTTATATACAAACCATTGTATATATTATATATGTGCATATATAACTACTTTTATATTTGCATGTGTGTGCGCGCGCAAGTGCATGTACATGTGCCTGTGCACACGTGTGTGTGTGTGTGTGTGTGTGTGTAAAACAATGATAATGAAAGTGGTTGTAATCCTCTGGAAATTGGGCAGGAGGAATTTAGAGCAGGTACAAATGACGGGGTATCACTGTTGTCAATAAAGTACTCACATACGGAATTCTCAAAAAAAAATAAGTATTTTATTTAAGAAAATGTAAAGTAAGCTTTACTGTAGTGATGTGGTTTATGTCTGATTCTTCTCAAACAATACGTGTGCAAAAGGTCACTTTAAAGCCACGATACATTAAATGAAAACATGCAGCTTACAGAGTGGTATGCCGGCGGCGTGCTGTTTGTAGTGATTTCACAAATGCATGGTCCTGTGCAAGGGCTTCTGGGAATTCTAGGACAAGGTTCCAAGGGACCACTAGGATAAAGACATAGCAGGAAGTGAGAATGACCCAGAGGACGCTTTCGATTTTTATGCGTTCACTTCTAAACTGTAGTTTTTGTCAGGGTGTTTTGTAGGTGGTGGCTTTGGTTTTTCGGAACAGAATCTCATTGTATAGCCCTGGCTATCCCTGGAACTCACTTTGTAGACTAGGCTGGTCTTAATCTCAGAGATCTCTGTGCTTCCGCCTCCCTCCCAAGGCTGGGATTAAAGGCGCACACTGCCATGCCCAGCTTCTGTGGGTGTTTTCGGGATACGAAGTGCCCTTCCATAGAGAGGTGAGAAGACCCCAGCTGGAAAACCTGACCCTGATCATAAACTGGGACCAAGTTAAGCTATAGCATCAACTCCATCAGTGGTGGAGAAGAGATGGCAGTACAGTCTTGTTTCTGGGTAGGCTCTCTGCCCACCCTCACTCAGAGCAGGTGCTTTACCTACTTGGACACAGAAGGTTGGATGCAGAAGAAAGGTCACGGCTGGATCCCAAGCCCAAGCTGGAAGAGGCTATCAAAATGGCTTCCACTTCTCCTGCTTGAACCGCCTTTCTTGGACCTTGCGGCTGCCATGATTTAAGTCCACGTAGGAAGGGAAAGGACCTTCCAGTTGTCTCTGTGGAGGTGCCAGGCACTCTGGTCCCTCCAGGAAACCTTATCCACCAGCTGAGAACCACTGGTTGACTTCATCCAACACCATGTCCAGAAAGACGACTGCCCAGTGAGCCTTGACCACATTCCCAAGACACCGCATCATAGGACAAAATGGACAATTGTTTCCTGGTTGTTTTGGTAACACCTACAGTTGAAGGTATTTTGTTAGACACCTAGTAAGCTCCCAGGAAATAGGTCCCCATTAGTGAACTGACAGGGAGGGGGACCAACTGGAAGCTCTGTCCGTGCCTTGGGGGCTTCCAGATTTAGGTGAGAAATATAGAGAGTTTGTCCTGCTACATAAACACTCGGAGGACAGGGACTCAGCCTGACTTGCTCATTATATATCTGTCAGCTAGTAAATGTTGAATAAATGTCACTGGACACGGCAGAGGAGGCCTAGCAAGCCACCTTGGCTGTTCTTGGACCCATCTGCACCCCTATTTTCTCCTGTCCCCTTCAGGGACATTTGAACCTAATATATTGGATGGCAGAGACTTAAAGCAGCTCTGAAATATTTCTGCAGGTGTGAGCCTTGGAGAGAGACATTATTTTTCTGTAGCCATTTTTTTTATTAACTGTTTTACTGAGATATAATTTACATACCGTAAAATTTATCCATTGTGAGTATGTAAAACAGTTCTGAGGACATTTCCAGAGTTCTGCAGCTGTCGCACCTCCACCCAATCACTGAGCAGCTAAAGGCACTCAGGGGTTGGTCAGCCTTTGAAGAACAGGTTGGGGTCAAGGCCAGCAGAGAGTTCCCTTTAGGAAGGGAAGTTGGTCATTAGCATGTGACCTAACTATAATGACAGGGAAGATAAAACCTTCTCAGGGTTGCTGAAGAGACAACTCAGCAGTTAAGAACGTGTGCTCTTCTTGCAAGGGACCAGAGTTTTGTTCCTAGCATCCTTGTTGGACAGCTCACAAATCACGTGTAACTCCTGCTCTGGAGGTCTTCTGGCCTCCTTAGGTTTCAACTCACATGTGCATGCAAACACACACACACACACACACACACACACACACTGCAAAATAAAAGAATTTTAAAATCCTTTAATTCTTTAGAATGAAAAGCTCTACTGAAACTACATCATGTGTACAAGGTAGTTCATCATAGACTCTGTTATCGCTGAGAAATAAGAAGATTCTGAATCGTGCCAGAGCCAGAATTGTTTTCCTAAGTGATGTCACTTTTTTCTTCATGGAATAGTCCACTAGCACTAATGGGAATAATTATTCCATCAGCATCCATGGCGAGACTGGAAGGACTCGAGAGTGAGAAGCGAGCTTTACAAGGTACGACGGACCTCGGCTAAGCGGTTTGACTTCTGATATTTCAACTTAACGATTGTTAAAAATGACACACATTCGGCAGACAGAGCACTTCAAAGTTGGCTCGTCTCCCAGGCTGCTGCTGCGTTATGTAATCCTCTCTTGCTGATGGGCAGTAGTAGGGGACCCAGCAGCCAGAGAGGCCCATCCATGATCATACAGGGGAAACAGTGTCCTCCTACAGACGGCTGTGTGGTTCTTGGGACATCCTGTCAGCTTGGTGTGGTGAAGTCAGTTTTGACTTTTCCCAGACCCTGGGAGGTTTACCTGGATATAATCTCTTTGCAGATGAAGGAGAATCTGTAATATGCAAAGGAAACAGAATATGCAAATCAACCAACCCAGTAAGTCTGGCGATAGCATGGAGAACTGAACATAGAGGACGAGGGTGAGAGGCACAGACCATATACTTGGTTCTCCGCTGCCACTGTTCAGTAGGCTGCTACTGAAAGTCTACCAGAGACTACACACCGGAAGTCACTGTCACCCTTAAGGGTGCAGGCTCCCTTAGGTCCTACCTCAGCTCAGGCACCTTGTCTTCCAGTTAATTTGGTTTCTGTATACACAATGAGTGTGAGTGTGAGTGTGTGTGTGTGCTTAATTTTTAAATATAAGTAAATCAACACAAACAGGAATCCAAAAAAAAGCACAGTGAAATAGCAGCCCCATGCTACATAGCGCTGGGAACTAGACTGGGGCCTGCAAACTCACTACACACACACGCACACACACACACACACACACACAGTGACAGCCTCCAGGCTCTGAACACGTGTGGGCAGTGTCCTCGGCTTCCTATCGAGGTAGAGCAAAGGTCTATGGTTATTTTAAGCAACAGAAATTTGTTTGGCCAGTTCATAAATCCTTTCTGCGGCCCATCAGGTGACAAGCCAACACAGATTTCAGGCCATGATTTTGAGCCTGCCCATGGTGACAGGGGGCACACTCTCCCTCTGCAGCCTTCACCAGCAAGGCCTCTCCCTCTGAACAGCTTTACCACGGGTTTCAGAGTCGGTGATAGCAGTCATGGGTCCTGCCAAAGGCAGCATTCACCTGTCAGATTTCACAGCAGAGACAAAGATAGGAAAACTTTCCCTCGGAGGTGCTCACTTGACCATCCACTGAAAAGGGATGGCACCCCACATGGCCACAGCATCCCCAGGAACACACAATCACTTTACACAGTACCCAGTGTGCCCAGCTCTGGAGATGGACCATGGCAAGTTAGAAAAACGTCCCCTCTGTTGAGTGGGCCCGGCAAGAATGAGATGCTAGCTGGCTGCATCTGCACTTCCCATGATCCACCTCACTTTTTGTAAAGGATGTATCAAGGCCTAAAATGTCCTGCTCCGGTTGCCTGGTAGACTCAAAGGCATATACAATTATTTCCTTGTTTCACTTTTTTACATGGTCGCTCTTCAACACTGATTTTTCTTGTTTGTTTGTTTGTTTTTCTCTTATGTGTCCTAAGCATGTTAGCAATGATATGTGTGCCAGATATTGGAAAGGCAGGATGGGTAAGACGTCGTCAATGGGGGTGAGCAGGTCACTCAGGAGACGTTCATAGAAGAAAGGAAGTCTTCGGGGCTGGGGAGATGGCTCAGTTGGTAACATGCTTGCCGGAGTTCATACCTCAAGCACACACATAAAAATTTGGGAGTGACAATATGCATGTCTGTGCTAGGACGGCAGAGATAAAAAGATCCCTGGGCTTCTTAGCCAGCTAGGCTAGCTGAATTAATGAGCTTCCGGTTCAATGAGAGCTCTTGTCTCAGTAATAATAATAATAACAAAATAATAATAATGTTTTACTTCATGTTAAAGTCTGACCCCCACATGCATCTGCACATACATGTACATATGCACATACACATCTCACACATATACACACAAACACACAAAGGAGACAGAAAGAGCACTTGAGGGTTGCGGAAGAAAGAAGCAAGCAGATAGAAAGGAAGGGCAGTGGCCCGAAGTCCTAGATTCCTGCCCCTCCTGCAGCTAGTGTGAGCCTCTGACCCAGCTTCCAGCTCTTTGAGCATCTGCCTTGTCTGTCAAGCCATTTTGCTGGCTCCCTGAGTGCAGAAACCCTGGGTTCTCCTTCATCCCTAATAGTTTGAAACACCCACCTACAGGGCAGAGAATAGCTGTTCAATGAAATGGCAGGCTTTATTGGGGACGCTGGCCAGGACCCCCAGTCTCAGCACCAAGAATAGGTAGTGTGGGCCATAGCCCAGCCTTGAGACAATACAGCAATCCCTGATCACGTTCAAGATCCTGTGAATTTTACTTGGGTATATTCAGGTCTGGGTATATTCAGGGCTTGCCACGACCACATCTGTCTCAGGGGGTGTGCCCATGTCCTTAGAGGCTTTGTCCTGACTCTGAGGGATGAGACACTGAAGAGATCACTTAAGATGATGACAAAATGGAAGAAACACCAGAACAGAGACTGAAATTTCCCAGTATTCCAATAGGCAAAAATGAGGGTAGAGCAGCTCTCAGAGGTCCAATGGGGCCTCAGAACATGAACTCTGTACAGCCAAGCCATCTGCAAAGGCAGTAGATGGCTTGCTTTGGTGTGGGATAGAATTCTCCAAGAGAGAAAAGAATGTTCTGGTTGAGTCTAGACTGCTCTCCATCAGGGGTGCCACTCACTCCATCAGTAACTGTGGGCACCCAGCTGCCCGGCACTTTGTCAGCAGCTCTTGATACAGCAACCACAGAGAGCCTGGCTTCCGTCAAGCCTGTTCACCAGGAGGCACGGCAGCCAGCTTGTCAATCAAAGTCATCCACACCCTACACACTCACGTGTAAACAAATATAGCCATCTTGCTCGGAAGCATGGGTCTGATACTGTGCAACCGTGAACCACATGTGTTAGTCCTGAGTACAAAGGATTCCTTTGTGTTTTCTAGAACCATCCTCGAGGTGAAGGAGTAGCAAGGGACAGAAAATTCAAAGCCAATTACTTTCAAAGTGAGCAATGAGTCACTTGGGAGTCAGGGGTGTCACCCTATCAGTGACTTTCAGATTTCTAGTGTCCCTCCCCTTCACATCCTGGGACAAGGAGGTGGCCTCAGGCTGTCCTCTCAGAACATTCCACCTGAGTCTGCCCCTGGGCACAATGGCTTTGCTTTTCTATCTCTGATACCTCAAACACATGAGTGCCACCCCCCCCCAGAAAGGGAAGCAGTATACACACATACACACACACACACACACACACACACACACACACACACACACACTCACTGCTTTCACCATCTCTCCTACCAGGAAACTCTTGAGACTTGGACCCCGCCCTGGACCCAGACTTCACAAAATGTCTTTGTTCATCCTCTTCACAGATCATCCATTTTCCCTTGGTGGCCCTGGGTGTCTCAAGGTCTCATGGCTTACACAAATGGGTGGACACATCTGGTGTCAACAGAAACTTGAGACAATCTTCCCAGCATCTCATGTGCAAAGAAAGAGACATAAGCCCTCTCCCCAAGATTCTAAGCGAAAAACACTTCCTTTCTTCTGCCCTTAGAGATACGCCCCAAAATCACTGGCCAGTTTGAGCTTATCCCATGTAGGGTGTGCCTTCTTTCCTTCAGCCAGCACAGGCTCCACAATGTCAGGAAAAATGAGGCCTTATCACAAATCTGTCAGACTGTGACCTACTTACTTTATTTATTTGGGGGAAAAAATGCTCCTGTGACCTTCTTTCCAGATCTAGGTTGTTCATAGACACAATAGACACATTCAGGGTACCTACCATCCATCAGTCATCAGCAACCGGAAAAACCAACAGCATGAGGAAGCATTTGAGGGAGAAGGTTCACATGTATGCAGGCACCCACGTGTGTGGGCGCATGTGAACATGTACTCACATATGTGTGGAGGTCTGAGGTCAACTGTGGGTGTCATTCTTTAGAAGCAGTCTACGGCAGGCGGTGGTGGCACACGCCTTTAATCCCAGCACTTGGGAGACAGAGGCAGGCGGATTTCTGAGTTCCAGGCCAGCCTGGTCTACAGAGTGAGTTCCAGGACAGCCAGGGCTACACAGAGAAACCCTATCTCAAAAATAAAATAAAATAAAATAAAATAAAATAAAATAAAATAAAATAAAATAAAATAAAATAGAAGCAGTCTACCTTTCTGGTTTTCAGTTTGGATATTTGGGGACAGGGTCTCTCACTAGGACGTGGGGCTCACTGACTAGGCTAGGCGGTCTGAGCAGCATGCCACCCTGAGGAATCCTGCCATCTTCTGCTCCCTCTCACTGCTACGGCAAGGACAGATCACACCTGGCTTTTCATTCGGGTGTGCTGGAGATCAACCGTAGTTCCTCGTGCTTTTCTTGTGTCCCCTCTGGCTATAAGACACTGTGACCAGAAGTAACCTGGGGTAGGGGGAGAATTTTTACACTTCCATATCACATTTCGTTATCAAAGGAAGCCTGTGCAGAGATTCAAGGCAGGAACCTAACAGCAGAAACTGAAGCAGGAGCCATGGAGGAGTGCTGCCTACTGCCTTCTCCCCCTCACTTGCTTGCTTATTTTGTTTTCTTGTAGTGCCCAGGACCACTAGTCCAGGGATGTCACCACCATAGCGAATAGGTCCCTCCTTCATCCATCATTAATTAAGAAAACACCCCCATAGACTTACTTACAGGCCATTCTGGTGAGGGCATTTTCTCAAATAAGGCTCCCCCTTCCCAAACGATTCTAGCCTGGGTCAAGTTGACACCACACTAGCCGGCACATATGACAAGCACTTTACCAGTCGAGCTATCTGCTTGACCCCCTAGAAATAATCTTTTATCGATTTATATTCTGAAGTCATCAGGGCAAGGGTCAGTTGGGACTCCCTCACGCTGTTTCCTGACTGTGGATATCACGTGACCAGCTGCCTCCCACTCCTATAGGATGATTTTAAAGGTGGCAGCTTTTTCTAATCCAGGTGGCTCCCAAATGATTGAAGCAGAGACTTAGAGACTTATTCAACAAGCTTTAGGCACAATAACTGAGCAGATAAGTCCTAACTCTCCATACTATCTAGCTACTTGCCAGCACACACCCCGAGTTACTTGCTTTTAGTCTCTCCTTGGTTCGCTCTGCTGTAGCTGTCCGTCCTCCTGAAGAATTAATTCCCTTGGTGACTCCTCCTCATGTCCAACCACAGGCGACCATCTTCTTCCATCTTGGAGCCCTTCTTCTCCTGGCTCTCTTTACCTTCTTGTGGTGAACATTTTGTACCTGGCCCTTCTCCCTGGGACCTCTGACTGGAACCGGAAGTCCAGCCTTTCTATCTCCTCTGCCCAGTCATTGGCTGTTCAGCTTTTTATTAGCCAATCAGAGATAACTGGCATTCTTCACACCACACCGATAAAGGAGATTCTTCAATATTCATGACGATGCCGCACGTATCCTGACTGTAACTAGATCTGAGTGCACAGAGATCAGAATCTGAATGCACAGAGCACAAGACCAACTCCAACACACTCCTGCCGCCCTGATTCCCCCACTGTAATGGACTGTACTCTCAAACTGTGAGCCAAAATAAACTGTTCCTCCCTTAAACTGCCTCTGTTGGGGTACTTCGCCACAGCAATAAGAGAAATAACTAACACAACCACAAAACCCATATTCTCAGCCATGACCTTGATCTCTCTTCCTGGAACCCCCATGCCCACCCAGCCCATGCCATCTGACCCAGGGCCCTTTCTCCTCCGGCACAGCGCTCATCCACAAGGCTGACCCCAGCCTTGCGAACCGGAACACCGACTCAACGATCTAAATTGAAGTGTTGTTACAAAGGCCAACCCCTCAGAATGACTCTCTTGCTTCCTAGTCCCTGGCAGGATCAGCCCATTACATTTAATGAACTTTGATGCCTCTCATTGAAGTCCATAAAGGCTATTATTAAAATGAAAGATGTTCAGTTAAGTACCCCAGCCCCGGTACTTTCCTTTTCAGAGATACCCAAAGCAATCGGTGTCAGGATTCCACATGCCTTCTCCACATTAGCCGCTGGCACCGTCTCCTGAGTTCTTTTAAAGATTTTTATTGATCTAATTTTTCCTAAGTCTGGGAAAGTGTGCGAGGCCCCCGCCCTGTGGAGCTGGCGTGTTTAGGAAATATGTGCAGAGCCTCGCTCTGAGCAGTTTGCACCGACACTGCTGTGACCATCGTGGGATGAAGCCGCTGGTCCCTAGACTTGATCTATGGAGTGTTAGCGCGACAGCAGCTGTACCCGTCTGTATGTCTTTCCACAAGCTCCTCCTGCAAGTCAACCCACACAGAGTACATGTGATACTGTGGATTCCTCACAGCTGGAGGGAACCAAGGCAGATACGTCACCCACAGACGGATATGCCGCCCACCTGCCATTCTAGCCTGCTTCTCCAGGGAATAAGGCAGAGTCCCTCCTGGGAGAAGCACCTTTGCAGGAATCATTCTGGCACCAGAGAGCATGTCAGTCTGTGTGAACCCTTGCTCATGCAGCCTCGGTTTCCTTCCCTGAAGTGAGCGACCACCTCAAGGGGGTCTTCAACCCTCAGCACATAAGATGAAGCCACAGTAAAGCAAAGCCCGTGCTCTCTGTCATCAGGACCAAGCGTTGTTCAGACTCAGAAGGCTGAGCCGTCAGCCATGAACACTAAACCATAAATTCCTGCTAAAAAGGCAGTTGTGCGGTGGTGATGATATCTACACAGCATGGAGTACATTTCCACTTAGAAATTCCAAGACTAGAATGTGAATAGTTCGTATACTAACCTTCAGACAGCCCCGCTAGGTATAAACACAAGGACATGGGGGAGAGGAAGGGGGAGAGGAAATACACTGTAAAATACTTCAACGGCCCAGCAAGGAATTTAGTTAAATTCAAGCAACTCTCCATCTTTTTTAAAGCTGTGTTCTAACAGCTCCGGGTGCATCTCACCAAGAAAACAAGATGTTTTACCCCAGCCTCGCATCCACTCCAACATATGCTTACTCATATAGGGAAAGCATATATACATATATATTATACACACATATATGAAAACAGTGTTAACAAACATTCATGTTTATACATCCAGATTTAAGATGTTTGCCTTCTTTTGTTTGCTTCTGAGCCAAGAAGAGAAAAAAAAAGGATGGAGGGAAAGAAGGAATAAGGGAAGGAGAGAAGGAGAAAAGAGGAAGAGACGGGGAAGAAAAAGAGAAAGGGCAAGAAAAGGGGAGGCAGGGAGGTAAGAAGGGAAGGAGGGAGAAGAGGAGAGGTGGGAAGGGAGGGAGGGAGGAGGGAAGGGAAGAGAGGAGAAGAAAGGAAGGGAAGGGGTGGAGAAGGCAGAAAAAATAAAATGTTTATAACAGATACAGAAATAAAGATTATAGATTTCATTCAATCTTTCCCAGCAGTTCCCACTGTCTGGAAGTTTGGCAGGTATGATTGCATACGTGATTACATACTTTTTTTTTGCATAAGTAGAGTGGAATCAACCATAGCCTCTTAGAAACACATTTGTGCTGACCAGTCCTGTCGACACAGGTGTAGGTCATGCTCCACGACAAAACGCATTAGACTGGGTGGCTTAAACAAGCATCCACTTCCCACAGTTCTGGAGCTTAGGAGGTCCAAGTTCAGGATGTCTGGTGTTCAATCATTGGGTGACCCAGTACCTGCTGGAGAGCCGCATCCTGATTCACAGACGGCATCCTCTAGCTCTGACCTCACTCCGTGAGAAGGGCAAGAGAGATCTCTGGGTTGTCCTCTATGAGGGCTCTAATGACATTCTTGAGGTCTCCACCTCCTGACACCATCACACTTGGAATCAGGATTTCGATGTGTGAAACAGTCAACCCGCTAACATATTAGTACCAGTGGCTCACAGTATTCTGTTGTGTAAACTGTGGGCCGTCCATTCCACTCCACTGAAGAAAGCTAGAACATTTCCTGTTTGGCTTGGCTTTCGGGAGTTCAAACACAAGAAGAACTAACTGCAAATTCTTCTCCTCTCACTTCTTCACTGGTCTTCCTCTCCACCATCCGTAGGAAGAGTATAGAGTGTGTGTATAAACCATCTCCAGTCAACTGTAATCCTGGCTGTCCTGTGTGTACAATATCCTAAGAAACGTCTTCATGCCCACCTCTTGACTTCCAAGAACATATTTTTCTTTGAATTTTTTTTTTACAGTGGAATATTTCTGCAGTGGGAGATTTTAGCAGTGGAATTTCAGGACTAATAAACATGCATAATTAAAACTTTTATGCACCTAAAAAAAAAACCTGAAGCGGCCACCACGACACTCCACGTCATACCTTGCACCACAGCAGGAGCCACCATGATGTGCCGTGTTGCGTTAGGGTATGTGGAGAAAAAAAGGGAGAGAGAGAGAGAGAGAGAGAGAGAGAGAGAGAGAGAGAATGGCTGGCGCACTATGAAGGGAGGAGGAATTGGAGACTCGAGGGTGGAGAGGACCTGTGGCCATTGTGAAGCCACAGTCCATGCTGCCACTGAGTGCCATGGGTTCATGACTATGTAATAGCAAGCCCATATTACCACCAAAGGCCATGAGGCCATCCCTGATCTGGACTGTGTCCTGGGGTCATAGCAATGTCTAAGAGCTGTGCAGAGATGGCCCTACCCCTCACTGGCTGCAGCACTCTGGAGAGTGAACCCTGACCACGCCTGGGTACCACAGTAGAGCTGACCCTGGTGACATGAGCAAGGGTGAGCCATCCTTGAGGGGGTGAGAATAGGAGAGCTATCCCAGCCCCTCGCTGGCTATAGCAGTCGGGACAGTGGGCCCTGCACCTCGCCTGAGCAGCACAGTAGAGCTGGCCCTGATGGGGTGGGTGTAGGTGACGGGGCCCTGAAGGCATGAGAGCTGGAGAGCTGGCCCCTTGCCAACTGCAGCATCGGGTGAGCTAGCCAGGGCACTGCTGGGTCAACTGCAGCATCGGGTGGGCTAGCCAGAGCACTGCTGGAAAGCTCATCCTGGCAGTATGGGTGCAGGAGAGTTGGCAGATTGAGGTAACTCAGCCCAGATCCATGGCCCTGAGTTAGTCTACCCCAATATTTGCCCTATGTATGAACCATTGAAGCATATGAAGGAGCCAGTCTTATAGTCCCAAAGCCACAAATCTCCATGACAGCCAGGCAATGGGATAGGCAAGAGGAGTCCCCATGAGGATGCCATATTGGTAGTGTAGCAGAAGCCAGTGACCTTGAACCAGACCAATGGGTCACTGCAATGAACATTTGCAAGTAAAGCTTACAAATTTGTAACACATTTGTAGACAAAAGGGTGTACTGTGTGACACACTGACACATTGAAGCTTCCATGATGAGATGTTTTGTTTTGTCTTTATTCTTTTGTTGTTGTTGTTGCATTTTCTTTGAGGGGGGAGGTCTCACGAGTGGGGGGTCTGATACAAAGGGAAGGGGAGAAGTGTGGGATTGGGGAGCATGACGTAAAGTTCACAAAGAATCAATAAAGAGTTGAAAAAATGTAAGCAGATAATTTCCTAACCAATAACATAAATGATGGATTCTTTCCCCTACCGCCTGGTCAATGTTATGTAATTTTGTCAGCTAGGGAGATAAAATGGTACTCCAAATGGCTCCTGTAGCGTGTTTAGGTTCTCATTTTAACTACTCCTACATGAACCAGAGAAGTCATTGTAGTGTAATCCTTCAGACAACGATGAGCGTGCCATTTTGTAGGTCTCATATTCTACAAACACAGTGGGTCAAGTGAGAACGAGAGTAAATGTAGAGGTTTTTACGACTGTCCCCAAGGAATGATTGTACTATGGTGAGTGGATGGTTAGATGGATGGATGGATGTATGGATGGATGGATGGATGGATGATGGATGGGTGGGTGGATGGATGGATGGATGGGTGGATGGATGGTTGGGTGGATGGGTGGGTGGATGGATGGATGGATGGGTGGATGGGTGGATGGGTGGGCGGGTGGGTGGGTGGATGGATGGATGGATGGATGGGTGAGTGGATGGATGGATGGATGGATGGATGGATGGATGGATGGTTAGATGGGTGGATGGATGGATGGATGATGGATGGATGGATGGATGGATGGGTGGATGGATGGGTAGATGGATGGGTGGATGGATGGATGGATGGATGGATGGATGGGTGAGTGGGTGGGTGGGTGGATGGATGGATGGATGGGTAGATGGGTGGATGGATGGATGGATGGATGATGGATGGATGGATGGATGGGTGGATGGATGGGTAGATGGATGGATGGATGGATGGATGGATGGATGGGTGGATGGATGGATGGATGGATGGGTGGGTGGACAGACAGGTGGACGGATGGATAGACAGACAGATGGATGGATGGATGGATGGATGGATGGATGGATGGATGGATGGATGATTGAATGGATCGAGAAATGGAAGATGGACAGATGGATAGATGGACGATTAGAGTATGGCTGTATGGGGTGTCAAGGCCAGAACAGACTTCAGACTTGATTTCTTTAAATCCCATGTGAGCCTGTATTAGTCTGGGTTCTCTAGAGTCACAGAACTTATGGAATGTCTCTCTATATTGAGGGAATTTATTGTAATGATTTATAGTCTGTAGTCTAACTAACTCGACAATGGGAAGCTCTGGATGGGAAGTCCAAGAATCTAGTAGTTAGTCAGTCCCGAGAGGCTAGTTGTTTTAGCGGGTCTTCTGCAGAGGTAGGTTCCAACAGATGCGCTGGCAATAAGTGCAAGCAGTCGAAAAAAGAGGGACTCTTCCTTCTTCCAATGTCCTTATGTAGGTCTCCAGCAGAAGGTGTGGCCCAGATTAAAGGTCTATACCACCGCACCTGGATCTGAGACTTGCTTTGTCCCAGGCTGACCTTGAACTCAGAGATCTCCTTGCTTCAGTATCCTGAGATTAAAGGCCTGTACTACCTTGTCTGGGCCTAAGTTTTTCATGGCCCCTATGCCTCAAGATCTCCATGCCAAGATCCAGGTCAGGAACTCGTGTGTTCTAGCCTCAAGATCTGGATCACGGGTGTGCCCTCCAATTCTGGATTGTAGCTCATTCCAGATGCAGTCGATTGACAATCAGGAATAGCCATTCCAGAGCCCATGTACCACTGATACAAAGTCATCTCCTCCACATTCTTGACTCTTGAATTGTCCGAGTTTGACCTGGTTCTCTCTAGACCCCAAAGTCTTGTCACAACCAAAGATGATGATTCCTCTGCAGCTTCCCTTGACGAGACAGGAGAAGCTCAACTGTGTCCCAAGACAAATACGGCTGGAAATGAGAAGACAGAAGGAAGCCCTCCCCCTGAAAAGTCACACAGCAGGACTTCCTTACTTCATCTTCCGATTCCGAACTTCAGCTTCCTAGGGTATTTCTAGAACTTTCCATTTCCTGTGTTTTTGCTGATGGGCCTCATCCCCAGGGAGGATAATCTCAGTATTTGGATTAGACTTGTTCCTGTTTGAAAGACAACCACTCTTCATGGTTGCCCCTTACCCTACTTTTTCCCAGATGGACTCCCCATGGCTCAATTTCCCAAGACAGCCATCATTCCAGACAGAATCTGGTGGAGTAGCCAGATAGACAACCATTTTCTTACCTCCACCCAAGAGAGCTCACCCAACACAGCCTTGCCACAGAAACACCACAGAAGGGCTGGCACCCCATTGCCACAGGTGTCTGTGGGATGTGGTCACAGGAAAAAAAATCCAGATGATAAGCCACTTAAGAGCTCTTGAGATGTTACAACATGTCCCCTATGTGTCTATTCAGAGCTGTTTCCACTTGGAAGGCAAAATCTCTATTGAGTTTAAGGAGAGAGCTAGTTGCTCTGTGAGGCGGAAGTCCCCAGGCCTGCACAGATGCAATAGCTCTAGACTATCCCGCCATCTCTTGGGCTTGCACGTGTATTCTTCTCTGCTTTCCTTCCCACGCCAGCCTTTTTCTTTCTTCCTCAAAGACAACCATACTGAAGTCACAGTCAACATTGATCTTGCATTCCCCAAGGATAAGAGACTAATTAGAAGTAGGCTAGTGACAGGCTCAGCCTTCAACGAGGTCCCTAAACCAACCACGGCATTTAGGTGCACAAGATGTCTTCTGTAGGAATATAAGGATCAAACTCCGACCTGTGGGTATGTCAGGAAACAAGACAGTGTTGATAGATCCAGAAATCCTACACTGATGAGGATGTCATTCTCCGAAGGGAGAAGGATAGCACATCAAGTGGTATGTCCAACCCACAGCTCCCAGCAGGCATTGCGTCACACCTGGCCCACTGTGTTTCCAACCCCTGTTGGAGAAGCTCCATGCCCAGAAGGGCCAGAAACTCAGGGCCATAGCCATAACTACACTGCTTTTCTGGACTGCTCTTATTTCTCTCCCACAAGGCTATGTTGATTTCTGCTCTGAGTCAACACTCTTCCCTGGCCACCATGACATACCAATGTTGTCCCTTGAACAGGATCTGCTGGTCCGTGACTTTATTTACTGGTCAATTCCTGGATATTGGCTCTCTGACAGCCCCTGGAGGTAAGACACAGAGAACACATACCTTCTACTCTCTAGGAGCCCAAACTTCTATAAAGAAGAGGACAGCAGACCTGGAAACACACACACACACACACACACACAGTATCTCAGTGTTCAACTGAAGTGGCCATGAACACAGGAATCCTTATAAAGGAAAAATGTCTAATTAGGGCTGGCTTAGAGTTTCAGGGGCTTTGTCCATTATCATCGTGGTGGGAAGCATGGCGACACATGGGTAGATACGATGCTAAAGAGGTAGCTAAGAGTTCTACACCTGGACTGGGAGACAGGAACAAGAGAGAGACACTAGACCTGACTTCATCATTTGAAACTCCAAAGTGACTTGAAGAATAGCTAGTGCCAGGAGGGTGTCATGAGTGACAAGAAGAACAGCAAAAGATTGGGCAGGCGCGTCACAGCACCTTCGTGAATTTTATGGAAAACAGTGTCGTGGGAAACCTTCTGGGGCTCCACTGGGACTGTGACCTCTGCCCTGCTCGAACAAGAGGTCTGTGAGAACACATCCATCAACCTCATAGGCCCTGGATCCCAGTCCAGCAGTGTCTAACCCATTAGAGATGTCACATATGTATCCGTGGGTGACTGATTTCTTTCTTCAAATCCTTCTCAGGCTAGGCGGACACACTCTAGCCCAATGTTGACATTCCAGTCTCTTGCCTGACCACACCTGCCTTCTCTTGTGTCCCGTTTGACCGCCAGGGCAGGAATGTTCTTACAGATCTAAACCTCCAAGAGAAGGACCCCATCTCTCCCTCGCTGTGAGGGAATAGCAGCATTGGTGCACATCTCCACTAAAGAGATTAGTGGAAATTGAGTTTCACAAAGTGTCCTCGGGTTCGACCTCCAGCTCCATATAAACC
This sequence comes from Grammomys surdaster, assembly GCF_004785775.1. NCBI lineage: Eukaryota > Metazoa > Chordata > Mammalia > Rodentia > Muridae > Grammomys > Grammomys surdaster. The sequence continues at coordinate 1,755,115 of NW_021604602.1, read as the reverse complement.
ACTCGCTGTGTGTTTCGTGGACTTTGGTTTGATGTTCAACAACTTGAGTCTGTGGCTGCTGGAGAAAAAATTCTTTCCCCGGGCACACTTAGAAGCCTGTAGACTTTTTATATGAATCTGGAGCCAGTCAATTTTGTCAGAGTTCGTTCCTGGCCCTCGCTGTATTCTGAGACGACAGAAGATGGTTCATTTCATCATGGAGATCATTATTTTCCTTGTCAATCTATCTAGAGATGCTAGGAACAACAAACCAGCAGTGTAATTTTCCGTATTCCCTACAAATTGTCAAAAGTTTTATCACCGAATCCTTTGCCTCTCACAACTGGTGACTCAAGATAACCAAATGCATTTGTTAGTAAGTGTGTAGAATAGTTCACTGTGTGTGCTTTCGTTACTTTCTGGGCTTCCAGGACAGGCTTTAGTAACTGTACGTGTCAGCAAATAGGAAAGCCTATTCTGGATACTTAAAATTCATCCTTCTGCTTCTGTCATTCTAGAACTACCTCTGGGACCAAAACCTGTATTAGTTGGGATTCTCTAGAGCAGTGGCTCTCAACCTTCCTAATGAATGCTTCAACAGTTGCTCATGTTGTGGTGACCCCCCCACCATAAAAGTACTTCCCCGATACTTCATAATTATAATTTGTTGATGCTATGAATCATAGTGCAAATACCTGATATGCAGGCTATCTGATATGTGACCCTTGTGAAAGAGTCTTCTACCCCCAAAGATATTTGTTAGAATGGCTCACAGGGTGTGGTCCAGCTCCTCCGACAATGTAATACTACCGATGGGAGGTCCAAGAATCCAGTAGTTGCTCAGTCCATGAGGCTGGATGTCTCAGCTGGTCTTTAGTACATGCTAGAATCCCAAACAAGCAGGTTCTGATGCCAGTGAAAGAATGCACTTACCAGTGAGAGTGAGGGCAAGCAGACAAAGAGAGCTTCTTCCATGTCCTTTTACATATTGCCAGCAGGTGGTGTGGTCCAAATTAAAGGTGGACCTGTCCCATCTCAAAAGATCTAGATTAAAGGAGTACCTTACCACCTCAAAGATCCAGCTTAGAGACAGGTCTTGCCACTTCAAATGATCTAATTAAGAAAAAAAAATCGTTCTCAGGTGTGCCCAGCCATCTGGGGTCCAGTTAATGTAGTCAACCTGACATTCAAGAATAGCCATCACAGATCACCAGAGAACACACTTGGACACTCTTAAAAGCTGTGCAGAAAGTCTGCATTGCTGGTCAGCAGCTGCTCGGAAGCTTGCCCAAATTACAAAACCTTGCCATTCCTATATTGCCAAATTACAAACCCTTTTATATGAAAAACCACATCCTGGTTGACACGCTTTGGTTAGCAAGAAGCAGAACTACAGATGCCCAAAAAGCAAGGTTAGCACATTTAGGGACTTTCCTGGAGTAGGACTTTGCTGGATTAGCCGTTTGTTCCCGTGTTTGGCAGGTGCCAGGCGAATGTAGTGGGTTCTAAGGTCCACTTAGTGTCTCCAGCATGACATCAGTTGTACTAAGTCTGGGGCCTGTTCCAGTGGTGTATGCCTGTAATCCTGGCACTTGGGAAGAGGAAGCTGGAGGCGGGGTCAAAAGTTCAAGGCCATCCACAGCTTTGTAACAGACTCAAGGCTAGCCTTGGCTATGCGGAAACCCCGCCACAAGAAAGAGAAGGGAGAGAGGGCTGAAGGAGGAAGATGAAACGGAGGGGAGGGAGGAAGAGAGGGAGGAGGGGGAAAGGGAGAATGGAGAGGGGAAAGGGGAGAGGGAGGAGGGGAAAGGGGGAGAGGGAGTGGGGAGGGGAGAGGGAGGAGGAGGAAGGGGAGAGAGAGGGGGAAGGAGGAAAGGAAGGAGGGGGAAGAAAGGAGAGGGAGGAGGGAGAAGGAAAGGGGGAGGGGGAGGAGAAAGGGAGGACGGGGAAGGAGAGAAAGAGGAGGGGGAAGGAGGGAGAGGGAGGAGGGGGATGAGGTATGGTGAGGAGGGGGATGGGGGATGGGGAGGAGGGTAGGGGAAAGAGGAGAAGGTATAACCATCATCTATTTCACAGTACCCCAAAACTCACTCCCACTCAGTGTGCTCTTGGATGCCTTGTTCCTTCAAGGTTCTACCACAGATAGGCCTCCCTCCAGGACCACAGAGGCTAGTATGGGGATTCCCGACGGTTAGGGTGGACAAATGTCCTCCCACCCTCAGCACCTAGACACGGCAGGTTCTCTGTAAGGTGGTCTGAATGGCCTTCTAAATCTGCCTGCATCTCTGCCAGCCTCATAAACCTCGCGCCGTTTAACCGGAGACCTTAAAGATGAAGCACGGGAGGAGGGGGGCGGGGACACAACAGCAGTTTTCCAACCAATCAAAATCAAATTATACCTGCACAGCATAATTGGAGTTAATGAGTAGTTTTATGTTTTGCTAATCAAATCACCATATTGACGGGGTTTATCAGCAGAAATACAATGTTAATTACCAAGGAATGATAAAAAATTAGTGCAAGTCTTAGGTAGCATCCCACACACGCACGATGGGCAGAAAGACCCATGTGGATGGTGGGAAAGCCAACCATTAACTCTTTTTAATGAGTCCTGTAGCCTCTGGGCACAGGGGCTGGACAATGTTTATTTGCCATCTTCAGTTAAACATGGTTCAAGGAGCAGAGGCCATCAGTTTCCTACATGAGCCAACTCAGGTTTTCACTAAGGGAATAAAGCCGTAGTTTTGGAGACATTCCCGAAAGTCCTTCTTGTTGGTAGAGAGGCTGTCCATTGACATCAAGAAGAAATCCAAGATCACAGGGGAACCTGAACTCAGATTTATAAGTCAACGACAGGGATGGTCTCCCACCCAAAGGAAATGTGATGAATAAGTTCATTGAGATGGAAGTCCCATCCACTGTGGGCGGTGCCATTCCCTGGGCTGATCCCAGGAGAAAGTAAGTTGAGCACCAGCATCACCCCTCTGCTTCCTGACTGCAGACGCAGTGTGACCAGCTGTGTCTGGCTCCTGTTGCCATAACTACTAAAGTGGTCAACTATACCTGGGGCTGGAAGGGGAAATAAAACTTCTCCCATAAGTAGCTTTGGTCAGAGTATTTTATCACAGCAACAGAAAAAAATCCTTTTCCAGGCAAAAGGCTAAGCAGGGCCTGGTATTGCTAAGAGATTCTTAGATCAGTACCACATCGGTATTTCACAGGACAAACTGTCCGACCCTCTCATAACCCTGCCCATTGACTCTTCAACATGGCAACATCCTACAAGAGAAGGAAGTCTCCCTGCTGGGCCTTCATATGAGCAAACATTAGCAACATTGAAAAGAGAAACAAATGTTGGCTACTAGGAAACAAAGAATCAGCCTCTCCTAGAGATTGAATCTTCATCTGTTTTCTAGTGAAAAATGGTAGGCTATGAAACCATATACACAGAACCAACAAAAATGAACTCAGCGGGCTATGTGTGTGTGTGTGTGTGTGTGTGTGTGTGTGTGTGTGTGTGTATACAAATAAATACATATGTATGCATATGTACATGTGTATATATGTGTGTGTGTGTGTTTATAATTTATATATACATATATATTTCCGTATAAATATATATATCAGTGTATACATATCTGTATATGTAACATTAATAAAGAAAAAGAGGCTATGGACTTGAAGAGGGGCATGGGGGGTTGGAGAGCATCTGAGAGGGACTGGAGGGGGGGAAAGGGAGGAAAAAGCAAAGAAATTCTATTTCAGTTAAAAACATAGCCAGGCATGGTAGCACACTCCTTTAATCCCAGCACTCAGGAGGCAGAAACAGGCGGATCTCTCAGTCGGAGGTTAGCCTGGTCTACAGAGTGAGTCCCAGCTCACTCAAGGCCACACAAAGAAAATATACATTCAAACACATATTTGGAAAAGCAAAAAAAAAAAAAAATGATAAAATTTTTAAATGTTGATGGTTGGTTGGATTAATGAAATTGATTTCATCACTGAAACTAGTTAAAAGTCAGATTTTTGTTTTTCTCTAACAACTTGGAAATGTTACTCTATTTTTCTGTAAGCTAGTCTACGAAGCCAAGGAGAAGCCAAGATCCCAGTGTTCAGATCTGCCCATGGAGTCCTCGCCCTGAATGTTACTAGGCAAATAGGTATGCCCCACCTACTTCTTCTCCATACTGGGCTTTTGGACCTGAAGAGATTTTGAGAGTTGCCTGTTCCATCTCCACCCTAGGGTCTAGGATCTTCTGGGATGAGTAACATGACACAAGTCACAGGCTTTGCGTTGACAAAGCTGTCCCCCACACATCACCTCACTTAAATTTCACCACCCGACAAGGAGAGTATTGTCCACCTTAGCGATTTGACAAAGAGCTGAATTCTGCCTACAGCCTGAGTAAACGGGAAGCCTGTGGTCCCTGAGAGGAGTCCTCACGTGACAGTACAATGTCCCCACCCATGGCTGGTGAGAACCTGAGCAAAGCACGCAGTTTAGACACCCACAGGAAGCATGACACCTGGCTGTTGAAATCCACAGAGTCCATTTCTTTCTCCTGCAGGCTGCTGAGCTGAGTGCATAGCATTGCTTGTCAGGAGTGCAACCAGCTACCTGAGCATGTGCACAGAAGTTTTGGGTGCCAGGCAAGGCACAGGGTACAAAATAGTCCCCTCCTCACCCTTCTTGGGTCTCTGATCCCAGAGAACCACAGAGCTGAGGTCAGGAACAGCAGAAGGCTGACTGGTTAATGGAAACCAGGTGACACACGTTTGGGGCTTACTTGGCTTTCAGTCAGGGACTGCGTCTGGAGCCTGTTGGTTGCTGCTGCTCCTGAGACCTTCACTAATTCAAACAGGAGGTTGAGTGAGCTGAAAGGAGCATTCACTGTGCACCAAGAACTTCAGAGTAAACTTGACATATGTTGTTTCATCCCGTGCCTGCCCAAACTATAGCACTGTCCTGATTGCTTGTTGAGATGGCCTCACTTCAGAGTTCAGGCTGACCTCGAACTCCCAAAGTAGCCCACATTGTCAATGAACTTCAATCCTCATCCCTCAGCCTCCAGGATTACAGGAAACCCCCCACCACACCTACCTTATGATGTGGTCTGGATGCTCCATCTTCAAGTTCAGAAAACCAGACTCCAGGGAGGTTGATAACCTGACTGCTAGCTACTGAATGTAGAACGGAGAGCAGGCTACCTCCAAAGCCTGTGAGCTCTCGGGAAGAGTTGTGTGTGTAAGAAACATAGACAATGGGATATGAAAGTGGAGTCAATTCGCATCTGTTTTGATGATATTTATTATATTTTATGTATTTGTGTGTACCTCAGTGTATATGCACCATGTATGTGCAGTGCCCAAGAAGGCCAGTAGAGGGCGTCTGACCCCTAGAACTTGGATGACAGGCAGTCGTGAGCAACAAGGAGTGGGAATAGTGGAACATGAACCCAGGTCCCCTCCAAAGGCATCACGCACTCTCTTAATCCCTGAGGCATTTCTTCAGCACTCCGATTCACATCTGGATCTACCCAAGAGGACTGATGGTTGACAGGGGGAGTAGCTTTGGGGAGGTGGCTAAGGAGGGTCAGGGATGGCCCTTATCACAGTAGTGAGCATCACAGACCAAATGGCCTAGCACAGGAGGCAGGACCTTGAAGGAAGGAAGAGGAGAGAGCCTGCTGCGCCCAGTGTAGCAGACAAGAGAGGGGCTGGGGTCTGAGTTAAATCGGGGAAGATCTTAGCCCAAAGGAAACGAGTGGAGGAATTAGCACCCGGGGCGGTGAGGCTTGTGTGTGGCCAGATTCCATGAACCTAGGTGTGTATGGAAGCCTACATGAGTATAAGTGATCTGCAAGCACGGACACCCTCACCTACCGCTCAGATCAGAGGAATAGCTCGTCCTTCCCTTCTCTCCCAGTTAGGGAGCTGTACCAAATGCGATTTCTGTGCAATAATAAAACACAGAAAGGATTGCTTTCATAAGCCCCCCCACACACACATGGACCTATCATCTGCAGTGTGCTGAGTCACATCTGAAGCACACACGTGTGTGCACACGGGCCTGTGTGTGTGTGATATGGAGAGACTTGAGTCCAGAAAACCTGGGGGCATGATTTAGCTGACTAACCACTTGCTTGGTTAGGACCAAGCTGAGGACCTGAGTGTCATCCCTAGGACCCATGTTAAAAAGCCAGGCTTGGTGGCGTGCTCTGGTGATCTCAGCTCTGTGGACACAGAGACAGGAGGATGCTTGGCATAGCCTAGGCTACTTGGGGAGTTACAGGCCAGTGGAAGAACCCATCTACAAAGTAGACAGTGCCTGAGAAATGTCCTCCAGCCTCTGCTTGGACAGGCACACATGTCCACATGTAACCCCCACACATGGGTACCTCCACACACATGTACATGCAAAGAAAGGAAACAGCCTAGGGATAAAGGAGGCTCTGTCCAGGCCAGCACCGCCAGCCGTGCACACGGGACAGATGGCGATGGCCGTGCTCCTTAAACGATGTGTGTCTTGCTCGCATTTCACACAAGAGCAGTTAACTCCCTGCATTTGTAGTTCCTGTCATCTCTTCAGACACTTGATAGATTTCCTTTCCATCAGCGGAAGACCCAGGAGCCCACCCGTGACTGTGCGTGGCACGCGCCTCAGGCCTCGAGGTGGGAGGGTGGGAAGAGCCAAGACACGCTGAGCTTCAGGAACGCACAGGCTGGCTAGCTGGCTCTTTATGACACCTGAAGGAGCTTCCTGTTGGAGAATGGGGCTGTCCCTGCCTGCAAACGGTGACAGTAGAGTGGTCATAGCAGTCATAGCTGAGACACAGCTGCAGAGACAACACCCAAGGCCACCAGACCCAGCGCTTACATAACCATCTTCAAGGTAGGACCCAAAACTATCTCTCAATCGTTCTCCCTCCTCTTGGGCACTGATCAAGCAGAGAGGAGCTTGGAGCTTGCATCCTGAGGGCTGTGCAGCCCAGAAAAAATGAGGGTGAGTTCTCAGCCTAGGCGTTTGGATTCCAGCCTGGCTCTGACACTCCCTGGACTGGATTCGGTGACTCACCCTCCCCTAATGGAGACAAGGTTGGTTGAATTCAAGTAATTTATGAAGAACCTGGTAGGCTGAAGGCACTCGGTAAGTACCAACTGCCAGCCTCCACAGTCCCTTTTCTTGGTGTACACTGAATTTCAACAACAGTGTTGACGTCCTTGGGATTTGGGGCATGTATCGCAGGAAGCCTGGGACTTCTGGAGAGTTAAAAGCTGTGTAAATAATCTAGAGCTAAAATACCAAGTATCGTGACCCTTCCAAGGCTTAAAGTGGCATCAGCAGTCCCTCCTCACGTCACCAGGGCAAGCCTTCCACACCTCCCTTTGAGCTGTTAGGGGAAGGGATTGGCTATACTGTACTTGGTCAGAGGCCAGACGTAACCCAAATTCCTCCCTGTGTGAGGAGGTCTGACCATCAGCTGCCTCTGGACACAACCCCAGTACCTCCTCCCATACCCATGGCTATGGTGTGGATCTCACCTGTACCCCAAGGACCCCTGTGTCAAGGACCTAGTCCCTAGGGTGGTGCTACAGGAAGTGGTGGAGCTTTGTAGAGGTAAGGTTTAGTCAACATCTTTAGATCGCTGGGCACATTCTTGAAGGAGAGTTATGAAATCCCAGTAGCTTCCTCTTCCTGCCGGCTATTAGGTGAGCCATTTTTCTGTGTCTTGAGCTTTCCCATGATGCTTTGCTTCGTCACAGCTCTAAAGAGGTGGACTGACCGTGGACCAGAACCCTTGACGCTAGGATTCTTTACTCTGTGTAAGTTCGACATCATGACCATTTTGCTCCAATAACAGCAGGTTACCCTACTTACCTCATCTGATAAGGTTTCCTGAGACATGTGGCCGTCGTCATAAAAGCCTCTGACAATGGACCTGCCTACGACAGTCCCTGAGATAACTACGGTTGGACTTTCCTCACTGAGACCCAACCACAAATGGCTGTCACAGGCAGCTCCAGCAAGGTTCACACTTTGACTCCAACAAAATCACAAACATTCCAGAGGCCTCGATTTCCCGGATTAGAAACTTGCCAAAGAGCTGATGAGATGTTCCTGAGCTACCCAGGCCTAGCTTTTGCTAAGCATTGGCCCCCTCTACCCATGCAGGACATCCCCTAACCAGTACCTTGGAAGGGAAAGTAAGACCTCTGCCCTCCTGGGCCAGGGGCAGGGCCTACGCAACAGCACATTTCAGAAAATGAGCAACAGAAAGGGCCTGGGGAGTTGAACACATCACTTACCAGATCACCAATTCTTCTTTCCAGAATGTCCTGTTGTCTTGACTGTTCCAAAGTTGGCATTTGTCAATGGACACCAGGACAGGACACGAGAGTATATCCAAAAGCTGAGACAGTTCTGGCCAGAGCCAGAGTCCTCTTCTCTCCCTGGGGATTCACTTCTGAATTACCACAGGGTGATGGGGCCTCATTTGAATATTCCAGTCATTAATCCCAGGCTCTGGCTGCTTAAGCTCCTTGGGTATTTTGAATACATTTTAAGGATCATTGCAAATTTGATTGCCATCAATAAAATTGCAAACAATATAATTATATTTGTTTGCTTGTGTCTAACTAGGTGCACACATGTGAGATGTGAACATGCGACAATAAGCCACCAGGAGCATCCGTGCCGGTCTGGGACCTCAGACGCATATAGATTCACACCTATACAGCACACAATGCACTTATATAGCTTGCAAAAATAATCTACTTTTCTATGCTATACTGGGGGCTGGTGGGGGAGGACATCAAATCTAAGCACGGAGGAAGTGCAAAAAAACCCATGTATCATTCACCTGATTTCAATTGTGCCTCCCTTTGAACCTCTGCCAAATCATTTTGTACATTAAAAATTGGTCAGGGATGATAAGATTCCATTTTCATGGTTGGTAATGCAGAACCGGGGAAAGAATACAATTACAGACCCCTGAGTAAACTCTGCGAATGTCAACTTGCTGTAAGTGATCAAGTGTCGACAAAGGGGCCGGGGGATGGAGGGGGTTGGGAGAGGAGCAGAGAGCTGAACGCCAAAAGGGAGAGAGACAGACAGACAGACAGACAGACAGACAGACAGACAGACAGACAGGAAGAGGAAGTGAGCATCTCGAGGTGAAAGCGCGGAGCTCTAGGGGACTGGGATGGATGTTTAACGTATGTTCGGGACATTCCCAGAAGGCTTTGCAGCTAAATATTCATTTTCCAGGCGTTGGTAAAGGACCCACGTGGGCAGTCAATGCCCAGCAATGGGGGTGAAACAGGACGGCTCCTCCTCGCTGCTCTGACCAGTTTTACCACATGCTCCAAAGGCCTGAGAGGGGTTGTGTGGACCCTGCAGGCACGGGCGGCCCCTCCCACCCTCACCCACTGCAGCGAGCTACCCCATTCCACTCTGAGGATGCTAAGATTCAGGACAAACTGGAGGTAGCCATGAGGTGAAACACCCTAGACCACAATAGAGAAGAAAACGGGACTGGAAGATGGTAGAGCTGGCTCAGCTGGTAACGTGCTTCCCTCACAAGCTTGAGGACCTGAGTTCGGATCCCCAGTGCCCATGCTGTGCTGCTTTGAATAAGATTGGTCCCCATAGGCTCATGTATTTGAATGTTTGGTCACCAGGGAACAAAACTCTTTGGAAGAATCACAAGGATTAGGAGGCCTTCTTGGAGGAGGTGTGGGAGGAGGTGTGACCTTGACTGAGGAAGTTTCACTAGAGGTGGGCTTTGAGGATTCAAAAGCCCAGGCCAAGCCCAGTGACGGACTGACTCTCTCTCTCTCTCTCTCTCTCTCTCTCTCTCTCTCTCTCTCTCTCAATATAGCTCTCAGGATGTGGAGCTCCCAACCACTTTTCCAGTGCCATGCCTACCTCCATGCTCCTACCATGATGATGCTGGCTCACATGCTGAAACTGTAGGCAAGACCCCAATTTAATGCTTTCTTTTATTAAAAAAAAAAAAAAGTTGCCTGGGTCATGGTGTCTCTTCAAAGCAATAGAATTGTGACTAAGACTCATGTTTAAAAAGTACAAGGAGAAAAGGAAGAGAAGAAAAAAAGGGAAGTCGAAGGAGGAAGAGGAAAAGGAGGAGGAGTAAGGGGAGGAGAAAGAGGAGAAGGAAGAGGAGGAAGAGAAGGAGAAGAGGAAGAGGAAGAGGAAGAGGAAGAGGAAGAAGAAGAAGAAGAAGAAGAAGAAGAAGAAGAAGAAGAAGAAGAAGAAGAAGAAGAAGAAGTTGTTGTTGTTGAGGAAGAGGAGGAAGAATGGTATGTGGGCTCATGGCAAATAGGTAGACCCCAGAACTTATTGACCAACTATCCAACCAAATAGGTGAGCTCAGATTCAGTGAAGAATCCTGTCTCGAAATATAAAACAGAGAGGACCTGAGAAAGAAAACCAGCACTGACCTCTGGCTGCCACACCTACACTCACACATGTAGACCTCTGGCTGCCATGTAGTCTTCATACATGTACCCCTATACACACAGACAACACGCAGAGAGATGGAGAGAGACAGAGACAGAGAGACTAGAAAACAGACCGGACTGTTTTGAGACATGAAAACTGTCAGGAAAACACTGTCATTAGAAATGGCTGGGACAGACCCCTGTAGCTAATGCCAGTCTCAGCTGCTTTGGAAGGCAATGAGCACCCTGCCTCAGTGTACACAGCAGAGGCTGGCAGGTCATCCACAGGCCACTATAAGGTGAATTCCTGTAATGGCTAAGAGCTTTTGCTGGAATCCAGGTAAGTAGCAGCTTTGAGGAAAGAGGAAGCAGAAGGGCATATGGCTGCAGATCCATCTCTGGGCTGGTGACATGATCCATCCAAAAGTGACAGTCACAGAAGCCCGAGGGCCTGAGGGCAATAGCCAAGAACCCAGGTAAAAGCAAGGCAAGGTGGGACAGGAGAAACCCTCAGGCTTGTTAGCCAGACAGCCTCCCCTCCTCTGAGAACTCCCAGACTGTGAGAGACCCTGTCTCTAAAAAAAAAAAAGTGGATTGGCTGGGCAGTGGTGGCGCACGTCTTTAATCCCAGCACTTGGGAGGCAGAGGCAGGCGGATTTCTGAGTTTGAGGCCAGCCTGGTCTACAGAGTGAGTTCCAGGACAGCCAGGGCTACACAGAGAAACCCTGTCTCGAAAAACAAAAAAATAAAAAAAATAAAAATAAAATTTAAAAAGTGGATTGTATGGAGATTGACCTCTGACCTCCACCTGCATAAATACATAGACATGCACACCTACATAGACATGCATGGACCTACACATATACACACAACCATATACACACACATACACATATATACATATACACACATATACATGCAAGAACCACCTTCAATATCTCTTCTATTGTTCTTTTCACTTTTGGTCCATCCTATTTCCACTAAGTAGAGCCACAGAGAAACTCTCAAGCCCTGAACTGCTCCTACTGTTTCCCCTGTTGCCATGGGCGTCTGTCCCCTTCCTCTCCAGTACCGGGCAGCACTTCTCTAAGGTCTGAAGCTGCACAGTTGGGTAGGACACAAGAAATCTCTCTGACGGCTCTCATCCGTGAAAGCCGGACATCTGGAGAAGACTCTCGTGACACAGGAGGTCATGACACAGGACACTCCTCCCCCCCGGACACCCAGAAGTCATCCGAGCTGATGCAGGATTCTCGGAGCATCTGACCTCTGAAAATAAAGCTCCACCAAAGCAAGGCAAAGGCAGAGAGTCTTCACTAGGGCTCTCCAGCTGTGGATGCTGGTTGTTATGGTGATGGGGCGGCAGAAGGAAGTAGCTGGCAACAGGCCAATCGCTTTTCACCTTAGGGAAGGCCTTGCCTGCGTGTGTTCTTTGGAGGCAGGCTGGAAAGTGTATAGCCGCCCCTGGGACATTAGATTGTCAAGCTTGGGTTCTAAGCTTCTGGTTGCCATATTGGGATGTTTCTTGCTTCTCACCATTGAGGTGGGAGGTAAGGAAACAAGAGATCTGGAAGTGTTTCTCTCTCTCTCTCTCTCTCTCTCTCTCTCTCTCTCACACACACACACACACACACACACACACACACACACAAACACACACACACAGCATGTTGCTCCTGTCCGTTTCATAAATGCATACACAATGTATTATGATCATAGTCCGTCTCCACATCTCCGTCTCCGGTCCCGTTCCCACTTCCAAAGGCCACCTCTCCTCGCGTCTTCGCCTCCTGCTTCTGTTTCCTCGAGGTGTGTGCACACGTCTTGAGCGGCTACTCCAGACTGCAGAGTCTTCGTTGACTTCAGGAGCCGTGTCCTAGCCAGAGGACAGCTTCTCATCAGTGTTCCTTCCCACCTGCCTGCTTTTAAAATTTCTTGAGCCACTCTTCCACCAGGCTCCCTGGGCCTTGGAGGGAGTGCTGTAGGCTCTCTGGGATCCCATGGCCCAGGTCCCCTGGCCCCCAGACAAGGACCACCCAGGCTGCCTCAGATGCAGTGCACTGAGTAAGTCACCTTGGAGTTCCCATCTCACAAAAGGGACCTGCTGTGATGCAATACCCATCACCTTCTCCAAGGCAAGACCCGGTTCTTCTTCCATGACACCAGGAGGGAGGGGGTGGGGAAAGAGTGTGCAAAACCATCTGTGAACCCTCCATTGAGACTGCAGGTCCACCTCACAGTACCAACCTGGGAGGTGAGAGCGAGGTAAAGAAGAAAAACACTCAGGCTCCGTGCATGGGGTTGAGTCATCCTGGGAAAAATCACACTGGACAGGTTGGACACTGAGCAGCCCAATGGCACCTGAGTGAGGAAGAAGACAACTGACCAGGAATGGATCCAGAGGAGAGCAACAGCTAACAGTGTCCTCGGAGGGAGCCAGCCAGAACAAACATTTTCCAACAGAAAGCATCCCCAACCCATCATCAGTCAAAATCTGAAAGCAAGACTGGTTTTTCCAATTTATTTAGAATTATCCTCGGTGCTGATTAAGGCAGCGGCAGTTCTCCGCGTGCCTCTCACTTCACGTTACCCGTCACTTCACGTTTCCAGTGGGGGTTTTTCGGCAGTGCAAGCTGCATAAATTATTGAAACATTATTTTATTTCTCCAGCCCCCTGTGACAGAAATAGGTTTTCTGAAAGCAGATCTTTCCCTAATCAGTTTTGTTTTTTTTTCCTTCTTGATTTTGCGTCCAAATAGCTCCATGAATGTAGGGTTGACAGATGTGCAGCGCTGGTTTGCTCCTTTAGTGTGAACCGAGTCACTGTGGGGAGATTCGGAGAGCGACTCTGCTATCAAGGGTCCCTGTTATGGGTGCCTGGAAAGTAAGAGAGTTCCAGCATGTGTCTCTGCGGGACAAGGCAGAGAGAGGTGGTATCGTGGAATTCTGTGCAGGGAAGGATAGTTCCGCCTACTCAGGCTTCTGGGTAAGGGTCCTAGGAGCTGGGTCTGGTAACGACCTCCACTTCTAGACAGCAGGTCTTGCCCAGTGAGACTCCAGGAAGCTGGTTAAGTGTCCCCAGCACACATGTCGCCATCTGAGGAGGACTGCTTTGATGGTGACCCATACCTGAGGCATAAGGTGATTCAGCTGGTAAAATGCTGATGGCACACAGGTGTGCAGGCCTGGGTTCAAATCCCCAGGACTCATGTGTAGATACAGAACCTCATGCTTTGGCAATCCTAGCGTCCTCTGAGGAGATGGGAGGTGAAGGCATTAGAATCTTCTTCGGACAAAAGAAGAGCAAGGAAATCTCTCAGTGGGAAGAAAGTGGGCATATTTATAGTCAGACCAAGAAAACCATGCACAAAATGGGCTTTGCGTCTCAAAATTCATCTCTCTATATATATTTTTAATTTGGAGCCCCACAGAGCAACAATTTCTAAAGACACTCCCTTGTGTGACTTGTGACATCTGAACAGAGCTCTGCACCTGAGGTTTGTCACACCTGACGGAGTTCAAACATTCCCAGTTCAAAGCCAGGGGTGCCTTTGCTTTGACTCAGTCTGTATTTGCCACTGGATTTTATTTGCCCCTATTTCTGGATGCCTTGGGCCACTCGGTTACACTGTAGCATCCTTGGATTTTATTTGCCCCTGTTCCTGGATGCCTTGGGCCACTCGGTTACACTGTAGCATCCTTGGATTTTTATTTGCCCCTGTTTCTGGATGCCTTGGGCCACTCGGTTACACTGTAGCGTCCTTCAGTGACTTTAGCATTTCAAGAGTCACCGGAGGCCACTTGCTCCTCATAGAAGGTTCATCATTCACAAAGAGCCACTCAGTTCTTCCCGAGCTAAGTGCATGAAAGGCCATCATCCCCCCCTCTCCCAAGCCTTCATTTCTGGGTTCCTGCTGGCGTGGAAGAGCAGAAGTCAGAGTGAAACTGGAGTAACGGGAACACATGCGTGTGACAATGGGAGGCTCCGTGGCTTGCCCTCTGAGTTCACTGCCCAGTGTTTAGGACTTTCTCTGAAATCCTTCCCCAGCTGTCCGCATCCCTGACCCCTGTCACCTACACGGCAGTCGATTAATGCTGGGACATGATGAATACACTCACAACCCAGAGTCCAGTCCGCTGAGCCACACGGGAGCTGCGAAGCACGCTGCTTCCAGAACCCACGGTTTTGTGCAGAGCCTCGTGACAGTTCACTTAAGACTGAAGTGGAGGGAGGGACTTGTATCTTTCACCCACAGGCAGCCTGCTGAGCACAGGCCAGGGGGTTCATCATCACACACTGCCTTTGTCTGTCTGGGCCTCGGTTTCCCCAACTTTAAAATAGGTCTGCTGTCTGGACTTCACAGAGGTGTTTGGACAAGTGGGATGATGTTGTTGAACGGCCCCTGTGGGGATAAGAAGTGACCTTTGAGGCACAAGGTTTAGCACCGGCATCGGAAGGGTTAACAGCAAAGGACTGCTCAGGCTCTCCGTTCAATGCTCGCTTCTCCTGGACAAAGAGGATAGTCAGTTTTACCAGATGAGAAGTCCTGGGACGTGAATGCAGGTCATCAGGAACTACAAAAATCTCAGGGGTGCTAGGCTAAGAACACGCAATCCAATTCCCCAGAGAAGGTGTCCGTCAGAGCCTGTGAACACATCATCTCATGTGGAAGAGAACGTGAAGGACAATGTGGGTCGTCAGCATCGACACACCTTCCCCAGCCAGAGTCCTACTCACTGGAGATGGGGGAGGTCCCCAAAAGCCAAGGTATGGGTCAGCTTTGGAAGTCAGAAAAGCAAGGAAAAGCAAACAAACCAAATAATTGTCACTTTTACCAATGGGCATGGCTTCTACTGTCCCCTTCTACAGCACATTTGATTCAAAAATATAATTTTCTTGGTTTTTTTTTTAAGACAGGGCTTCATGTACCCCAGGCTAGTCTTGAACTTCCTATGTAGTGGTAGATGATCTTGAATCCCTGATTCTCCTGTCTCAGCTCCCACCTCCCAAGTGCAAGGTTAGGAGCGTGTACCAGCATGCTCAGTTCAAAATTATGATTTCTTATGGAGAGGAAAAAGAAAAAGGAAAGGAAAGGAAAGGAAAGGAAAGGAAAGGAAAGGAAAGGAA
>NW_021604602.1:1710444-1739537 GCF_004785775.1 Grammomys surdaster | reverse complement strand
GAAAGGAAAGGAAAGGAAAGGAAAGGAAAGGAAAGGAAAGGAAAGGACTTTCTTTTTTGTTTTCTACCACATGATGAGGCAGAAGGCATTATCGCATTCTCTAAAATTTGCTGAAAATCTAGTGAGTCTGACTTACTGGAAAAAAATAATAAAGAGTTACATGGAAAGTTGAGTCACAGTTCTTGAGGGAATTTGTAAGTAGTGTTCTGACAATGACTGTGGTCACGGGGAACCCCAGGAATAGAGGCACAAACAGGAAAAAGCAAAACTCACAAGAACAGTGTGTTCTTTATTTAAAAAAAAAACAGAGAACGGACAAGAACAGCCCGTGAGCAGTCTTTCTTATAACCGCAGGACCAAAACCTTCCAGGGTGGGAAGGCAGCCCTTAACAACAGGGCCTGGGAAGTGGGGAGGACAGGGACCCTGTTTACTTATTTATTCAGACGTTCGTTCATTGTGGTGTGACGTGTTCTATGACAGAGATTTCCCAAGACTTTTCCTTTCTTTTCCTGAGAATTCTAGAATGAATTTCCTTGGGCTCCAAGTGAAAAGGGCATTTGACGAGAATGGTCGGCAAGAGACAGAAGGAACATTCTACTGGCTGCTTTACTTCTTCTTCAGTCAAAAGATCTGCATTTTTTTGCAGCTGGTGGTTTGTCAATTCAAAAAAGTTCCAGTTTCCCACTGGCTGGTTGGAACAGTCTACGTCATTGCCAGTGATGTGTTGAGTCGAGCTTTCTGGAAAGTTCTTTAAAGGAAACTGGCTTGGCTGGAGACCTTTCATGTGCTCTTTAAATCTTGCCTCTAATAACAGAGGTCTCAATGCTGGAGCTACAGCAGCCACCTTGGCACCATGAGGAAGAATTACAAAACACATTTATCCCAGCATCCTTTAGCTACTGGGCCAATGCTAGCAACTACCTCCCTCTACAATGTCTTATAATGAAAACAAAAAATCTTACTTGTTTAAACCACAGTAGTCTGGCCTCTGTTGCCTGGAAGTCTTGGCTGGCTCAAGATTCTTACTTTTCTGGTTTGCTTCTCGGTGGAGAACGGCAGGTTTCCTAACAAACCAAATCCAGGATACCCACAAAGCAGAGATGGACGAGTCTCTACCAGGCTCCGGCAGAGACATGCTGCTTCTCAGCTTGGGACTTACTCCACTTCCATCACACACCAGGGAAGAGGTTTAGTGTTTAAAGACCTTGTTGGGAAGGTTGACTCCCACGTGTGTAGTATGAATGGGCTCCAAGGTCTTGAGCACATCCTCAAAACGTGGCAGAGTAGCCAATGCAAGCTAAGCCTGTGGACACTCTGCAGCGCTAGCATGCAGGAGGCCAGACTGGCAGGTCACAAGTTCAAGGCCATCCTGATACCCTGCTTCAAACAACACCAGACTATGAACATCCTACCTTGGACCGCCCTTCATCCATGTCTCTTTACCCACAGTCCTTTTTACCTATACCCTAAAGTTATCTTTTGTCTAAATTGAGTGTTAGTCATTTGTTCCCACGTTATACCCTCTGAGCACATATAACACCGTAAGCATTTTTTTAAAAAGCTCTGGCTGCAACTTCACAGGTTCAAAGCCTGGCTCTGACACTTAGCAACTGAATGACTTTAAGAAGTTACTTAACCAATCTGTGCTCAGTTTCCTCACTGGAAAATGATGGTGATGGCATACTACTTGGCTTGAGTCAC
This sequence comes from Grammomys surdaster, assembly GCF_004785775.1. Lineage (NCBI taxonomy): Eukaryota > Metazoa > Chordata > Mammalia > Rodentia > Muridae > Grammomys > Grammomys surdaster. The sequence goes on along the minus strand of NW_021604602.1, from coordinate 1,737,835 downwards.
CATGGGGGAGGACTAGACACCCTCACAAACCTAAGATCTGCCATACCATAAAGACATGGGAACAGAGGCAGTATAGTTATGGTACCCACAGGATACCATGCCCCCTGCCGTGACTGAGTGGCAGTAACAGCTGGGTCTATGCTAACAGCAAGAGGCTGCGAACACTTCCTCTACAAGGTGTTGACCAGGCTATCACCTGAGATCAAGCCCCCACTTCCTCTACCCCTGCTGTGTGTGGTCTTAGGAGTGCAAGGCACGTAAGAAGCAGAAGGTTGTCGGGGGGTGGGGCTTCCGGGTGCAGCGTTCATGAGTTGTCATCCACACTAGCCTGAACATTTCGCTGTCCCCTCTGGCACGAGTGTCATGAAAAGTCACGCCGCACGGGGATTTGCTGGCTTAGCTATCTGTGAGAATGCAAGCAGCCTTCAGTGGTTTTTCTGCACAGATTTTGGTTGTATATCATGAATGTGCAATACAGCTCAAAGGATAGGAAGACTCTTATTCTGGCGCTAGATACATGTGACCATGGTCCAGGAACAGAATCAGAATCAGAATCAGGTTGTGCTAAATTCCATGCTCCAACTAGAAATGGAGATTTTTATAGTAACAGAACAAAGAACTCGTCAATCAAAGCTCTCTTCAAATACGGTGATAGTGACGTCAGTAAGCCTATTACGTCATAGCTGGGCAGTCCCTGCCTCAGATGCCTTCTGATGGCATTCTTGGCTCTTGGATTGGTGGAAGCTAAGGTCCGTTAATCGATTTCAAAGGTTAAAACAAGTCCAAGATCATCTGACTCTTGATCTGCAACATTCTAACTCTCTGCAATCACACCGCTCTTACCAGTCCATCACGCTTCTAGAACCTTCGACACAGATGAGGCTTTGTTTATAGGGACTTCGGTTCACAGCCTGCCCACGACATTCAGTTAGCAGTCAGTCCCCCTCCCCCAAGGCATCTGCGGGTTTGCTCTCAAAGGTCTTGTTAACCTAGGTCAACTGTGTCCGGAAATACTAAACGGAAACTTTCAGAATCAAGTTGTAACAACTTTGGTTATTGTAGTTGTTTTTTTATTGGGTGTTGTGACGCTTGCTGTGATTTGTAAGTTAAACTGGATCATAGTTACATGTTCATAGAAACATGTACCTGGGGTCCAGTAACCATGAGTCGCAGTACAGACCCCGTCCTTGGGAAGTGGGTAATCACAACCCCAGGTCACCCTCCAGCACAAGGCTCTCGGCATTTACAATGAACTGGGAAGCCCACACTTAGACCTGACATTGCATTAGATAACACAGGTTTTCCCAAGTACAGCTGCCTTTAACTACTCCTGTCCTAGACCTCAGTGGGTGGCGCCATAACCACTAAGGTACCCGAGCCACAAACCCATGACATGGCACATCTGATTCTTCCTTCAGAATCCGTCTTCTAGCATACCCTTCACTCCAGGCGCACTGACAGCTGTGGCCTCAACAGCATCATCATCTTGTGCCTGAGCCACGGCCATAGCCTGGTCCCCAGACTGAGCCCTTGTTTCTAACGCAGTCTCCACCACGCAACTACAAAGCTCCTTCAGTGGAAAGTAAATCATAAACCGTACTCCCGTTGGCTCCTCCCTGGCTTCCCAGCATCCTGAAGGGAGTGAGGGACTTTAAGCTACTACCTATCTCCATCATCCCAAACTAGATCAGGCTTGCCTTGTCCACACTGTCCGCTTCAGCCTCCCTGGACAGCCTCCATCCCTCCCTGTGCCCCACCTCCCTTCCCCCAACTCGCCCTTCCTCTTCTTGGCCGTTACCCCTTCAGCTACGCCCGGGAGGAACCAGGGTGGACCCCGGCTCCCTCCAGTCTGGCCACATGGTCCTGACTGATCCGTGATCCCTGGGACGCATGTCTGCAAGTGGGATTCAGGGAACCCCCAGGCAGAAGCCTAGGCTGCTGGGCGGCTGTGACACACAGCAGGGTCCTCCCTGGCAGCTTCCGGTTCTACGTTTCCTTGGTTTTGTTCCCGAAGCTCCATAGATCTTCCGAGCCCTTTAGCTGACAGACCTTCTCCCTCAGAGAGTGATAAGGAAGATGTGGAAAGGTGAAAGAATTCTGTTCCAGATGGGAGAGGCACGTGCTCTCAGAGAGCGTTAGTGCCGCCCCTAACTACAGCTCTGGGGGAAAGGAAATTAAGTCATATGCCACCAAACCGCACACTTGAAAACACCGTGACCTCCAGACTTGGTTCCCTTCTTAGAATCTGTGAGTCCTTCCGAGCTGAGCCTGGCCACGCACAGACGGGAGCATCACATGATCAGGCTAACAGGAACCACGGCTGCAGAAAGGTGAGTCACAGTCACTCACGAGTGGTCTCGGCTCACAGGGTCCTGGTACTGCTTCTGTGTTATAGCCAACCTGGAGAGTCGTGGCACAGATCACTGGCATTCCAACCAGAAGCCCATTGTTCTGGGCTTATCAGGCAGAAGGTCCCAGACTTGAGTGTTTTCCTTCATGTGAGGGCATTTCCCTCCAGTGGGACCAAGAGATGGTGTTATGCGTCCTAAAAACACAAGATTAAGGCCGATTCATTCACACCTTCTCCTTTACCTGGTTCTACGCAACAGGGGGTCTCTGCTGCTTGCTAGTGTGACCCCCGTTTCCCACACGTTCACCAGTCTCTCTGTGAGCAAAACTTTGCATTGTATTTCTGTGGGGCATTTCTATTTGGGGGCTGAAGTAATAGCTGAGCAATTAAGAGCCCTGAATGCTCTTGCAGAGGACCCAGGTTCAGTTCCCAGAATGCACGTAGCAGCCTGTAACTCCAGTTCCGGGAGATCTGACGCCCTCTTCTGGCCTCTATGGGCACTGCATGTGTGCGGTGCCCTTAACATACGTGCAGGCAAACACTCATACACATCAAATAAGATTTAAAAATCTTTAGACCTTCTATTTGTGGCACGGGATCCCAATTTGACATTTATAATAGTGATATAATGATTTCCTTTTTTTAAAAAAAATGATATTTACGTTTTCAATCAAGAGAAAATATTGAATAAAAGCACAGGTCAAAGTTCAACCACAGCAAACACTGGCCGTGGTGTGACAGACAGAAAAGTCCACAGAGCAGCGGGTTATAAGATGAGAAGGAGATCACAGTAAGGGGGGCGAGGGCACCTGTGGTGTACCACCATGTGCTCGGGCATTGTCGGGTTAGGCCCTGCTCACAGCTTGTTTGGTCAATGGGTACACAGCACATGGAAGCCACGCCCACTGTCTCTCCTGTCAGGAGGGCAGTGGCAGTCTGTTCTGTTTCCCAGTGACTGGTGGTAGGCACTCTTTTCCATGGACCGGTGGCATTCCTGTGTCCTTCTTCGAGAAATCTCCTTTGAGGCCATTTGCCCATTTTCCCGGTCTAGATTGTCTTTGTTTTCTTCTCTGCTCTCAAGCTGTGTGCCTACCTTGTTTTGATGTTGCTGGGTTTTATCAAGTACACGGCTCCCAAATACTCCCCTCTGGGGCCGTAGCCTTTCGACCCTTCCGGCCCCTGCACCATGCAGCCTGGTACTGCTGCTCCACCCTTCCTTCCCTTTGGCCTTGTGGATGGATTTTTAGTTTGATATTTAAATAAAAGAAAAATCCCAGTCCACATTTGTGGCAAGGAGCCCCTCACTCCCACGTTTCCTTCTAAAAGTTTTATAGCTTAGGGTCTGACTCCGAGACCTTTTGTCTGTTTTTTACTTGGTTTCTATGTGTGGAAATAAGAAGAAAACGAGACGTGGCATACTTCTGAGACTTTGTACACGGGAACACACGCAACTGTTAGGACCAACATGTGAAGTCATACTTAGAACATACTTAAGTCAGCCGTGCTGTGTATATAAAGGGTGACTACCCAAACAAGAAATCTATAAAACAATCTCATTTACAAAGGTATTTTAAAAAATATAAAGTGTGGGCCAAAGAAAGAGCTCAGTGAGCAAAGGGGCTTGTGGCCAAGCCTAACTAGCTCAGTTCAATCCCCAGAACGCATAAGGTGGAAGAAGAAAATGTATTCCTACAAGTTGTCTATTGCCCTCTGACTTCCACAGGCACACCATGGCAGGCAAGCCCACACACATCACAAACGCATGCGTCCACACACATACTATCACCATCATCACTATCACCACCATCACCACCATCACCATCATCACCATCATCATCTATGGAATTTAAAACAATTAAAATATTAATTTTATTTTTTATTCTATTTAATTATATATATACATCCTATATTAAATTACAAATTTTAAGTTAAAATTTTAATATTAAAAATAGAAATATATGGTGAATTTAACTGAAAAGAGATGACAGGTATGCACACTTAGAACTACAACGCCCTAACAAAAGCATCTGGAGACTACATAAACAAATTGAGAGCTCCCCTGTGCCATAGATTGGAAGGGTTAGCATTGTTCCCATGTCCACACTGCCCACAGAAAATTCCAAGTTGCAAAGCACCCTTCACAGAAATAGAAAAGATATTCTGAGATTCTAGGACCACAAGGGCCCAGCAACCACAGCCATTCTGAGAAAGAGAGCTAGCTGGAGGCGCCCTTCTCCTGCTCCTTTAACTAGTATTGCAAGGCCAGGTACATAGCTCAGAAGCAAAGGTCACGCCTGGCATGTGTGGCCCTGGGCTTCACCCTCAATCCTGTGAAAAGCACATGGTGCAACCATAAAAACAGATACATTTGCCCAGAGGAGTAGAGCAGAAGACAAACTCAGGCACATGCAGTCAACTCATTTTTGACAAGGGACCCCAAAAAGCACAATAGAGAAAAGACAACTTCTTTAAGAAATGTAGGGAACAGTTTCTCTCCTCTCCACTTGGGGCTGCCGGAGCCTCCCCCGCCCCTGCCCAGAAACCCACCCTGGCAGAGATCTCTTTATGCCAGAGTCAGAACCAGTCCACCCAGTACTTTCCTATTTCCTTCAATTTTTATTTTTTAATTTTTTTTTGCACCATTATAAGACGTTATCTGGGTGACAGCAGAACCATCTGGAAAGGCAAGAAGGCGCACAGCCTGCTGCCTGGCTCCTCACGGCCTGGCTTGGAGAAGGGACCATCAGTCCTCCCCAGCCATGCTGGACCCTCTTCGCTTCCCTCTGGGGCTGGATTCCGCCTTGACCTGGGCTGCCAGCCAAGTACCTCATTCTCCTCTTAGGCTTCTGGTATCCGTGTCTGGAGGAGACAGGCAGCCTGGGTACGTTTCAGACAGAGAGGGCTTTTTATGATGCTTGCAATGTGTTTTGAAACTAGAAGCAGGAAGAGATTGGGTAATTAGTTGACCAGTAGGAGAAATAGATTCAAACCATCTTCCCTTAGACATGTGAGCCTGCATCTCTCTTCTGCCACTGTCAACACCACACATCACTGACACCCAAACTTCCGGAGCCTTGCTCAGCAGGCTGAATCCTCTAGATGGCCCAGCAGACTGAGGAGGGCCAGCAAGGCCTGAATCCCTGGCCACCTTTGATGTATGGAGAGGTACTGGCATCCTGAAATGCGAATAGAAGCATTTTTTTTCCCGAAGACAAAATACACACACACACACACACACACACCCCTTGTTTATAAACAACAAAGAAAAGAACATGAAATACCTGAAAATATATATATATTTACATCCACCACCACCCACCACCCCACCCAATCCAACCATCCTGGTGATTCTTTTTAATTGGGTTGGAAGGGGTTACTTCATTATACGGCAAATTAGAAAATTCATAATTTATCATTGCACCCAGTCGAAATGCCACCCAACTGCGTCGCACCCCTGTGAAAACCCTCACATGGTAGCAAACTGTCAAGCCTGCTGCAGCCGACGGGCAAAATTAATATGCAAATGTATGCAAGAAATTAAAAAGCAGAATTACCCAGGCAAATGAGGTAGCTATACTTGAATTGTTAGAATTATGAATAATTACTGCGAATTTTCTGCTCCTAATATAACTTGTTTTTTGATAAACAAAGACTTAATTATCGGGATGCGCTGGAGAATTTCCGTGGTGCTCATTAATCTTGCAAAAAAAACAAGTCCCTGGTGCCCAAGCCGTAATGAAGAGCACGTGCCCTGAATCTTCAGAAAGATCACAGGCACCAGGGTGCCAGGCTGGAGAAAAAAATGACAGTGCCAATGTCCCCTCCTGTACCCTGGGGTGTCATAACGTCTTCCACTAACTATCAAAGGGACTTATTTATGCCAGCAGCTGAGCTATAAGCCCAATTTACGAGGCCTTGAGCAGTGGTGGGATGATGTGTGGAGGTGCAGTGGAAATGCCATCTTGCAGTGGCGTGTTGGTCCCGAAGATACCAACGCTACGAGGACCCTGCGCTCCCGCGCTAATGGATGCCGCGTGACGAACCATAATCCGCAAGAGGGACCATCTTTTAGGACCAGCCTTCATGGTTCTCCATTAATCTTGGTTGTGTGGTTCACGTCGTGTCCATGGGAACGACGACATTAGCACAAATACCGCCTTTAAATTTTCCCAGTAAGACTGGCAACTCAGAGGCTCAAGACGGGGCCCCAAACAACAAGGGGCAGAAGCCGGGCAGCCTTCACTGGCTCTGATAATGTGTCCAGCCTGATTGGTGGACGGGGAAAGTGGTCATGACTTCAGGTTGGGACCGGTAGACAGAGGGGAGTCAGCCAGTGTCCTCGGGCAGCCGGAAGGGGCTGTTTGTACAGCCCCAGGAGCTGCAGCCTGGTGGAAGCTAGGCTCATTTACCAGCTCCATCGAAGGGCAGGCCCGCCAGGTCCTGCTGAGTGTGAGTTATTCCTTAAAACCTGGCGTCTGAGCGGGAGTGACAGAGCGCCCATCGTCATTAGGCCGATTAGCGCCATGATAAACCCGCACAGATCATAAGGCAAAATTACAAACCATCACTTCTGGAGCCCTAGCGAACGAAGGTGCTCCCGGCTGCTGCTGTTCCCAGGCTCCTGCCTGCCTTCTGAATTTAAGTCTCCGAGTACCCTGACACCTTGACAGAACCATTGCACTGTGTAGGCAAATTGTCACCTTTTTACACGGGGGCGCTTGTCATTTTAACAGTCAGAGCTGTGCCTCTCTCTCTCTCTCTCTCTCTCTCTCTCTCTCTCTCTCTCTCTCTCTCTCTCTCTCCTGCCTCCTCGCCCCCTCTTCTCTCCTCCCCCAGCACACACCTCCAAGGAGCCTAGCATCCTATCCAAGATGAGGTTTTTACATCATCCTTATCCTAATTACACAAAAGGAAACCCATCTGAAGAGGGACGGACCTCACTCATCTCCAGGCTTTATTTTTTATGCAGAACTCCAAGCTCGGCTGTCACCTTCTGTGAGGGTAGAAAGAAGAGGAAATAAGGATACAGCCCAGAAGCCTCTGCTTCTGCCTCTCGGAGAGTCACAGAGCAGCCATCCTCCTGTTGAGACGCAACGAAAAGACCCCCGGAGAGAGAGACATGTCTGCTTCACATCCACTCTCTTGCTTCCGTCCGTCACAGGACATTTCCCCAACAAGCTGAAACCTAGCAGTGTCTGGCACAGGAGGGACACCAGGGAGAGAGGTCACCAGAGAGATAGCCCCACTTCCATCTCATATCTGACCGGTTCCAGAGCTGTGTGGCTTTGAGCAACCGCTCATGGTCTCTGGGTCGGAGAGATTGGCGGTAGAGTCACAGAGCAAGAAGGTCACTGCATGAACCAGGCATAGCAACAAACACTGGTGACCCCACTACTCAGAACGCTGAGGCAGGAGGGGACTGGGGCCTGACGGAAGCTGCTTCAGGTGATCTGATCATGATAGAGTGGGGTGGGAGGCAGGCTGGGAATCGAACTCAGCAAACATGCCACTCAAGTCTTCCCCATGCTTACTCGCCCCTGGGTAGGGTTCCCCCACATGCAGCTGTTTATCTGGGTGCTTGGAGGTGAGGGACTCCAGAGTAGCCACGAACAACCAAAGGAGTTGAGAGGAGCCAAAATGTGAAACGTTCCCAGCAATGGTGACTTGGAGAAACTGACGTCATGCTCCAATGGCCGCAAGTGGAAGCAGAGGTGTTAGTTGGGAGAGACAGAGAGAACCCAGAGCCAGGCCAGGCATACAGGTTTGTCTTGTCAAAAGCCCTGAACCAGGCAAGCTCTTTCTGGGTTCTTTTCTGTCCATATTTATTATTTATTTAGGAATCTGCACACACACACACACACACACACACACACACAGAGCTCTTGCTGTGACTGTGGTAAGGACACAGACAGCATCATGGGGTGAACCAGAAGAAACGGGGGTGTACCTGGAACAGGAACCTAGGACCAGAGCTGGGAGCTTCGATGCCCAGAGGCCCCCATGGTGGCTCACAAGCCCAGCTCCTCCCTAGAGCTGAGACCAACCAACATCTGGCCAAACTTCCCTCCACATAGTGTGTCTTCATCTCTACGCAGCCACAGCTGCTGTTTCTGTGCTATACCCACTTGAAATCTGAGGAAACCGAGGCACAGCAATTAGGCAACTCACCAGGACTCTGAAATGTAAGCAGCAAAGCAGGGATCTAAAGCCTTACAGCTGCCTTCCTTTGGCCGGGATCGTGGAAGTCGGAACCTCCTAGATGCCCTTCCTGGGGAGAGGCCTTTGAAGAACTAGGTACACACAATGGACTTAGCACCAGAACCAGCACCCAAGTCCAGACTCCATCTCTCATCTGCTGGGACAACACAGCCTCAGCTTTCTCATCAGAACAAAGGTGACACCTGGTGCAAGCCGCGTGCCGGGTATCAGACTCAGGGACCAACAGTCTCAGGGACTGTGAAGGTACTTGGGGCGGTGCCCACTGGAGAATGAGCCTGAAGGTGAGCCGCTACAGCAAGACAGAGTAGTTCAGAAAAAAATTAATTTTTAACTGGCATATCTCTGCCACAGGAAGTAGCAAAGACAAGAAGGAGCCGACAGAAAAAAGGTTCCAGATCTACCCAGAACTCCTGGCACCCACCAGCGCCACTCACTAGTTAATACCTGCCCAAGTTTACAGTGTCACACAACAACCACAGACAACTAAGGCCTGCCTGAATTAATGGATTTATCTGTTTGTGTTTGTGTGTGTGTGTGTGTGTGTGTGTGTGTAGAAGCCAACTTTTCAAGTGTGAGTTCTTGCCCCTTGTCAAGCCAAGATTCCCCATTGTTGATGAAGCCCAACATCCTGTTCCAGTCTTGCTGGCTTCTGGTGACTTTCCTGTTTCTTCTTCCCGACTCTCTGAGGGAATGCTGGGATGACAGGTGCATGCCAACACATTAGGCTCTTTACATGGGTGTCAGAGTAAATGAATGTCTTTAAATAGTCACCAGGTTTGGGGCCTGGAAAGGTGGCTCAGTAGTTAAGAGCACTTCCTGCTCTTCCAGAGGACTCAAGTGTTCTGACCAGCATCCATGAATCAGCTCACGGCCATATAAATAATGCCTGTAGCTCCTGCTCCAGGGGATCCACTGCCCTCTACTGGACAATACAGACCACTGCAGTCACATGCACATACCCACACACAGACACACAATTAAAAATGAAAATAAATCTTTAAAATAAATAAATACCCAGGTTTTTAAATAAAGAACAAGTAGTGTGAACAAAAGAATACAAAGTATCTTTATATTATGAATTACATGTCAAAAGAATCATACTTTAGATACATAGCCCATGTGGCTAAAATTTACCTCTGTTTCTGCTTTCTTTAATGTCACTGCTGGACGAATGGTGACACTCGTGGCTCTCATGGCTCCCTGTCCCCAGGGCACATTGTTCTCATACACTGTATATCATCCATCCCTACACTAGCCAGGGACCAGGCGTACAACTGGACCACGAACTGGATAGGTGACAGACACCCCAGCCCACAGTGCGACTCTCCTAAGGACCTCATGAATGCAGTTGGAACACAGAGCTAAAGAGGTCTTGAGTCCTCTAAATGGACTTAGGATCGTTGCTGGGCTGAACAATCACAGCAAGGCGGCTGACTACTATGTATGTGTAAACTCACAAACACTACGCTCATCCTTAGTCAGAAGTGCATCAATGAACATCAACGCATGCAGAGACACGGGAGTGTGCAAGATCCTGAGAACAAACGAGGGCTGCGTGCTTAACCCTAAACAAGTCATTTACACCTCGCCCTCTTAGGGTCAGAGATCACCCAGGACGAGGGGACAGAAGGAAAGCAAGAGCTGGAAGACGGAGAGAAGGGCTGTGACCTGCTGACGTCACGGTATAACAGTCCGCGCAGCCATGACCTCAAAGCAGCTGAGCCTCCTGCAAAGGGCCTACAGGAGACTGGGTCTATCGACGCCCAAAGGTGAATCAAGGAGGAGCCTTACCCCTCCCTGCTGAACCATTAACTACGGATGAATTTGGGAGGAAGGGAAATCATGGCCGTAGTTGTATACCCTCTGAGGAGCCCACCAGGACGTTCCAAACCCTGGCTAAACTCTCCGGTTCTCAAAATCTGAAACGAAACCAAAAAGGTACACATGTGAGAAAGGTTTGTAGGGAGGAAGGTAGGGTCAGAGCGGTGGGAGGGGGGTTGGGGGGAAGGTAAGGAGGGGAGAGGGCTAAAGGAGTAGGAGGGGACTAAAGGGGGAGGGGTTAAGAGGTGGGAGGGGCCGGGCATAGGATGAGGTTGCAGGGGGCGTGGTTGAAGGGGGAGACTGCCCTAGTCAAAATGCGCTCTATACATGTAGGAAACTGTCAAAAGAACGAATGTGATTTTTAAAAATTCCAAAATACATATATTTATTTCGATAAAATTTAGAAGATCTTAAAAATGTAAGATTTTTTTTTTTTACACAAAGGTTTTAAAACAAAAACCAAAAGCAACATAGATATCCTTAGGAACGACATCCCAAATGACCTCTGATCTCCACGTTTGCACGCCCACACCCACACTTGCCCCTGCACACACACACACACACACACACACACGGGAACAGGACTCTCACGCAGGTGTGTGCTCCACCCGTGCTGGGCATCACTCTTCCTGCCTGCCTCTGTGACCTCCCATCCTTCTCTGCACGTGACAGAGTGACTCCCTCACATCTTCCACTGCCACATTTCATGCCCTGCCAGTCCAGCCCACACTCCTGCGTCTCTCTCCCCAGCCTCTCCCAGGTCTGTGCACCCACTGGACAAGGCACGTTCGGTGAGTTCAAGACCCACGTTCATAAAAACATCAGGCACAGAGATGCGTCCGTGGCGGGGAACGAGGTCCCTCATGTCTGGCAGCTCAGGGTTCAGCAACGGATGAGCGCGTTGTCTTCGCGGTGCTGTATTTACAAAACTCCTTTAAAAGAATGCTGTGCCATTAATCATGAGTTCTTAAAAATCAGTCTTCTCTTATTTTCTCTAATCTAGCTAAATGGCCCTGGAAATACAACTCTCGGTTTGCTCGATAAATCCAAGCAGAAAATTACGATGTCCTCATTCAATTTTCAATTCATACATCGCGTTATGGATTTTCCCCCCTCTCCGCTAGCGTTTCTCCAGTCCACTAAATATTCCAGACATACGAGAGTCTTCGTCTGATTCATTCTAATAACTTTTTTCATCAATATGACTTTTGAGATTGCGCGGCTATAGCAAATTAAATATTATTTATGACTTTAATTTGTGTCCTATTTGGGTTTTCCATTCTCGGGGCCAACTTGGCTATCATAATAATCATATTGTTTTAGACTACTCCTAAAATTAAAACCCACTCCGTTTCTCGACGCTTTATTGTGCCTGTCGTTCCTGTTTCGTGCCACGCCGCCCGTGATTAATTCTGTTAGCCCAGTGCATATGGCCTTCCTGGCCACCGTCCACTACCCTCGTGGCGGCTGCCTGCAAATGAGCCCGTTATTGTCACTTTTCTCATCGATTCAATTACCAGATGTGCTTCTCCGTTCCCAGGCCGTCTGCACTGTCCAGATCAGATCTCGGCTGTGACCTTGGAGGTCGGTACGCTCTGGCCCCTGCTGCTTCCCCGGGTTGTGCGTCTCTATCCTCCACGGTCCCGATTCCCGAGGAATTCTGGGTCACGCTGTACTCTCCCCTGGGCATTCTCATGTTCCCTTCCCTCCGTCTACAATGCTGTTCCCTCACATTTCCCCCCAGAACCACGCCTGTTCATCCCTCAAGTGTCCTCTTCCATCAGCACCTCCCACTTTTCTGCATTGACCTTGGCTGCAGCAGAGCAAAACCTGTGTTTGCCTCCTGCAATGATATGTACCAGGAGCTCAAATGATCCAGACACTTCAGGTAGAGTGGGGGAGGGAGGAAGGGAAGGAAGGCAGGGGACGCCAGGGCCTCTGATCAAGCTGGACATTCTCTCAGAGAACCCTTTTCCTTCCATTCTCTTCTGGAATGTCTAGGGTCCCACAGGGCAGTTAAGGATAGAGAACAGCAAATCTCTACCCCACCACCCAGCAAGCTCTGTAGGAAGCATCATGAGGCTTAAGAGAGAGATTTCCCACATGAAAGAATCAAGTTAACTTCACACAGAAGGGCATACATACAAGCTCTTTTTTCCCACGATTGTTAGAAATGGGCTGAAACCCTTCTGTGCCCCGGGGTTCGGCTCCTCCACACCTTTCTATATTACCGAGCTCCCACGCTGGGCTGTCTGGGAGCAGCACAAAGAAGAAGGGCAGGAAGGCAGTGAGGAGCCTGTGGTCCCCCCATTCAAGGCCACACTCAGGGAAAGGTAGGCAGACAGGCGGGTCCAGGGCAGAAGACTACAGTGCTGCCTTAGAGATGTGTCAGTCAGGACAGGAAAGGTAAGTGGCTATGTACAGAGAGGATGCTTACAGGAGAGGGACTCCATCTTGCCATCTGCAAAATGGAATGGCAATTTGCCTGGTCTCTGTGGTCCCCTATTCATTCTCTGTCTCTCCCTTCCTCCTTCCCTCCCCCTTCCTCTCTCTCTCCCCTCAACTAATAGCCTACAGGTCCCAATAGAGAACAGGACATCATTCTTCTCTGTTCTCTTGGGGCCTGGCACAGTGCCTAGAAGACACCTCCTCCATGGAAGGAAAAGAACTCTGGCAGCTAAGTGCCACCAGGACCACTGTCTGTGCCCCGTAGCTCTGACAGCCCGAACAGTCCCACATGGAAGCTCTCAGCTGATGAGCGCAGCAGGCAGGCGCCACTTTCAGACACATCTGCTGAGTCTGAATGTTTGCGCATCCCAGGTCACATGCTGAAAGCGGAGGGACATAGGGCGGGACTTTGGGAATGAGATGACATCATGAGAGAGAAGCCCTTACTCAGGAGCCCCATTGAGTCAGGTCCTTCAACCACGGAGGACACACAAAGAAGGTGCCATCTATGACCAGATTACAGAATCCGCCACTGCCTTGATCTTGGGTCTCCTGGCCTCAGGACCAGTGAGAAGCAAATGCTGTCATCTCTGAGAAGCCCTGTTTGTGGAGTTAGGTTAGAGCCATGCTCCAAACAGCACTGGGTCTGTTCTGAGCAGCGTGCACATTGGCTCACTGAGTTCTCCTCGCGGCTCTGATGATAGTCAGCCAGTTTAAGCCTCATTTTGTAGGGAGCTGTGGCGGCCAAGGCCAGTCTACAACTGCAAGTTCAACCCCAGGAGCGTCAGGAAACAGGTCCAGGGAGGACCCAGCAGTCTGCAGTCCGACAGCAGTGTTGGTTTATTCAGGTACAAACCTTGGGCTATCCAGTGTCCCACAAAGAGTGTTTTAATTTGTATCACCCTCTTTAAAGGGTCCTGGACACACTCAGATTTACTTTTCTTACATTGTGGTCAATTGTGTGTGTGTGTGTGTGTGTGTCCATGCATACATGCATGGAGAAGTCAGAGGTCAACTGAAGGTGTCTCCCTAGATTGTTCTCCATCTTGCTTTTTGAGGCAGTGTCTCTCGCTGGTCCTTGTCCTTACCAGTTCAGTTCTTGTCCTCTTGCCCCTGTCTCCCTGACGCTGAGAGAACAGGCACACACTGTAGCACCCAACCTTTTCAGATGAGCACTAGGGACGGAGCTCAGATCCCCACTCTTGCAGAGCAAGCACTTACCAAGTGTGCCATCTGCCCAGCCCGCTTTGATGGCTTGATCCTTCAATGTAACTTCTGTGCCACAGCCCAGGCCCTCAGACAGATGCTGATCCCCAAGGCCACACTCAAGTGTGCTGAGCACAGCTGTTGGAATTCTGGCTTCCAAGTCTCAGCACCCAGACACCAGCCTGCTGCTTCCTGAACTGAGAGGAGAGGGGAAGCAGGGTGTGGACACAACAGAAAAGAGGTGGCCAGCTTCCTCTAAAACTTCCAGCCAGGGGATGGCACACTCGGTAACAACCACAGCAAGGCACCATGGGAATGCTACTTGAATAAACTCAACAGAGGAGACATTTGTTTATTTGTTTGTTTGCTCTGTTTTTAATAGAGTCTTGCAATGTAGCCCAGGTTGGTTTGAGACCCACTATGTAGCCCAGGCTGGCCTGAAACCTACTAATATAGACAAGTCTGTCTTAAAACTTTTGCCTCTGCCTCCTGAGTGCTACAGTTACAGGCATGTGCCAACCACACCTGACTAAGGACAATTACTTAGAAATAAGCAGATATCTTTTCTAAGGACATTTTTTTAAGCCCCCACATACCCGTGAAACATGTTCTGAGCAGGCGAGTGGACCCCAAGCCTCCATGCTTTGGACAAGGGACATTAGGGAACAAGCTCTGGGAACAGATGTGTGAGTCAGAACCATGACAAGTTTTCCCAGAGAAAGGAAACCCCTTGGGCCTCTCCACCTGTCTCAGAGCTCCCAAGGCTAAGGGACAGTAAAACAGCTTGCATGGCCCTCCTGGAGAGCTAGCCTGTGCCTCAAACAAGCAAAATTAGAGACACAGGTCAGTGTCACAGACCTCATCAGAGTCCCCAGAGCAAGTAAGCATGGCCTGGCACACATGGCTCTCAGACATAAGACCAGGGGACCCTCAAAGCCACATGCGTCACAATTTGTTGTACTCTGTAGCATTTACACAATATGAGATACTATCTGTCTGCATTTTACAGGTAAGTAAACAGAGGCAGAAAGAAAAGTGTTTCCTTAGAGTCTCGTTGGAGGCTGGGAAGACATGGTGTGAGCTTGAATTCCCCTCAAGCCGACCCAAAGCCCCAGGATCCTGGGTGGTAGGGACAGTTTGTATTCTTTTCTTTTCTTTGTTTTTCTGAAGTTCATAAAGGACCTCCCAAGCATGTGTCATGAATTTCCTGAAACTGAGTCCTGTGGGGGAGGGGGAGCGCCAGGCTTGGGAGCTGATGGTCTTTGCACTGAGCGGGTTATGAGTTCACCTCATGATTATGCTCTTTCGCAACACTCTGTGTTCAGTGGTCTGTCTTCAACTTCCTCGTGACCGTCTCATTTCCTATTGAAAGCATAACCCAGGTCGGGGACTTCTCACCTTTGTAGAACAGTTTCCCGGGTCATCTATGAGCCAGGCCCTGCAGTCACACAAGAGGCTGACCCAAGGTGTAAGGTGCAAGAGTAAGACCCAGGGGTGTCCTGAAGGCCAACGGAAATCTTTCCCCCTGTGGAGTGCAGCTCAGGCCTTGTTGAGTCTTGGACCTCAATCCAAGTGACAGGGAGACAGGGAAACCAGTTCCACGTGCCACAGTCCTCTTTGGACACCAGTCCATGCATGGCTTTGCAATGGCCATCCATGTTAGCAAGAACTCTGAGGGACCGTCAAATGCCCCAGTGCCCCCTCCCTCATACACCAGCATTGCCATACACCTACACGTCAAATGCCTCTCATACTGCAGCTCCCAGCTAGGCCAAGTAGCAAGTTAGGAGATGAGAACCTCGGCCTCCTTGAAAGGAAGGTGCTCCTTGGTGGGACTGAACGAGCCAAAGGCTGGCCACACCCTCTTCCCATGCCATCATCCATCTCAACCCAACTGTCCCACCGAGCAACACTGATAAAACAATGTGATCAGTAAAAACTAGACCTCATAGACTAGTGATCTGTGGGTAATCCTCTCTGTGGGTGCTGGTCGCTACACAGTCAGAAGGAAAACACCTGGCCCTACTGTGTGTGCCCTATAGCATGTAGTGTGTTGGTTGACCCTAGAGGTCAACTCAAGGAAGAAAGAAAGACTTCATCATGGCAGGAAAGTCAGGAAGGCAGGAGGTAGAGCAGCTGGTCACAGTGCGTCCACAGTCAAGAAGTAGATATAAACGCTAGTGTTCTGCCTGGGACCCCAGTCAATCGCATGGCGCTGCTCACAGGTAGGGTGGGTCTTCCCATGGCAGTTAACCTAAGCAAGATGCTCCTTCCCAAGGCTTACCTCCTAGGTGATTCTAGATCCCACCAAGGTGACAGTCAAGATTAATCTTCATATGTAGAGTAGCTGTGTTTCCTGTGTTTCCAACTTAAGCCATTTTCAGCTCACACAGGTTCTCTCTGAGCCCCCTCTCAAGTATGAGAGCATGAGTTAGGTCTGTGAGCCTTGTCCCACCCAAACCTCTTCTCCTGACTAACAACTAACCCTCTTTTCTTATTTATCCTGGTGCCATCATCCTTCCAAAGCCCCCAGACACACTTTTGATTTTGCACAGCCTGCTGAGGCACTGTCTGCTCACGTCACCCTGGATCATACAGATAACGAGTAGTTAGTGCTGTTTCCTGCCCAGACTTTGAGCTGCTGAGGGGAGGGTGTCAAGAATGCCCTCTGTGCATTTGTCTGTTAGCCATGAGCCATGAGCGGAGAGATAGCCCAGCAGGTGGGCAGAAGACTGTTTGCACTGTGGCCTGAACTCACTCAGTATCTGGTCCTGAGACAAGCCTGAGGGAATCCTCTTAGCTCTGTTATTTGATGACTATCTAGAATCTTAAACATGGTGCTTAAATTCTCTGCCTCAGTTTCTTCATCCATAAAAATGACTTCTATAAACATTATATGATTGAAACTCACCCCCCCCCAAAAAAAAAAAAACAAGGGAGAGCCAGTGAAGCTGGCTCCTTCGTGTGGACAGCATGTGATTTTATTCTGCAAACAAGCCTGCTAGTGTAGAAGTAAAACAATCTTATTGCTTAAGTAAGATAATCCCCACTCTACATCTCCGAATCCCACAGTTCATTTCAGAGTGCCACTCAAAATCCTTCCTCAGCACAGCACTGTCCAAAGTCACTTTGTTCCCATGCTTATTTTCTCTAGATTGAAACATTTCCAGCTAGAGGGAGGAGAGAGGTACAAAAGAGCAGGAAGGAAACATTCAAGGCTCAGGAAGTAAATGAAACTCACAAGCCCCTGAAAGCTCCTAAAAGTTACAAGATTCACAAGGTCTGCCACCCCACCCCCAAAAGTTATGTAAACTGTAACAATTGCTGGGGCAAGGAGACTCTGATCTGCTGAGCTGTCTGCAAGGCCAGTTCCCAGATGTGCATTTCATGAGTGTGGCCCACGCTGAGGTGGGTTTTTCAGTCATACAGCAGCCTGTAGTCACCTATGATCCTGTCAGTAACCTCACAAAGCTAAGCTAGATGCAGATGATATTGTCTGTGGTCTGTCACAAGTGCCCTATCTGAGAGGAGAAGACTTTGATCGTGTCTCAGTGGGAAAAGTCATAGAACCCATTTCCAGTCCCTAATAAGAAACCTATAGGAATGAGCATGCAGGAGCCAGGGGGAGGGCTGCGGTAAGACAAGGACACCCCTCGAGGTGGACAAGCAGGGTGATTTTGTGCCAAGATTTGCTGCCCTTCCTAGAAGGCTCTGGCTTGTCTGTTTTTACCACATTCAGGTAAATATTTGGTTTTTTGCCCAGAAAGCTGAGGGTGACAATGAGGATCCAGTTCTATAATGATGCCCTCTCCGACTGGCTGTGTCCCACACTCCCTGCTTGTTAAGGTGAACCCCTTGACTTTGCAAGTCCTGGCAGTAAACAATAGGAGAGGGTCTCTGCAAGTGTCTGTAGCTCACTTCTTCCCCAGACGGCCAGCTCCACCCCTCCACCACACGGTAGGATTACTCCCTTCTCTGGCAGGTGAGGCAAACGCTTATCCACTGCCTAATTGTTGAAAAGGATAATATGCTGGATTTCAAAATAATTAGGCTGCCGGTAATGAGGGTTTGATGGCTTCTGTGCAATTAGATGGATGGACATAAACACTGTTTTTAACCTCTGCTGGGGCTAATGACCTCAGGAGGGAATATGACAACACTGCCTTATGAAAAGAGGGGGAAAAAAATATCCTGGGAACTGCAAAGAAAATAAATCACAGGGTGGGCTCCTTCCCGCGGTCTGTTGCTCTGGATACCCGGCCAGATGTTCCCTAGACATCAATAATGAAGAATCTCAGGCGCCGAAGGAACCGGCTCACTCTGGGCTTGCATCGTCTCTCTTGTGTTTTATGGACTTTAGGCTGCAGTGTGGTGCTGGCCTCACTGGACCCCAGATGTCTAGCTGTAAAATGGGGATGATGGTTTTACTTTGTGGAGCTGCTAGGGTTTCCCAGCACCAAGGACATGTAAAGTAAAGGTGTGATAAGGGCTAAGAAGGCAGTATGGACAAACCAGTATATATACATATACACATACATATATACATATACACAAATATGTATATATGTACATATATATGTATGTGTGTGTATATATACATATATACACACATACAGCATTAGGAATTGAATGAAAGGAATTGAATGTATATATATTTGTGTGTGTGTGTGTGTGTGTGTGTGTGTGTGTGAAAGAATGGGGAGGGATGCTGGCACAGTAGCACACACCTTTAATCCCAGCACTCAGGAGGTAGAGGCAGGGTCTCTGTGAGTTCAAGGCCAGCCTCGTCTCCATAGTGAGCTTCAGGTCACCCAGGGCTACACTGTGAGACCTTTTCTCAAATCCAAGACAGAAAGTCCTTTTCAATCAACAAAGGAGAAATTCAAGGCCCAGCAATGGTGGCTATTCAGAAAGTCCCTCAGCATGGAAGGGAAAGTTGCCACTACAGGGCCATGATGTTTTAAAAGAATGGCCTCTCTTCCATGAGCCTCAGTTTCCCTGTGGTGTCTGGCAAAACACAGCCTGTTCTCCTCACCTGACAGCCTTTAGGGAACAAGATGTGTGAGGTCAGACTTGCTGACAGGAACCAGAAAGCAGAGGAATGGACAGGGAGCAGGGGGTGCAGTGGCTTCTGGGAGTCCTCCAAACAGGTGCCAGAGCAGGTTGGCAACTGATGAGTTCAGGGTCTGCACAGGGGACAGCACCAGGGAGGAGTTTATCTATCAGACACTTGTCTTCTGAGTCATTGCTCTCTCAGAGCCCAGGGCTTAGGGCCAAAAAGAAAGAATTGGCACCCAGCCCTTGCCATGAGCTGTCACAGTTCTGACAAGCATTGTACGTGACATCTGAAACAGACAGGGGGCAGAGCGATCAACTTGGGGTGAATCAGAGCTGGCCCTTGAAAAATGAATCTGTGTGATTGGGGGGCGGTGGAGAAGAAGAGAGAAGAAGAAGGGGAGGGGGAGGAGGTAGCTCCCTGGCAACTGTGATATGAGGCGAAGCTGGTTTCCTGACTCCCAATCCGTCATGGCTCTGGCAGCGCCTACCCAGTTGTCTCTCAGTCACACACTTCCTCATTGCCTCGACACCAATAGGCTAAAAACTCCTAGGAAACGTGGGCCTGGAGTTACCAGTGCCTAAGGAGGAGGCCATGAGAGGATGAGGGATGAACCCACGGTGGCTTCTAATGTTTTAACTTAGCCAAGAGGTAGGGATAGGACTGAAAAGCATGAAGTCTGGGATCGGGGACCTCCTCGTGTCATCAAGGTCGAAGACAGCCAGGAAGAGCCAGCGTAAAGGTTCTCAACCTGTGAGCCGTGACCCCTCGGGGAGAGGTGTCTGACGACCCATTCACAGAGGTCACCCTAAAACCATCAGGAAACGCGAATGTTTACTTTATGGCTCATAACTGTAGCAACATTGCAGTTAAGCAGCAAGAAAAATAATTCTATGGTTTGTAGTCACCACAGCATTAGGAATTGAATGAAGGGGGGGTCACACTATCAGGAAGGTTGAAAACTGCGGGTTCCCTGGGATAGAAATCTCCCAGAATGCTCTTGCTGCCTGAGCTGAAGCAAAGACAGCTGGCAGAGGGCGGTCAGCACCATGGACAGAGCCAGGAGCGCCCGGCTGCTGGTCCTTTGTGCGCTGTCTTCCACACCCAGGTTCTGATTCATTTTCCTCTTAGGGCATTCCTCCCGCGTTAGCAAACCTGTTTTGCTGGGACCCGTTACAGGACCACACTGGGAAAACCTTTCCGGGTACTATTTTGATCCTAATTGCAGAATCTCTAATTAGATGGAGGGGTAGCCCAACACCCTCTGTGAGTATGGGAGTGGAGGACAGAGCCCACCAGGATTGTGAGTGTGGGGCCAAGGGGAGAAGCAGGGCAGACGTTTAATTGATGACAAGGATCCAATGGCTCTCCTGGGGCCTACTGAGTCCCAGGCTGGCACTGCCTATAATCCCCCATTATAAGATAAAAGCCCATGGGGCCTTGCACTGGTGGGCTCTGGCTCTTATTCTGGCTTTGGGGAGCTGTATCCCCCACAGGAAAGCTGGGGCCGCTTCAGAGAAACTCCTAAGCAAGGACTGTGCCTCAGGCAACTCCATGGAAGAACAGAGGCTTAAGAACCTAGGGCTGATCTAAAGCAGTGGTGGTTCAGGGGACGCATGAAATAACTGATCCAGGGGACCCACGAAATAACCGATCCACGTGTCGCTCAGATGTTTTCCTCCACCGAGGCAAAGGTTATGTGGGTCTCCTGCACTCCTACTGTGAATATAGCTTTGTTCAAGGCATCAAACTAGAAGCCAGCCAGTCTATCGTTAGCAGGGTGGAGCTTGGGAGACAGACTTACGAAGGCTCAGCCAGTCTTCTGGTTATGACCTCATGGAGTCAGTTCCTACAGTGTGCACACTGCTCTCCTGTGACCCTCTGCCACTCTCCCAGCCACCTTGACGATGCTCAAGACAGGTGCCTGGGTCACAGGGTAGTTAGATGCATGGGCAAACTTATTAACACTACACTGTCCATTCCTCCCCACCCCCTATGTCTCCCTGGGCAAGGCAGCTAGCTCAGAGGCATCCCTTAGGTGCAGCCCACAATGGACTTGATGTGTGTTTGTTTTAACTTGGGGTAGACAGCTAGTTAGGGTATCTTCACCGCTACCACAATAGTCAGAGCACTGTCATGTGCTAGGCACAGGACTCATACATGCTCAGCTGTGTTGTCCTGTGTAACTGGAGACCTCTCCAACCCATCCAGATTCAGTGGCTCTCTGTGTTCTGACTCTATGGCACAGCCAGATGGCTAACATGTAACCGTTGTAGCCTAGGAAAGAAAGAACACACAGTAAACTGTTTGGGTTTGGTCAGACCACCACACCCAGTCTCACTGGCTCTTCAGTCCAGTCTCTAGGGCTCATCCAGGAGTGATGCCTGTGAAGGATCTCAGGGATCTCAATTTGAATGGAGAAGAAGACCTCTAATGGGCCCCCAAGTCCATAAAAGGGTGTGTGGGGGTGATTGGTCAAGGAAAGATCATGACAGCCTTTGCAAGGTAAGATTTTTTTGAGAGGCACTGCTGTGGATGTAGGGGAAATAGGAATCTGGGAAGGGGAGGAGCTGGAGGTCAGAAGCAGAGACTACAGCAACAGTCCTGGCATAACGTAGCAACCACAGGTGCTCTGTGAGTCACAGGATTCCCGAACCATAGCAAAGAAAACAGGGAGAGGAGAGTGAAAGCGAGGGACAGACTTTATGGAATAGAATCGGCAAAACTCAGCAATGATTGGATGGACGGTTAACTAGGGTCAGCCAGAGGCATCTTACTCACGATGCCTTTGACTGTTTTTAATATAAAAGATAAATACAAACACACGTGATTATATTCCTTAGGACTTACCTGATTGAAGAAACAGGCTCCTCTCTCTCAGTGCCTAAAGACTCACAATGACTGAAGAAGACATTAATAATGATGTTCTTTACAGCGTCTGAGCTTGGCCTTCAGCAGTGCGGGCACCAAAAAGTCAATATGAGTAAATTGGCAAGCTTGTCAATGAATGAAATTAATTTTCCCTTTCTGCTGCATCACTAAACAACATTTCAGGACGCCATGGTAATATTCACTGGCCATTATCATGGCCATGTGACAGAGAGAGAGTTGAGACACAGAGAAGAACAACTGTCTTCTCCCAGTACACACTCTCCTGAACGAGCATTTGTTCCAGTGGCCACACGGCCCCCAGGATCATGTCTCTGAATTTGTCACAGTTGCAGCCGAGAGACCTTTGTCTCTTTGAACGTGAGGAAAACGATTTTAACACATCTCCCAGTTTTAACCTAGACCTGAGTTCTATCTAATAGAACAGATGGTCTGGCCCACAGCGAGGCCTTAGGGATCAGAGAGCTCTGCCTCCTTGTTTGAAAACCAGAAAGAGACTGAGGGAGAATGCCACATAGTGGGGGCCAGATTGGAACCCGGGGCTTTCTGAGGCAAATCCAGCCAGGATCAGTGTGTCCTGCTGGGGATGAGATGAGAGAGGGAGAAGTGGCCATTAGACAGTGGGAAGAAACAGTATATACACACATTCACACACACACACTCACACATACACACACACACACTCTCTCTCACACAGGTAACTCATATACACTCATACACATACATCTTACACACACACACACTCACACACTCTCACACAATCACACTCTCACACTCTCTCTCACACACACACTCACACACACTCTGACACACCATTCACACATTCTCACACACAGTTGAACACTCACACATGCACACACAAACACACACATATACACACTCTCACATACTCACACACACACACTCTCACATACACACACATTCACACATGCACACACGCACTCACACACAAATACATGCACATGCACACACATATATACACTCACACACACACACACACACACGTGTGCAAGCACAGAGCACCTGTGACATGCAAGTGCTCAACAGGGTCAACGTCTTTCTCTGAAGACGAGCACAGAGCTTTTCAGAACAGCCATCCATGCACATGAGAGTCAAAGTCAGAAATCAGCCTGAGGTTGAGGGTACACTCTGCAGCTCAGGAAGAGATGCTTCTAACCTCACCAGGCACCCCAAGCCCTCTGCCAGGTCTGATCTAGCCAATCCTAGCAGGCAGGAGCTGAAGATGCACAGGGTGCCGGGGACAGGGGACTCCCGAGGTTCTGGGGGAATGAAGACCAAGAGCATGAGGAATCTCTCCATCCTAAAACTAGTTCCATACTCATCCCCAGCTCCAACATCTGCCCCACTAGATCTAATCTCTTTTTCTCTCCTCCTCTACTGAAAAAAAAAAAACTGCCTTCTGGTTTTCTCTTCAATGGCCAGAAGGGCTTTTATTTTTTGTCCTCTGGTTGACAATGTAGAGGACAAAGTTTAATTTACAAGGAAGTGTTTGTGTGCCTGCGTGCGGGACTATACAGTGGGAAGCAGGCAGCTGGATAACGGGGCCCCTGTGGGAAACGAGCCAGGCCCTTGTTTTTCTGCACCTTGGTCCTTTTGGGCCATGCCACTAATTGGGACTTACAGTTCCATTAATGAGCATTGTCTCCAGAGATCTCTATGACCATTTTGCCTCTAAGTCCCTGCCTAATGGACTATTGAATAACAGAGAACCTCGTGGCTTTTGTCCCCATTGGACATCCAAAAGTCCCCAATTAACCCAGGGCTTAAAACCAGGGCAGCGCAGCAACCCCCAGACCAGCCCTGGGGAGAGGACTGATATCATTTCTCTCCATCCCAGGGAAAGGACAACCTGGCTACCATCTGAGCAGTGGACACCAGGCTCCTTGGTGACCAGGAATCAATTTCCACCCTCAGGATACTGCCGCTCCATCTGAAGTCATTAGGAGTCTGACCCTGACCTCAGTGGGTTACGCCCTTGAGACACACTCTTCCCCTTGGCTGCCTGAAAAATGGGGTTTATCATAAAAGTCCAGTCCATGGAAAAGGACTGCCCCCAAGGATTGCCCAAAGGAAATGCGTCTCTCCCACCTGGATTACAGTCACCAAAATTCAAAACATGTGGCACTTTAATTAAAGGCATATTAAAATCACAGTCTGTCCCTGCTCATCACCCTTCAATGGCCCACCGTTGTCCCTGGAGTAAAATACAAGCTACTGGGATAGGATGTGAGGCCTCAGTTTGCATCTTGGGTCCCTCTACCCATGTGGCTTCTCAAACGGTACCTATGGAGATCCCATCATCTATAGTGTCCAGATCATCTATAGTGTCCAGACACACCTTTGTCTTCTCATATTCCTGCCTTCTGTTCCCACGGAACCCATTCCCCAATGTCCTCATCAGTCCTGTGTCTCTTCCACGTCTCACTGAAGGTTCACCCCTTGAGGAACATGCCAACTGAGCCCTCCCTCCCCTGACTCAACATGCTCAGGACCATCTCTCACCTGCCGTTCCCACATCAGCTCTACTGACCATGTTCACTGCTCACCCAAACCAATGGCTCTAGTGTTTCTGACTAGACCAGAGCTTTCCAACTCAGTTGTAGTGACATCTGGGGGCCTGGGAACTATTGACAAAGAAGGGGGGTCTCCAGGTATCACCAGGCATCCTGCGGGGTGAGAAGAGCCCCCCTTGTTGACCAATGGGACACACCAGCGTTAGGGGTACAGAGAGTCAGAGTGACGAGAGAAGTGTGTCTTCTCCCTGGGTCTCGGGCTTCTTGCTTGTGAGGACTGGACGATGACACACAGCTTGCTGGCTACAGAGATTAAGTGTGCTATTGATGCAGGCAAGTAACACACATTCCTCTGCTTCTCCCACTGGCTTGGTCCCACCTTGACTACTGTCCATTTGGAGCCCGGGGCTCACTCAAGTCTTTACCTTGGCAGTACACCATTGGGGTCACCCTCTGCCTCTAGGTCAGCTGGTGTTTCTTTCTAGAAACCAGCAGGTGTTGTCCTCACTGCTACCCATCCTCAGTTCCCAGCTCATGCCAGTTCCTCAGCACCTGTTTCCCATTAAGGCTCCATCCCACAAACCCAGTGAGCTGGAAACTCTGGGAAGAGCTGAGAGGAACAGAGAGGTCACCTTTCTCCAGTGCCTAGCTGAGCACTAACATTCACTCTGTGTTAGGTGGGATGGATGGACGGATAGATGGATGGACAGATGGACGGATGGACGGACATATGGATGGATGGATGGGTGGATGGGTGGATGGATGGACATATGGATAACAGATAGACAGATGTGAGGTATTCAGTAAGTTCAGGAAGAGGAAAGAGGAAAGAATGCCCTTTGCAGTGTTGTGCTGAGATGTTCTGGCACTGAGTTTGAGAACTGGCTACTGAGCTCCACCAAGTCCCCTCTCCTGGCTCCAGCCTCTGTGGATAGCTCTGCATCTCTCCCTAAGTTCCCTAGGGAGAGAACACACACACACACACATGCACATGCTTGCACACACGTGCACACACACACACGTCCAGGAGTTCTGAGCAACTCACCCAACTGCAATCCAATCTTTCAAACCAACAAATAGATTCCAGCCCCACATTCATACCCAGCAAGAGCAGAGTGTTCCTAGCAGCAGAGTGGTCTACAAGTGTTTGCCCCAAACCATCCTTTCTCCCAAAACAAACACAGAATCAGCTACCCACCTTATCCCTTCCATTCCTAAGAGAGGCAGGGAGGAGAGAGGAGTAGATCTATGCAAGCTTTGTGCCTTGCATCTCAGGCTCATCTTTAGGAAAGAACCAGTGTTTGCTGGGAAATATTGTACAAAGGGATCCCTTCCCACAGGCAGAAAAATGTAATCATGTCTTTAGTGAGGAAAAAAAAAAGCAGTTCCTTAAAAACACAACCATCGCCTGCATATGGCCTGTTTAAATGCATTTTATTAAGATTTATACCACTTAATGGTGGCTCAAAGAATGGTTATGTAAACAATATCATTTCGATGTGGGAGGCCTGGAACTAAGTCCTCGACAGAGGTAGTAAAAACTCAGAACTTGAGCATACTGGTGTGGTAGCATTCAATTAATGCCAGGCCTTATGGGTTTCAATCTGGCTGGAAATATATTCAAACAAATGAATAGATACAAATGTTGGCTCTTCGGCCAGCCAGAGCTTTAGAAAAAAAAAAAACCATTTTCCATCCCATTTATAATAAGAACTAATTTGAATGTAATTTATCTAAAGCACGAGACATTCCCTAATTTTTACACGCAACCATTACTTACAGCTTAAGTAATAGCTATATCTGTGGATCTCGGTGCACTTAATTGAAAGTAGATGCTATTAAAATGCAAGACTTAATCCGTCAAAAATAAAAAGCGTTATCCTAAAGAATAATTGAATACTCAGCCTCAGACCAAGAGGGAAGAGTGTGGAAAGGTTTTTTTTTTTTTTAAGAGAAAAAAAAATACCTCCCCTTTAAATACAGCACTTCTGTCTCTTTACGGGGTATTAGAATTATGTCAGAGTGAAATTAGCCACTCTGAACCCGCTATTTCAATTCCGATTACCGTCGTCTCTCATCCGAGTGTCAGACTTGGCACGGGAGTCAAATCCGTCTGCCGAGCAGTGACATGTCAAGGGTGACAGTGACAAATTGTCACTAAGTGGGGAATAACACATGACAGGGCGTGTGTCCATAATGAGGCACATGCATGCCAGCCAGCCTCGGGACGCGCGAGGCTGAGGGGGGATGCTGGAAGCACTCTGGGTGCCGCAGGTTCTCATTAGAGCTCTGCGCCTCCCTGGGTGGGGGCTCCCGTCATTAAAATAAATAAATAAATAAATAACGTCTGCCTAAGTGGACAACACACAGACAAAACTCGGCTCTGCGCTGCCATTGCTTTAAGACAGAAATCCACACTTTCGTGAACTTTGTTTTGGAGGGGGGAGATTATGAATGAGGCGAAGCCCTTCTTGGAGACCTTCCCTCCCGCCACATGATGGGTTTCTTCATGTTCCCATCCATACCACCAAGATCAAAGGAATGGGAAGAAATGACCCCCCTCATGCATACACGGCATCCCTGAGAGCACTTTAGAAATGTCTGTCGTACCACAAGGATCTGCCTCATACAGGCAAGGAGGGGGGTTCTAACTGTCCTCTGGTCTAAATAACTTTGTTCTTACCCCCAAGCAAATTGGAAACAGGGATGGGGGTGGCAGGCAGCAAAGGCAGGTATGAGATGCCCTCACAGAAAATTAACTCAAGAGATCCTGGAAATGGAAAAATTAGGAATGGCTGCTGGGCTCGTCTCATTGTGTTCTGTTGTCTTTCGCTTCCCACAGGAGCTCATTGGATGGATGGATGGATG
>NW_021604602.1:1686344-1710344 GCF_004785775.1 Grammomys surdaster | reverse complement strand
GGTGAATGGATGGGTGGATAGGTAGGTAGGTGGGTGGATAGGTAGATAGATTGATGGGTGGGTGGGTGGATAGATGGATAGGTGGGTGAGTGGATGGGCGGATGGATGGGATGGTTGGATGGGTGAGAAATAGACAGGGGTGGATGAAGGACAGAAAGTCAGACGGAAAGAACATGGATGGTGGGTGGGTGGGTGGGGAATGGATTAGTAGATGAGTGGTGGTGGGAAGACAGATGGACGGTGGACAGATGTGTGTTTGGATGAATGGGCAAACTCAAGGATATGTCAGGAACGGACTCACAGGTATGTGACAGATCCTTCGGGGAATCAACTATCACATCAAGAGCCTGGACTATGTCAAGGATAGGGGGTTGAATTGGAGTGACACAGTCAGGCCTGCATGCAGAGAGATGAGCTAGCCTCAGCTTGAGTCATGAGTGGACAGGTGAGGCAGAAGCTGGGTGAGCAGAGAGAAGTCTGTGACGAGCATCTACACGAAATGTGACCAGGCATGAAATGAAGTACGAGGGAGGTGGAGAGAGGCATACAGACGTACAGTCCACAGAGCGAGCCATGCAGTCAGTTAGCTGGCTGAGTCATCAAGAAGGAAACGGACACTTTGATCTCAGGCTTCTTGGCCTACAGGTCAAGGCAGCAAAGCAGAAAGGATTGAGCAAAGGGGGCACCGTGCTGACCACGCGATGATGTTCGAGTCCTAGGAGGAACCCGGATTTTTGAACACTTGGGTAGAGTTAAAATCAGAAGGTGGTAGTGGACTCTGGTCAGGCTGGAGAGGACCCAAGGGCCGTGCTTGCTTACCGCACAGCGTGCACTTCCTGCCTTACTTCTCCAGTGTAAAGGGGACTTGTGGTTTAAATATCAGATACTACACAACTGCATTTTCCCTCTTAATAAAAATATCACGAGCACTTACTTCTTATCTCTTTTTCCATCATATCATTTTAATGGATGCTCTAAAGAGTGGAGACCCTCAGTTTCTGCTGATGGGAGCTACTTAGTAAGACTATGCCCACCGATAGAACACGTTTTAGTAAAAAGAAATACATATGTTAAGAGGTCTCAGGTTCATACCCTGGTGTCCCCAGATATGCTTATTTTAGCCTAAATCTTAGAGCTGATAAGAGTGCACAGTGGGTAAAGGTACCTGGCACCAAACGTACACAGGCACACACCCACTCACATACTCACACACTCACACACACATACACACACCACACACACATACACACACTCATACACACACACACCACACACATATATATACACACACACTCACTCACATATACACACACATACACACACACACCACAGACACACATCCTCACTCATATACACACATACAAATACACATACATACACACCATAGACACACACCACACACACATATACACACACACACATATACACACATATCACACACACACTCACTCACATACACACATACATACACACACACTCACATACACACACACAAACACACACACACACACACACACACACACACTGGAAGCACACTCCAGCATGTCTGCTGGGCGTTACATTAAAACACTGTGCCACCAGGAGCCTGAGAAGGTGGCACTCCTGCAAGGAGCCTTTCTGAAGATGCTCCTGCTCACGCTGCCAGCCACAGCCTTGGGTTCCAGTGGGAAAAGCAAAAGGTGGCTCTAGGAAATTGCACAATTCCTGGGGGGAAGCTTCCAGTATAACACAGGGCTTGAACAACTGCTGCCATACTCAGAAAGCTATCCTACAGAATGCTACCCTGTACCTTCCAGCCTGGGACCACACAGCCCCAGCTGGGAAAGCACATCCACGTTAGAGCCCACTGTCCTGGGAACCTGGAGAGCAGTGACTGTTAATGGGAAGAAGCCACTTCCCTGCTGGCTGGCACTTCTGTCTCCCTGTAGGATGGGTTGGCAGAGCCACCATCCTGCCCACCCCCTGACCCCACAGTCTTGCCCTCTGGTCCCAGGAAGTCAGAAGCTCCAGAATGGCTGGTCCAGTGTTGGCAGAACGGTGGGTGTTCAAGGACATAAAAATCTCTATACAGTGTGCCAGCAAACTCCCTGAAAAGGCCAGGGTGGGAGAGAGATCCTGTGCCAAGCTCAGTGCTGGCAGGGGTGAGTCTCCAGCAGAGAGGGAGGCACAGGAAGGCTCCGGTCCACCTAATTAATTTCAAGTGTTTGGGGAAATCAGAGAAAATTTGCTGAAGACAAATCCCAGGCCTCCAATTGGACCATGGCTCCCCTTGCTCATTCCCCCCTTAAGTCTAGTTCTCATGCAAATGTGTCCCCAGCCAACCCCTCTCCTCCTGTCACGGCCCCTCCCTGCCACCAGACTTCAGGCTGCACCTCCCTCGTGGGGGCACCTCAGATTTTACAATCCTGGCAACCTAGACTGCCAGTCCTGCCCAGGCAACAAGTAAGACCTTCCTGCTTACAGATTTGGGTCTGTGACTTGTCTTTGGCTGTAGAGGTTTCCCACCTAGGGATGTCCGTTCTAGAACCACAGGCAAACACTCGCTACACTCTGATCGCTGTTCTTGATGGCCTTCATGTCGTGGAGCTAAAGGAGACACACCTCATGAAGCAGGCCCACAAAACAACGGAGAGAGGCTGCCAGAGCTGGGTGAGGACAATGGAAAAACTCACCGGGAGGGGTTGGGTTGGGGTTAACATCCGGGCCAAGATAGCAGCGTGGTTGACATGAGCCATGCAGGAAAATGAGCTAGCTGTATTCCAGAAACTGGAAAAAGTCTGAATGCCAACAAGAAGAATCAATAAAGGAGGGAGGCTGACCCGCAGCCCAGGGGCAAGCCAGGTGTGATTCTCTTCGATGCCGGAGGGGTCTCCGAGGGTAGAGAGAAGGGGCACACAGGGCTTTAGATCTGCTGCTGCTCGTCCACAAACACAGAAAAAAAACAAACTTCCAGGCTCAGTGGGTCTCTACATACGCTGGTTCCACGGACAATATTGCTCAAAACCTGGCTTTCTTTCATCATTACCCCTTAGACGATACAAAAGATAGTTAGTCAGCATTAGGTGACGTGTAAACACTGCATACCCACCCTTTTACAAAGAAACTCAACATCTGTGGACTCAAATTCACCAATGTCCTGGGACCAGTCCTCACTGGACAGTGTGCAGTGGCTGTATGCCTCTCTAAAAAAAAAAAAAGATTATTTACTTAATTTGTATGAGTGTTTTGCCTGGGTGTGTATATGTGTACCGTGTGCATGCAGTTCCCATGGAGGCCAGAAGAGGGCATTGTATTCCCTGGAACTGGAGTTGTGGAGTCCCCGTGTGGATGCTGGGAAGGAAACCTGGGTCCTCCGAAAGAGCAGTAAGTGCTCTTACCCGCAAGCAATGACTCCAACCCATAGCTTTTCTTAAAAATATTTATTTTATTATGTATATGGTTCATGGAAGTATGGGAGTACAGGTGTACATGTGGGCAGAGGTATCGAATCCCTCCAGAGATGACATTGTTGGGCCTTATTATATGAGTGCTGGAAACTAAACTCAGGTCCTCTGCAAGAGCAGTATACACTCTTAACCACTGAACCATCTCTCCAGCCCCCATCTTTAGCTTCTCCTACAGCAGTTGAGAGGGAAAACATCTATGGTCAACAAGGCAGAGACAGGAACTAGTCAGCGGGACAGACAGGAAAGAAATCAATCAGGCTTTTGTAGAAGAAACACCAATAAGCCCGCAAATACAAACAGACATCATGTGAACAACTGGGAAGCTGGAGGTACAGCTCCCTGGTGAAAGATGTGCTTAGCACAGGCAAGACCTTGGGTTCAATCCCTAACACACACATGAATAAAAAAAAATACGGGAGATGCAAATCTGTGCCTGTGGTTTTGAAACACTGTAGAGGACTCAGCAGGGGCTCCCGATACACCAGGAACCACTGAGGCTACTGAGGAATAGAGGGACAATCTATTGCAATATATGAGGGGGAGAGACCTCCTTAGTCGTCTTTCAAATGGCTACTAAGTCACCAGAATATAACTGCGGACTATAATTGGGGTCCTGGTATTTACTAAGCACAGCTGTTGGCTGCTTTGTTTGCTTGCAAGTGCATGAGAGACTCGGGTACATTAAGAACCCAGACGTTTAGGGACATACGGGTTACAGAAGGTGGGACTGTCCTGGGGTGAAGCCATGAGGCTGCTCACTACAGCCACAGAGCTCTAGGGAGCTCTGAACAAGGTCAGCCAGGGTCAGCACTCTGTGAGGGAAGCTGACAGAATGGACTGTACCCCTAGGGTGCTAAAGGCTGTCTCCCTCACTGGGTTCTATCCAGAGACACTCAACACGGCTGATAGCTGATGAGGTTCAGAGGAAGTAGCCTTGACATTGTGCAATAGCTTGAATTGGGTCCAGGAAGAGGTATGTCCAAGAAGAAGCAAGGTCTCCTGACAACTTGCTGTAGAAACTTCTGGAAAGTGAGGAATCTGTAGGCGGTGTTCTAGAAAGAATTGCCGCCTAAGGTCCTCCTGGATTGAGCCTAAAGCATGTCTGCTAGCCTGAGATGGCGCAGAGCCAGTTACCATGGTGACGTCATTTCCTCCTTGGGGAGGGCCTGGGACACTTGGTGGCTTCCAAGATGTATTTGGGAAGATTGGCTGCTGTAACCAATAGGACAGCAAGAACAACAGAATCCAGGATCACACAGCTCTGGAGATGGCAACATGAAAGATGTCAGGTGGGCTGGTTCCTTCTGGGAGTTGGAGGCAGGACCTGCATATCCTATGCCCACCCCCCAACCCCATAAACCCCATACCCCCCCCCCGCTCTCCCACTCTCCTGGAGGCTGTGGGCTAGTGGCATTCCTGGGCTTGCAAACAGTGTCTCTTCTATGTCACCACACCAAGTCTTTCTAAGCAGCGACTTCTAGGGACCCTTCCTTCCATGTCGTCATTTTTATCACCGTATTTAGAGATGGATAAAGATCTATCACTAGACAAAATTATGCTTCAGGAACTAGGGGATTTGACCATGTCTTTGTCTGGGGCTGTAATGCATCAAACTAGAACACAAAACACATGGCAAATCCCTCTTTGTTACCTCTTACCCAGCAGACTGCCTGAAATGTTCTAGACGTCAATCCACCTCCAGGTTCTTTGAGATTTAAATAAAAGGACACAGGGGTGCAGACACGTGTATGGAGACAGCACAGTGAGACCATGCTGTGTGGTTCAAATCACAGTTTCAGATTTCCCTGGTACTTAAGTGAGTTTTCTGTTGTTGTTTTTTTTTTCCCCAAACGTTCGAATAAACAAATAAACCTCAGTTCTCTTTTCTACAGATGGAGGGTAAAATGCTGTACCGCCCCAGAGTGTCATGAGCAGGTCCATGTGAGCACTGGGGTTCCCAGACCAGTGCCAGCGCACTGACAGACCTCCACCACCAGGGTCTGGTATACTGTGTGCTTAACTCACACGTGATGAGAAGGCGAGAGGGGGAGGAGGCAGGCGGGAGCTAACACACCCCTCACAGCCTTCGAAAGACTGCGTGTTGTGGTTTGACTATAAAATGCACGCCCCAACCCCCAACAAGCTCGTTTGTTGGAACACTTCGTTTCTGGTTGGTGGTGCTGTTCTAGAAAGTCATGGAAGGTTTAGGAGGTAGAGATTTGATGGGAGAAATGGGTCACGGGGCACAGGGAAGATTTAAGGTTTATTTAATGGTCCTGCCCCACTTGCAGTCCTCTTTTGGCTTCCTGACTGCAGATGCAATGTGACCAGCTACTTCCATACTCTTACCGCTATGCCTTCTCCTCCGAGCCCTCCTGGCCACGCCTTCCCACCACACCTTCCTGGCCACGCCTTCCCACCACACCTTCCTGGCCACGCCTTCCTTGCCACACCTTCTCATCACACCTTCCTGGCCACGCCTTCCCAGCCACGCCTTCCCAGCCACGCCTTCCCCACGGTGATGTGAACTGTCAGTCTGTAGCCCAGAATAAAGCCTTCTTCCCTTAACAGACTTCTTGCCAGGCATCTGGTCACAGCCATGAGTGGCTACTGCACCCTCTGCACTCGCTCACAGAGAAACTGCCACCCCTGCCGATGCGGAAGGCTTGCGGATGCTGTAGCTGGTTCCTGTGAGCAAATCCTCCTCCACGGGGGGAAAGGTGGGTTCACGGCTGCTCCCACTGCCGACTGGCAAACGTTTTATACTTATTTACAAGGCAGCGCAATTATGTGTAATTATTCCATAATGCAAACACATTACGAATACTTACAGCGCCATTTTCCCCTCCTCCTAAGGAATCTGGCTGAACTCGGGGTTAAAGATATTTTGTGTAATTGAAATTTGGAGCAGGTGTGAGAAGGGAGAGAGGGCCTTCCTGGCTGAGGTTAAGGAAATTGCAGTAAGCGTTCGTTTTAAAACAGGAAAGGTAGTCCGAAGGAAAATTCTTCATGGATGAACACAATACAGATAAACCAGGAACGTCACAGGAGACACACCACAGCCCAAGCCTGTAGTGACACTACTTCCCAATTTAATAAGTACGTGTGTGTGTGTGTCAGAGAAAGAGAGAGAGAGAGAGAGAGAGAGAGAGAGAGAGAGAGAGAGAGAGAGAGAACACATGGGTATGCCACAGCCATATGTCATATGTGGAGGTCAGAGGACGAGTTAAGGAAGTAGATTTTCTCCTTCCACCATGTGGATTCCAGTGAGTTCTAGGCATGGAACTTCTGTCTCCAGCCCTGGAGACATGTGCCTTTACCTGCTGAGTGAGGCTTCTCCATTTGCGCTAGCCCACCCCCGCCCCATCCCTGGTGCCTTCCACTCCTGACATTTTTAATTGTCCGGCTTCCTCAACTCAAAGAGACTCAGTTCATTTCATTGGCCTGGTCTCACACCCATGGCATACTGTGTACTGAGCACACAGTAGGTGTTCAATGAATGCCTAGTTAATAAGCCAGTATGGGCCAGTAAGATGGCTCCGCCACGGTTGGAAGCATTTGCTGTGCCGGATGATCTGAGTTCAGTCGCCCCAAACTCACGTTTAAAAAGCCGGATATGGTGGCTTGCGTCTGTGCTCCTACTGGGAGATGAGAGGTGGACATCAGAGAACCAGCCAGAGGCTCAAACGAAGCACAGCATAAGAAGCTACAAGACAGACCCTGCCTCAAAAAGAAAGGAGACAGAAAACACGTGGCGGGTTATCCTCTGACCTCACAACGCCTGCTGAGTCCTGTGTATACTGTATCCACACAGGTGCCTGTGCGCATGCACGCACATACACCTAAATAAATAAATAAATAAGCTTTAAAAATAAGCAGTATATAAACATTCAAGTCGTTCCCTGAAGGGAAATGGAGGCACACACAAAAAAAAATCAGCACGAGTGAGTGCTCACTATACCTATACAAGTCACACAATTTTGCATAATCCTTGAATATGCTCTCTGGGTACGAAATTTCATACCCAATACACAGGTGAGGAGACTGAGGCTCAGAACTGTATGCGGGCTGCCTGAGGTCACACAGGTTCAAAACTAGCAGTAAGTGCTTCACCCAAGCTTCTCCCCTCTCACCTGGCACACCATCGTCTGTATACAACTGCAAGTATCCTCAAAGCACGATCGTGTTCCTGTATTGTGTCATCGATGTCATTAATCAATCACACAACTGGTGAGTCCTGCTGTCACCAAGAAGCCATCAGACACACGCGGTGTGTGCAAGGAGGATCAAATGGCCTAGGGAGGCAATGCCAGGAGTTCAATTTCCTGACATCTGGATGGAAATGCCAACTAAGTCTCCCAGCCTGAACTTGCCCTTGGCCCAATTCTGTATCAAGTCAGGGCAGCCATCTGCCCTGGGCCCAGCCCTCCAAGGGCATCAGAGATCAAATCTCCCTGGCTTGGTTTCTGCACATGTCTTAGCCTGTTTTAACTGGAGAGACAATAACTCCCTGTGTTCTGCTGCCCTTACAGCCAGACAGACCCTCACTCGGTCTGAAGAGGGCAGGGACTGGGTGTTGCCCTGACAGTCAAGATGAAGTTGTCAGGCCTTCATAGAATACTTCCCAGGGGGTGAGACAGTTGACACCTAGTTGTCTTCACCCTTAGTAATCACCTGCAGGGGCACAGAGAGAGGAGGGGACCCCAGACTGTGGTCAGATCCTGGCTACATATTTCTCTTTCTTGAACCAGCTTCTGAGAATGCATCTAGAAAGCTCCACACAGAGGCTGAGAGGCCTTAGAAATGAAAGAGTAGGCCGAGACAATTCAGGGAGGCAGTGATGGGGGGAGGGGGAAGAACCCCAAATCTCTAGGCTTTCCTCCTGAGTTTCTTGCTGTTTGACACTTATCAGTTACTATCATTACATAACAGATACCTCTGAAACACGTGGCTTGGGGCCTGGGGAAGTGCTGGCCTCGCAAGCATGAGAACTGAGTTTAACACCCAGGCAAACCCACATTTTAAAAAAAAGCCAGGCATGTTAGCACATGCACACGATCCCAGCACTGAGGAGGCAGACCCCAGCAGATCCCTGGAGTCTGGCCAGCCAGTGTCAAAAGCAAGATGGCTAGATCCCGAGAAATGAATCCGGAGGCTAACTTCTGACTTCTTACACACACCCACATCCGTGGTGTGCTCTACAGGGTCATTTCGTGTGCACTATTTGCTAGGCCTGCTGTGACATCAATGCTAGCATAGACTATGGTAACAGTGCCACACGTGGCTTCAGTTTGAACTCAACTTGTGCCCACAGCTGAGGGCCATTCTGCTTGGAGTCACCGTTCTGAGGGACGACGTAGAGGGTGGAAGGTTACTCATTACCTGCTCGTTGTCTTTTGTGACTCCTCAATATGACTTGAGCATACAGTACACACACTGAACCTTGACTTGGGAACGGAAAAACAAAATGAAGTTGAACTAACTCTCTTTCCTGGGCCTGACCATAGGACTTGGGGAGGGGATCCTGTCCCACCCCTCATCTGAGGAGATTACAAAGGCCTGAAGGCAAGGGAAGGTCACCTTCCTGTCTCACTATGGGATCCTTAACTTCTAGTGCCGCCTCTGTGACATCATCCACAGTAAGTCCTTACAGAAGTCCTTCGGTGGGACTGTCCATTTACTCTGTCAGCTTCCAAAATAATGAGCTAAATAAATCTCGTTTCTTTGTAGGTAAGTTATCCACCTCATATACTTCACTGTAGCAATAGAAAATGGTTATATCCTCATCTCTTTGCTCACTTTGGCAAGAGGGCAGCTGCCAGGTGTAAAAGGGGGTACAGAGTCAGGGATGGGGAGGATCATATCCTGAGTGTTGACCTCAGGAGCCCCAGTGAGCCTTGGGGAGGCCCGACGAGCCTCATGACTTCTCTCTTACCCACAAGGCTCTGCTCCTATACTGTCTCCTCCAGGAAGCCTTCATGGCTGTCACCCTCCATGTCCTATACCTGGAGGGCTCCCTCCCGCTTGCCCACAGTGAGCGTGTGTTAGTCGCCAGTGTGGGAGTCTGTGTGCTTCTGCCATGCTGGGCTCCCCCAGGTACTCAGAGCTTCTTATCTCCTCCAAGCTTAGAGTTTATTAGCCATCGTGATAGAGACGCCAAGATCAGCAGGGGCCAAACCACATCTGTAAGTGAAACAGCTCTGCCTCCAGGTCAGCAGCTGTGAGTTGGAAGCTGGTCCCTCATGCGGTGTGAGCATTCTCTAACCGCGTCTCTGTGATGAACCGCTTTAGAGGAATGAAGAATGCTGAGAGGCCAGAGAGATCGCCTGGCCATGCTGAACTCTGTCGTGTCTCTGTCACCCTGAGAACCTAAATTAACAGGCTGAGAGGCATGTGGCAAATGATGAGCTCTAGGGGACAGGACTGTGGAGTGCCGGAACCACAGAGCTGAGGCGTCTAGGGCCGGGTAACGGGTTAGTAAGTGCTTGGTGTGAAATCACGAGGAGCTGAACTCAATGTCAACAAAAGGGAAGGCAGGTGTGACAGTGCACGAGTGTAACCCTAGTGCACACGTGTGACCTCAGCACTGGGACGTAGAGACAGATCTCTGGAGCCTGCTGGCTAGCCAGCTGAGCCTGAATGGTCAGTTCTAGGAGAGTGAGAAGCCCTGTTTAAAGAAAAGAAAGTGGATAGTGCCTAATGACCAATATACAAGTTTATCCTCTGACTCTCTTCTCTCTCTCTCTCTCTCTCTCTCTCTCTCTCTCTCTCTCTCTCTCTCCCCATGTGCGTGTGTGCCTCTATCTCTCTCTGTCTCTTTCTGTCTGCCTCTGTCTCTGTCTCTCTGTCTGTCTCTCTGTCTGTCTCTCTGTCTGTCTGTCTGTCTCTCTCTCTCTCTCTCTCTCTCTCTCTCTCTCTCTCTCTCTCCCTCTCCCCGTGTGTGTGTGTGTGTGTGTCTCTATCTCTCTCTGTCTCTCTGTCTCTCTCTCTCCCTCTTCCCGTGTATGTGTGTGTATGTGTGTGCCTCTGTCTCTCTCTCTGTCTCTGTCTCTGTCTCTCTCTCTCTCTCTCTCTCTCTCCCCCAAGTGCATGTGTGTGTGTGCCTCTATCTCTCTCTCTCTGTCTCTTTCTGTCTGTCTCTGTTTCTCTGTCTCTCTCGGTCTCTCTCTTTCTCTCTCTCCCCGTGTATGTGTGTGCCTCTATCTCTCTCTGTCTCTCTGTCTCTCTCTCTCCCTCTCCCTCTTCCCGTGTATGTGTGTGTGTGCCTCTATCTCTCTCTGTCTTTGTCTCTCTCTGTCCCTGTCTCTCTCTGTCTCTCTGTCTCTCTCTGTCTCTCTCTCTGTCTCTCTCTCTGTCTCTGTCTCTCTCTCTCTGTCTCTCTCTCTGTCTCTCTCTGTCTCTCTCTCTCTCTCTCTCTCTCTCAGTTTAAGCCAGCAACACAATCTAAAAGGTTGAAGAAACCCCTACAAATGGAAAAGAAAAAGAGGCCAGACCTAATAGAAAAAGGCAGGCAGAACCTAAGTATAGGTGACTTAAAGAAATGAAGACAGAAGAACCAGAAACCACATAAAGATGCACATACATGTTTATTGGGGGGGGGGAAGCATCAAAAGCAATGACAAGTGATAACGAGAAACCAGAGTGTCACCATCACCTTTAACCATCAATGTGATACAACCCAGAATCACCTGCGAAGGGTCTCGTTTAGGGACTCTCTACATTGGTTTCGACTGTAGGCGTGTCTGTAGGGGTTTGTCTTAAGTTAATTGATGTGGGAAGACCCAGCCCACTGTGGGTGGTATCATTCCCTAGACAGGGGTCCTGAGCTGTATGAGCAGAGAAACTGAGCTGAACATAAGCACGTTAAACCTGCTGCATTCATTTCTCCCCGCTCTTGACTGTGGATGTGTGTCACCATCGTTTGACATTCCTGCCTCAACTTACCCACAAGGATGGAATGCAACCTGGGATTGTAAGCCAAATAACTCCTTTCTCTCCTACACTGCTTTTTGTCAGTGTTTGATCACTGGGAGTATTAATAAAACTAATCCATAAAACCATGCTGTGTTGGAGACCACTCGGTCACTGTAGACACCTTCTGCCATGAACCAAGCTTACAAGTAGGAGTTTGCACCCTGGCCCAGAAGAGAATGTATATGCGCCACCAATGCAACAGCCTTATGTTCTATCTACACCGTACCTCATTCCACCTGGATCTTATAATTTGCTAAGAAAGAAAAAGATACTTCCAATTAAGGGCCAAAAGTGTTACATCACTTTGAGTTTTTCATCTTCATCGAAAGGACTCTCTCAACTTGGTTTAATCTTTAGATCTACTCTTGAACAGATATAAAGGCAGATGCTATTACCAGATTCCACTCTGTCATAGCCACTACAGAGCTCTGCTGAGTTACCTCCTGACTGAGTCGTGTCTTGGACACTTAGAGTCACAGAGAGGCAGATGGTCTGGTGTTCCTTTGGAATGCACGGTTTATTGTTCGCACAACGCATTTCAGGGAAAGGGAAACAGCAAACAAGCCTAAGACTAACAGTCCTTCTCTAATTGATGTCACTGAGATCTGGAGGCAGACTTCACTCGCAGACAGTGGGCAGGGCTGGCACAAGCAGGTCCCACTGCCTGGTGCAGAGCAAGCCACCACGTTCATGTCCACATCCACTGTAGGGGAAGGACCGTGAAGGGAAAGATGCTAGCTCTACAGCAGTATTCAGCCAGGCCACCAGAGTCAGAGCCAGGCAGAGACAGGAGGTCCTGGTTAGGGATGCGTTCACCGGAAGAGTCCCTTGTTGCTAGCATACATGCTCCAGTGTGTTGAGGTATGTCAGAGACACTGTCTTAGTCAGGGTGTCTAGTCCTGCACAAACATCAGGACCAGAAGCAAGTTGGGGAGGAAAGGGTTTATTCAGCTTACACTTTCACATTGCTGTTCATCACCAAAGGAAGTCAAGTCTGGAACTCAAGCAGGTCAAGCTGATGCAGACGCCATGGAGGGATGTTACTTACTGGTTTGCTTCCCCTGGTTTGCTCAGCTTGCTTTCTTATAGAAGCCAGGACTACCAGCCCAGGGATGACACCACCCACAAGGGGCCCTCCCTCCTTGATCACTAATTGAGAAAATGCCTTACAGCTGGATCTCATGGAGACATTTCCTCAAGGGAGGCTCCTTTTACTGTGATAACTCCAGCTTGTGTCAAATTGACCCACGATACCATCCAGTACAGCCAGTGTCTGCTGAGCTGCCTGGAGCCTGGAATTGTATAAACTTCAGAGTCCTTCCAAGGTTTATCTGTCTGGTATTTGGTCTCTGCTCCTCGTGGGTAGGCAGCTGACACCCAGGGCTTTCTTGGTTACACCCAGGAGCTCACTGTGATGTCAGCACATTCTGATGTAAGGGCATTGAGCAGGAGTGCCTCCATCGTTGTTTTTGTTTTTAATCTGTGTTCTAAGTATTCTCCAAGTCCTTATGCCGTCTTGTCCCACAAAGCAGCTGCAGTGTTATAAGCATGAACTGTGAAGAGTCTGGTGGAACCACCTTGTAGGCCCAGCTCTGACAGCTCGAGCACACACACATGCACGCACACACACATGCACACACATCACTCAAGCATGTGTATGCACACACACACATGCACACACACACATACACACACACATGCACACACACACATGCACACACACACATACACACACACATGCACACACACACATGCACACACACCACTC
Organism: Grammomys surdaster; assembly: GCF_004785775.1. Lineage (NCBI taxonomy): Eukaryota > Metazoa > Chordata > Mammalia > Rodentia > Muridae > Grammomys > Grammomys surdaster. The sequence goes on along the minus strand of NW_021604602.1, from coordinate 1,697,156 downwards.
AAGCATGTGCATGCACACACACACATCCACACACACGCACGTACCACCGGGCATTTCCTAGCATGATTCACCACCATCACTCGACACTGTCCTAAGTTACAGTCACCCTTTGCTGCAGCTCTAGCCCCGGAGAGATGAGACAGTGCTTGCATGGAGGTCAGAAGGGGTCAGATATCACTGTCCACACAGCAGGCACTAGAGGCTGTCAGAGTCAGACACTAAGTAAGATGACCAAAATGTAAACCTTGGGCTCTCTAAGCATAGCCTTTGTGGGTGGATGTGGTGGGCATCTGGGAACAATGAAGAGGTGGGCACAGAAGAATGCCACAGAGCCCAGGGGAGGGACATACTAACCCTGAGTCTGCAAAGCAAAGCAGTGCAGCCCAGGGAACGTGTTAGAACCTTCTGGGGGGGGGGGGGAGGGAATAAGAAACTGAGCCAGTACTTAACCAGGAAACCACACCAGAAGGTTCTCAAAAACCTTGAGAGGTCAACTCTTCAGCTAACGCAATCCTCCTGGTTCCTCCCCAGCACTGGGAAAAGCAAGCACATAGCCACCATTAAAATCATTCAAAACTATTAATTTAACAAATAATTGAAAATAAAAATTTAAAAGTCTCGTCAGGAGCTGGGGAGGTGGCTCGGTAGGTAAGAAAACTGGCTACTCAAGCCGGAGGACCTGAGTTCAAATCCCCAGCTCCCACCTAAAACCTGGGCGTAGCTGTGTGCACCTGCGACTCCATCCTGGAGGGAAGAGACAGGAGTCTCGGAATCCTTAGCAGCCTCCTCTGGTCGCAATATATGCCTGCACGCACGTGTACATGCATACACACACACACACACACAACAACAACAACAACAACAAAAGCAAACAAACAGAAAGTCTGATCCTCAGTATAAACCTTACTTTGTACAGCCTACTCTGGAGAGAATGACAAGGCGCTTTCCATTAAAACTACTCCTAGTGTCATTTTCAGCGGAGAAGTGCAATTTGAAAACTAGACAGGTGACAGGGACCGAGAGCTCGTTTGTAAGCCCGCTAGTCACAAGCTTCTCCTCCCATGCATGGGGCACCTGTCTTCCTGCATGAGGGAACCCCCGCACGCCAGTCACCCCCACCCGCCCACAGGCATGACCCAAGGAGGAAACTAGTTCTCAGAATTACACGCTGTGAACTATTGAGAGGAAAACCGCAGAGCTACCCAGGGCATCCGAGAGAAGCCCTGGCATTTCTGGGCTGGGAGCTGCAGATTGGGTTGCCTTGGCGAGGTCCTAGGCTCCTGCTCCCAAGAGTGACTGGGGCAGCGGGAGCTGGCGAACAGTCTGACACCGTCACTCACCAGGAAAAGTCACTTCCCCAAATACCACACGCGGCAGGTAAATGGGGGAAAGGTCGGAGCAGTGTAGGTGCGCACGCTGTCAGCCACCTCGTACATAAGAATTGCCTAATTACTGGGAAGATACCGAAACGCGGAGACTATTCCTCCGAGTGGCTCGCCCTCAAGGCTGGAGATGGCAGAGCAATCTCGGAGCAGGCTGAAATCATCAGAGCGCAGGCTGCCCCTAGCCCTGCCCGTGCTTACATATAAAGCAGGCGTAAGAACCAGCAGGAGCATGTCATAAATATCTAACTCTTGCGGTCATTCCATACTTACCTGATATGACTAATCATGTTGGGTTTTTTTTTTTTCTCTCTTGGCCTTTAATTTTCTTGACAGAGGCTCAAAAGGTATAAATTCTACCCATTAGGTTCAGAGGCATACGTCACATTCTCCTTGAATAAATTAAAAGTGTCTTGATGTCTCACTATTCAGCCAGATTTTTTTTAAGATTTTTTTTTTATTTTATGTATAGAAATAGCTGCAGCTGTCTTCAGACACACCAGAAGAGGGCATCGGATCCCATTACAGATGGTTGTGAGCCACCATGTGGTTGCTGGGAATTCAACTCAGGACCTCTGGAAGAGCAGTCACTGTCCTTAACTGCTGAGCCATCTCTCCAGACTCCAGCAGCCAGATTTCAAAGTATGATGGCCTAGTGCGGCATCCTCCATCTGGAGTTCAAAGATCACACCCATTTTGAAACCATATAATTCTTTTTAAAATTGCTTCAGAATTCCTTTGTCTAGTTTTACTGTGACCTAGGCATTGGGCATTGGGACCAAGATGGAAAATAATGCTTCTCAATGTTTCCGTGGACTTCCTGAAAACTCGGATACATCGTTGCAAAAGGAGCTATTTGCCTAAGCAAAGCAGGAGAAGCCAGAGGCCCGATTGACCGGTTCAGGTAAGACTTCCCAGGGGAAATTATGATGGACTCTTAAATAACAAATCAAGTGGCAATCAGAGGAAGGCTTTGGGGTCATGGGGAGGGGCCCTGCAAAGACAGGGGTAGGGGGCAGGACAGGGCAAACAACTCTAGGGAAGGGCAGTTTGTTGGGGCGCCTGGGAGCCGCCAACCCTCTGCTTCTCACTGGGTGTTTATGCACAGAGGAAAGAGCTCTTTCAATCATCCTTCTTTTCCAGAACCTTCAGGGTATGACTGTGAATGAGGTCATGAGTGTCCCCATCTGCTCTAGAAAATGGGCAATCATGAGGGAAATGCAGCCAAGGTAACAAATCTCTAAAGGGCTGAAGGAATTTAAATTCCTTGAGGTAGCAGGGGAAACTCTTGGACAAAGGGAAGAGGGTCAGAGGTCACAGGGAACTTTGACCATCACACACACACACACACACACACACACACACACACACACAGAGTTTGTGCTGGTTTCTAGTTCAAGCAGCATCTTTGACGTGTCACTACAGAGCTTTATCTCCGGGGTCTCAGACAGGAGAATTTTGGCTTTGACACAAACCTCACAGTCCCACAGGGAATGGAAAGTACACAGAAAAACAGAATGTGACAAAGACCAGCAAGTGACCAAGATGTCAAGCCACTCGAGCTGGCTGGAGATCTGAGTGTCTGTTCTTTCCTTAGGTTTTTTTTTTTTTCCTCCCTTCATTGGTGACTCAGCATCTTATGCCTGAAGCATAAGATCACCAGGGAGAGATGAAAGTGACACGTTTGCTGTGGATGAGAACGGGCACTAGGGTGTGACTGAGAAGGACCAGAGTTCTAAGAGCTACACAGAGAATGGGGATCAAGAGAAAGACCACCTCGAGGTAGGCTTCCAGGGGTGGATCTTTCCATCCAGACCAGGAAGGACACAGAGGAACTGCATAGACCCCCCAACTCTCAGGGACAAATCCAGGAATCTCATCTGACCTCAGTCTAGACCCTGACATCTCCCTGACAGACCAGGCAGACCTGGGAGCCTCAGGGACAAATCCAGAAATCTCATCTGACCTCAGTCTAGACCATGACACCTCCCTGACAGACCAGGCAGACCTGGGAGCCTACATTTGTTGCCTGTGGTGAGAACAGCCCGGGCTTGCTGAAGTGGAGAGGAGATGGCTTGTCAGGGCCCAGATGCTATGAACTTCACAGAAGCTCCAGCTGTGGCGTGTCCAGGCCCCCACTGTCCAGTTGCTCTCTGAGATCTGTCCTCAGGGAAGAGTGCTGACTCACTCTGGGATAGGTCCACGAGAGTTTCCACTTGTGCTTCAGTTGGGGACTGAGGTGAAGACTCAGCCCAGCCCCAGTGACTCTGAGACTGGTTGAGGCCTCCCTTGTGGTACGCAGAGTAGGGACTTGCCTTGTTCCCAGACACCTGTGTGCCTGAGCTGACGTGCACCAGCTAGTGGAAGTGAGTGCGTGCGCTGACTGGTATAGAGGTCATGATGGAGTAGGTCCCAGCAAGAGACAAACTCTACAAACTAAGGACCCATATCCATAGCCATCCTGAGGGATTGCTAAGCACTGGCCAGCACATCCATCTGCAGTGGTTGAGCCAACGGCCTTCCTCAGCAATGCCCTGACTGAAGATACCTTCCCAAGTCAGAGAATCCCAGGGACCTAACTTAAAAGTACAAGGTGGGGTACAAGTGCAAGCCAGCCAGCGACACCCACTGTGACCCTGGTCATTTTACCACTCATCCCATTTCCTCGTGTCAAAGTGAGAGGCCTGATCCAAACCTGCTAGGGACAGGCAGTGACATGGGGTGACAGAGGGCGTGGGCTGCCCTTAATATCATGAGGAGAAAGTCAAATTCCAAGTGCCCTAAGATCTAGGAACTAGAGGCTTTATTTACAAGGTAGGGAGAGTCTCTTGGGCAATAAGGGCGTAACCCCAACACACAAAGAACTCCTATGTTAGTGCTCAGCTAAGAAAAACTCTGCAGCCGGGCAGTGGTGGCGCACGCCTTTAATTCCAGCTCTTGGGAGGCAGAGGCAGGCGGATTTCTGAGTTCGAGGCCAGCCTGGTCTACAGAGTGAGTTCCAGGACAGCCAGGACTACACAGAGAAACCCTGTCTCGAAAAACAAAAAACAAAAAAAAAAAAAAAAGAGGAAGAAAAAGAAAGAAAAGAAAACCTCTGCAGATCTATGCAGGCCAAGCAGCAGCAGGCTCCCGATGAGTAATTCTGGAAAGGTGGGATTCACTGTTTACCTGGAGTCTCAGGCTCATGTCAAATGATGGCCAGGACCATTAAAAAAAAAAAAAAAAAAAAACTTATCTCAAGATCGAAGATGAGTAAAAGCTATGTTCTGACCTCTGCAGAGAGGAGTGCTGTGGCACCTGCCCCATCCCCAACCCATCACACAGAGAAAGTAAAACAAACAAACCAAAAAACAAATGATCGTACCTTTATCTTCTTCACTGACACCACAAACAGATGAGAACTACAAACATCCCTGGCAGGTTGCCAGCCACCACGAGGTTCTCAAGGTCTGCGTTGGGTCTGGGCATCGATCTTGCTCCACAGGTAGTCCTGGTCCTGTCTCTCTTTCACAGCCACAGCTAGGCTAACGGCTACCCTAGAGTATGCGTTGCTCAGTGTGGAGCAGGAGAACGAATTTGAGACCAAGAGCCATGTCTTTCCTGGAAACTGACGGAAGCTGATGCTATTAGCACTCTGCCATGTGCCTTACTGACTCCCAGTTACAGGGCTGGGGATATAATCCAAGACACCACTACAGCCTAACTGCTTGGCACTGAGCTTTCCCAAGCTCGGTCTTACGGGATGTACAACCTCACAAGCCATCTCTCCACACTAACCTCAGCTCCTTCCGTGTTGTAGCTAGTGGAGGCTCAGACACGCGGAGACAGTTTACACTTGCTGTGTGAGTGGCGCTTCAGAGCCCTGGGAAATCATAGCACTCTTGTTCGGGGTGTGAGAAAGATTAAATGAGATCTTGCTACATGTAATGCTAGACAGAAGATAGAGGGATGGTCAACTTAAAAAACTGAACGGAAATAATTTGCTGTGAGTCACCATCCTCTGCACCTGTGCTGTTGTGCCCGATCCCCCATCTCCATGCATTTCCCTGAGAAGACTGCTTGAGGAGAAATCCAAACTTAGGTGGTAGGCTGCCGAGTGTGTCTCCTTGTTCCTGTTTTGATCCTTGTTCCTGTTTTTATTCCTGTTCCTGTTTGTGCTCCTGTTTTGTGGGGGAGTATAAAAGGGAGCTGTTGAAAATAGAGCATTTGGTCTTTACCAGATGACTCCTTGTCTTTCTTTCTCTCGCCCTCAGCCCTCCGCCGATCCAAGGAGCTCAGTCAGCTATGCTGGTGTAGCTGACAATTTGCATCCTAGAGTCTTTACCTAGCTAGAACTTTTATATGTATCAAAGATATATTTTCAAACAACATGTAAATATATTGCTATGAACCTTTTAAAAGAAGCATTTGAGTACATGCATGCTAGTGAAAAGCTGGAGATACAACTGAGAGACTGTCTGACTGACTGACTGACTGACTGACTGACTGACTGTCTGATTGACTGACTGACTGACTGACTGATTGGTAGACTGACTGACTGACTGATTGGTAGACTGACTGACTGACTGACTGATTGGTAGACTGACTGACTGACTGACTGATTGGTTTACTGACTGACTGACTAAGATGGGAACAGGAGACTGACTGACTGACTGACTGACTGACTGATTGGTTTACTGACTGACTGACTAAGATGGGAACAGGAGACTCGGCATGCAGAGTAGAAGTCCAGAATCACTCCAAGAAGGAGCAGCAGGTAGAGAGCTGGAGAAGGGGCCGAGGGATTCCTCGGCATTAGATAGAGCCAACGATAAAGAATGAAGGGCTCTGGAAGGGAGGTCTCCAGCTCAAGGGGTGAAGTGCTGAAAGATGCTGGTATTATAACAGACACAGCATGGAAGACAACCAGAGAGCCAAACATGCAGAGAGCTTATTCGAATACAAATTAATAAGGCACCTTTTAGTTCCAGGAGAAAACGGGGTGGGGGGTAGATTTTATTTTTAAAATGGGAACCATGTCACAGTCCACCAGGCAGTGGAAGTACCTAGTGCAAACAAGGTCGGCACAAAGAATCCATTCCTCTGAAGACACAGCTGCAGTGAGAAGAAAACAAGGGAGAGCTAAGGGCTCGGCTCCCACAAGAAAGACCTCAGCTCCTAAGTTTATAAAGCACAGGATGCAAAATCACCACAGGGACACATACATACACATACGTACACATACATATAGACACACACACACACACCTCAGTTTTTAATGTTTCACATTGAGATACTATCTCACCAGGCTGGCCTTGAACTCATAATCTTCCTGCTTCAGTCCCTAGAATTCTAGGCCTGTGGCCATGAGCCACCCCACTCAGCTGCAGTTATACATATACACTAGCTATTTATACTTTATACTAACGGTGACCTGTGTAGGTTGAATTTTTTTTAAAAAATACTATCTACATCAATTAAGAAAATGAAATATTTTGTTTATACTTAACAAAGTAAGTACAAGGTTGGCTACTTACATTTAGAAGATACAAAGGGGAAAAAAAAACAAAGAAATTGTAAATAAATGGACAGACACATTATGGGGTCAGCAGTCATCTATGGGAAGAGACAGCCCCTCCTCAATGGGTCTGGAATGTTTATGCCATTCCTACCACAATCCCCAGGGCTTTGTCGACCTAATCACACTTATTCTAAAACAGGAAAAACAGGGGTTCTCAAGCAGCTATCACTAGCTTTAAAAGGGCAGGATGGGAGGAATGGTAAGGCACTGTGCTTAGGAAATATGTGTTGTACACGTGTGTGTGTGTGTGTGTGTGTGTGTGTGTGTACACGCACACATGTCCACACGTCTTCCTCAAGGGTTATTCCTCTGGAGTCACCCACTTTTTTTTTTTTTTTTGAGACAGGACGACTCACTAGACCTGGAGCTCACCCATCAGGCTGGACTGGCTGTCCATCTGTCCACAGATCCCCCTGTCCACAGATCCCCCTGTCCACAGATCCCCATGTCCACAGATGCCCCTGTCCACAGATCCCCGTGTCCACAGATGCCCCTGTCTACAGATCCCCATGTCCACAGATCCCCATGTCCACAGATGCCCCTGTCTACAGATCCCCCTGTCCACAGATCCCACTGTCCACAGATTCCCTGTCCATGGATCCCCTTGTCCACAGATCCACCTGCCCACAGATCCCCCTGTCCACAGATCCCTGTGTCCAAGGACCCCTGTCCACAGATCCCCCTGTCCACAGATCCCCGTGTCCACAGATGCCCCTGTCCACAGACCCCCCCTGTCCACAGATGCCCCTGTCCACAGATCCTCGTGTCCAGAGATCCCCATGTCCACAGATCCCCCTGTCCACAGATCCACCTGTCCACAGATCTCCCTGTCCACAGATCCCTCTGTCCACAGATCCCCCTGTTCACAAATCCCCATGTCCACAGATCCACCTGTTCACAGATTCCCGCGTCCACAGATGCCCCTGTCCACAGATCCCCATGTCCACAGTTCCCCCGTCCACAGATCCCCTGTCCACAGATCCCTGTGTCCACAGATTCCCCCGTCCACAGATCCACCTGTCCACCTCCCCAGTGCTGGGATCACAATTGTACACCACCAGCCTGGCCTCGTACAGTTCTTGGAGACCGAATACAGGTCCTCACTGGGCTACATCCCAGCCCTACAGAGTGATTTTTAAGCGATAGTGGCAGAGAGAAAAAGACAGCATTCAAAGAACCAAGAGAGATCCCAGAACAGGCTCACTGACGTCTAGATGATGTTTGACAAAGGTGCAGTGTCGATGGCAGAAGTTTCTTGGAAACACTGCCCTGTGGCGACCTCCCACCTATGGGGAAAGAGCTGAACCTCTGCTACGAAGCTGGGACGTCTTCTCTAAGGAAATGCCTGGCCTCACTGTCCCAGAGGAGAAAGGGAGAGGCTGCACTCCTAATCTTCCCGATCCTACCCAGGCACAAGCACCAAGCTCAGCATCCTGAGTCTGGCTGCCAGCCCTCTCCCCTCCTTCTCTAGGGGTGGCTCACACACCTGCCAGGAACTGTGCACCTCCCTCGGTGCAGCTCAGAAGTAGAGGAATACTGGTCCCCAAGGCCAGCTTGCGAGATGCACTTTTGAGAACCATGGAGTGCCAGGTGCTTTCAGCTGAGGTCTTCGGAATGACTGGCCTTCCCCCTGATTCTCACAGTAGCCCGTCTCTTCTCACGGAGACCACATGCAGAAGCCATCTGCACAGCACTGAAACCTTCATGTCAAGCTCAGCTTCCTGGAGACCCCAGGCTGGATGAAATTCTTCTAAAAAAAAAAAAAATAAAACCCACCAGCCAGACTGAAGAAAATGACAGTTCCAAACACGGACCCCTCGCAGAAACTCCAAATGCCAGTCAGCTGGCTGAGGGCTCGTTCCTGCAAAGTCATAGAGCACCAGCCCAGTGAAAAAGCCACCGCATCCCTTGAAGAAGCACATTCGGGATTGGTGGGATGGCTCAATGGGTAGTCGGCCACCAGGGCCTGAGGACTCAAGTTCCATCCCTAGAGTCTTCATGCTGGAGGGAAAGAACTGACATCTTAGAGCACGTGTGCATGCCCATGTGCGCACATACACACACACACACACACACACACACACACACACACAACATTTAAAACAAATAAAATAATACGGAGACAGAAAGGATTGATGTCCTTATAATTAAAGTCTTTGGAGACGTAAAAGCCTGCAGCTACAAACTAAGACCAGGATTACACTTTTAAAATTAAATAAGAAAACAAAGAACTTTTGGAAATCAGGGACACAGTAGATTTTCTTTTTTCTTCCTTCTGAAGATTTGGAAGAGAACATTAAGAGAGTCTCCCTGGAAATGCAGCAACTGAAAGGAAACAATGAATGTTCTGGAACTTCTTGAGAGAACAGAGGAAACAGAAAGGGAGAAGCCGTCAAAAAGACATTTCAACAAAACTTACAGGACACACCCAGGAAACAGGCCCACACCAACTCATTTTATTAAAATGAGGACGATTAAGGGAAGGAAGGAAGGAAGGAGGGAAGTGTCACCCGCGGAACAAGAGATCAGAGCAAGCTCCAGTTTGCTAAACACCAGTAATGGAGACAGCAAAGTTCTTAAGAAAAATTAATTCCTATCTATAATCCAGCATGAGTCAAGCCATCAGTCAAGAGGAAGGTGGAACAAAAGCGTCTTACATCGGGAAGACTTCAAAATAGTTTACCTCCTACACACCCACTCCTCAGCAAGTGGTGATGAGCCACACACGCCTGACAGGTAAACCGAGTAAGAACACCAGGCTCAGGAAACGTGATCCAACACTGGAGACGTGGGGCACAGCCCAGGGTGGGACCAGTAACCGGGACACTGTGACCACTGGAGCAGGTCCCTGGGGTCTTGAGGGTCTGTGCTCAGGCCTGAGAGGACTCCAGGAAGCCACTGCCCCAAAGCTCCTCTGGTGAGAAGACTCACTCACAGATGAGGGCAGGCGACTTGGCAAGTGACCCCCACTGGGCTGCTTACCACACGGTCCACTGAATTGTTCTGTCAGGCTCGGGGGCCCCCACAGCGTGGCAGTTCTGTTTTATTTTGGTCAGGGAGTCTTCCCTTTCTTAGAGCAATTAAGTGGATTTTCTTTATCCAGATTCTTACAGGTTTGGAAACCCTGCTGCACACCCTAATCTATCATACACCACATGTATTCGTGTCACCCATGGGAGAGGAAGTTCCCAATTCTAGATGAGGGCCGTGCCATGCAGAGCCCACCAGGGGACGAGGAACAGCTCGGGGACGGCTCCCACCAGCTCTATCTTGTTCTGCATAGGAGCCATCCCACCTGACCTTTCAAGAGAGTGTGGCCTCAGTTTGTTTTTTTTTTCCCAGACAGGATCTCACTAGGTATCTCTGACTATCCTGGGCCTCACTATGTATACCAGGCTAGCCTGGAACTCACAAAGGTCTGCCTATGCCTTCTAAGTACTGGGACTAAATGTGTATACACCACCATGCCCAGTTGGAAAAAAAGCAAAAACAAAAAAATCAAAAACAAAAAACCATCTCATAATGTTGTTTTTATCCAGAGTACTTTTTAAAATAAAAAGAGTTTATTTTGTGGCCATGGCTCCACAGGGGCTTGAACCCAGGACCTTCCGTGGGTAAAACAAACTGGTGGCGCTACACCATGCACCTTCGGTGGTCTGACTTTCAAAGCCAGGTTTACTTTCTTCAAGGCCGGTTCATGTTTCACACACATTCTCACTGGGACGGGTTCACTGCGTTGATCTGTGGGAATAAAGCAGCCCTTTTTGCCTTTTCTATCTGCATCTGGTACAGGGGTCAGCAGAGAGCCCTGCAGCACGGGCTCTGTGTGTGTGTGTGTGTGTGTGTGTGTGTGTGTGTGTGTGTGTGTGT